>NC_091952.1:251273498-251602248 GCF_031021105.1 Erythrolamprus reginae
TCTTCTTGTGAAATATTTCTGGACTCTCTCAATTGTGTTGATGTCAGATATGCAATGTGAGCTCCATACAGGTGAGCTGTATTCTAGGATTGGTCTGACAAACGTTTTGTAAGCTCTTGTTAGTAGTTCAAAATTACCAGAGAAGAAGCTGCGAAGGATTCGGTTAACAACTCTTAAAAAAGTTCATTCAAGTGAACTGTTAAGTCCTCTACTTACGACATCAAAAGAGTCGCTCGCTGGGGTGACAATTTGCTTTGCATTTCCCGCGCTCTCTTTCCTGGGTTGCCACCTGCCTCAGGCTGGTTAGCTAGGCAAATGGGTGCCAATCAGCTGTTGAGAAAAGAGGGTGTGGGAAAATGCCCCGCTGCAACTCCTGCCGGTACTGGTCTCCCTGCCGCCAGCTGCAGGCAGAATGAGGGCTTCACAAGGGGGAAAAAGACTGCAGCCCAGACTGCTTTGGCACAGGTTGGCTCGGCTTGGCTCAGATCTCCTTTTTTTTCCCTGCTGCTGCTGCGCACTCCTTGCTTTTTTCCTCTTTCCTCCTTCCTGGCCTCGGAAGGTGGCCACATGAGACTGGAGGGGAGCTGGGCAGGAGAGAGGGAAGCTCATCCAAGGCCAGGAAGGAGGAAAGAGGAAAAAAGCAAGTTGCACAGACACAGCAGCAGGGGGGGAAAGGAAAGCCCAGCCAAGACCTATAATCCCAGAAGTGACTGACGCTGGTCAGCTGGAGCTGGGCATGCAGCTTCATTTCCTTTTCCCCAAGTGCATTATTTTACATTTGGAAACATTAAACTGCAGTTTCCATTGCTTTGACCACTTATCTAGTAAAGCTAAATCATTTGCCATATTACAGACGCCTCCAGGAATATCAACCTTATTGCACACTTTAGAATCAAAATCTTTTTCCTTTCCTTAGGAAAAAGATCAGCAACCTCAGACTCTCCAGAACCTTTGATTTTAACTTTCTATAGCCAACAGTTACTAGATATCTGCCCCAAGGTGGACATGCGCTATTTGTTGTCGTCATTTCCTCCACCTGACAAATGTTGTTTAAAATCATCTGACTTTTTGAGTATCAAAGTGAGTAGATTTTCTCTAAAAGAACACTAACTATACTTATTAGCATCATCAAACGCCAACTGAAATGGAGCAGCATTTTCCACTGTGTGTCTGTGTCCAATCCCTTACTCTCTAAATAATGTCAAGAATTATACTATCCTAAGCAATATTCCATTTAAGGTAAAAAAGGTTGTGAGTATGCAAAGCAGTCATACCGCTGAGTCATAGTGACTAAGCTGCAACCTGATTAGGCTAGAACAGAATAAGAAGCAATGCACTTTTGTAGTGGATGTGGTTGTTGTGGTTGGGTGGTTGTTGTGGTTAGTAGTGATGGGCGAACCCAACGGTGTTCGGGTTTGGCAAGTTCGGACGAACTTTATGCAAAATTCGGACGAACGCGAACTGAACCCGAACCCGAACTTGAACCCGAACAGGGAATCCCACCAAGAGAATCTGGGGGCAGGTTGCTAAGGATGCCAAGGTGAACACTTCCTGGATTCCATGGAATCCAGGAAGTGATCACATTGGTGTCCTTAGCAACCTGCCGGTAACATCAAGGCTCAGACCCCGGAATCTCTTCGTGGGAGGGATTCCCCAGCTCCTTCAAAGGGAGATCTTCATGTAAAAATAAACATTGTTATTTTTACGAAAAAGGACGCCGCAGTAGCACTGCAAGCAAACATGTTTATTTTTACATGAAAGGACCACCCTTTCCTTGCAGTGCCGCTGCGGCGTCCTTTTTCATAAAATTAACAATGTTTATTTTTATTTGAAGACCTCCCTTTGAAGGAGCTGGGGAATCCCTCCCACGAAGAGATTCCGGGGGCGGGGATTTGACATCATCAGCAGGTTGCTAAGGATGCCAAGGTGATCACTTCCTGGATTCCGTGGAATCCAGGAAGTGATCACCTTGGCGTCCTTAGCAACCTGCCGGTGACGTCAGAGCTCCGAATGCCGAACACAACCCCGAACTTTGCCCGAAGTTTCAAAAAATTTCAGGTTCGTGTTCGGCATACCGAATACCACAAAATTCAGTACGGACCCGAATTGTGCGAGTTTGGTTCACCCATCACTAGTGGTTAGTCTTGTGGGTGGATTGGTTTACTGCATCATGTTTTATAGTTGTAGCAAAGTACTTTCTGTAAATAGAAGAATAGGAGATTCTATTTTTGATACATTGAAGAGTAAAACAGTTTCTGCTGAATTGTCTTCATTCTTCATGGGCTTCAGTTTCTGAGTTCCTGGGTCACACAATTCCTGTGCCAGTAGCCAGTAGCTTTTGAACGCAACTCGGACATGCAAGGGGTGACGCAGCAGGTAGAGCGCTGTACTGCAGGCCACTGAAGCTGACTTGTAGATCTGAAGGTCAGCGGTTCAAATCTCATCACCGGCTCAAGGTTGACTCAGCCTTCCATCCTTCCGAGGTGGTAAAATGAGGACCCAGATTGTGGAAGCAATAGCCCAGCTCTGTTTAAAAAGTGCTATTGCTAACATGTTGTAAGTCACCCTGAGTCTAAGGAGAAGGGTGGCATAAAAATTGAATAAATAAATAAATAAATGCAAATGTTAAACAATTAGTATAACTTTCCCCTGCATTTGTCCTCCTTTTCAATTGTTTGTGTTGCCATTTACCTGTTAAAAGACCAGGGGACCCTACTCTGCCCTTAGACCCACAATGGATAATTGGCAGCACTTGTCCTGAAATACATTTTGCAGAGAAGCTTTCATCACCATTAGCAATAGCAACAGTGCTTAGACTGTTTTTCTGGCAGGAAGATTGGGTCCCTTTTCTCCACTGTTATAGGTGTTGATTTGGGACAGAGTAAGGAGGTGGTGAACCTGATGAAGTGTCTCCCAGGGGCCACTGCCAGCAGGGACAGGAGGCGGATTACAAATATTGTCAAGGCTGTGAGTAAAGGTAATAGCGTTGATGTGGTGGCGCATCTTGGCACAAATGATTTGTCCCAGAGAAATGTTAATGTAGTAAAAAGAGATTTCCAATGTCTTAGCGTGGAGCTGGGCAGAATAACTGATTCAGCGACTTTCTCAGAGGTGTTACCCATTTGTGGTCAGGCGAATAAAACAACTTGTATCGCAGAGTTTAATGTGCGGTTAAGGCAGTAATGTAAAGCTGAAGGCTTTGGTTATGTACATTTATTTAAGATGACGAGTGGGACCTCATCGAAATGTCACCAGAAATCTCTAAATCCTACACGGAAAGAAACCCAAATATGCCAAGACCTTCATACCTGTACCTGTGAAAATCTATGAAAACAAAGATACATAGCTGTATATACAAAGCTGAAGGTTTTGCCTATGTATATTTAAAACAGTTAGATATGTTAAAGGGTTAAATAAGGTTCAGGAGGGAAGTGTTTTTAATAGGAAAGTGAACACAAGAACAAGGGGACACAATCTGAAGTTAGTTGGGGGAAAGATGAGAAGCAACGTGATAAAATATTATTTTACTGAAAGAGTAGTAAATGCTTAGAACAAATTTCCAGCAGACGTCGTTGGTAAATCCACAGTAACTGAATTTAAACATGTCTGGGATAAACATATATCCATCCTAAGATAAAATACAGGAAATAGTATAAGGGCAGACTAGATGGACCATGAGGTCTTTTTCTGCCGTCAATCCTCTATGTTTATATGTACATCGGTTGGCTGCAAAAAAAACCCCAGAGAGTATTTTTTTATTAAAGTTTTTTGAAAACCTGTGGTATAGACTTTCCGCGACAGTCAGACCCGCGAAAGTCAAGGGACCACTGGCCCCCTCAGAGAAGATTCGCAACTTGGGCGTCCTCCTTGATCCACAGCTCACATTAGAGAACCATCTTTCAGCTGTGGCAAGGGAGACGTTTGCCCAGGTTCCCCTTGTGCACCAGTTGCAACCCTACTTGGACCGGGAGTCACTGCTCATGGTCACTCATGCCCTCATCACCTCGAGGCTTGACTACTGTAACACTCTCTACATGGGGCTACCTTTGAAAAATGTTCAGAAACTTCAGATCGTGCAGAATGCAGCTGTGAGAGCAATCATGGGCTTCCCCAAATATGCCCATATCACACCAACACTCTGCAGTCTGCATTGGTTGCTGATCAGTTTCCTGTCACAATTCAAAGTGTTGATTATGACCTATAAAGCCCTTCATGGCACCGGACCAGATTATCTCAGGGACTGCCTTCTGCTGCACGAATCCCAGTGACCAGTTAGGTCCCACAGAGTGGGTCTTCTCCGGGTCCCGTCAACTAAACAATGTCACCTGGTGGGACCCAGGGGAAGAGCCTTCTCTGTGGCGGCCCCGGCCCTCTGGAACCAACTCCCCCCAGAGATTAGAATTGCCCCCACCCCCCTTGCCTTTCATAAACAACTTAAAACCCACCTCTGCCGCTAGGCATGGGGGAACTGAGATACACTTCCCCCCTAGGCCTTTAAAATTTTATGCATGGTATGTCTGTATGTATGATTGGTTTTTATATTAATGGGTTTTTAATCATTTCTAATATCAAATTACTATTGTACACTGTTTTATTGTCGCTGTTAGCCGCCCCGAGTCTCCGGAGAGGGGGGGGGGATACAAATCCAATAAATAAATAAATAAATAAATTAGCTACTAAATAAAGAAACTGCAGAAGAAGAAAGAATGTTAAATACCAAAGTCTCTGGGAAAGAAACCCTGTGTCGGGTAGTTTCACTTTCAACAGGAACACACAAAGCAGAAGTCAAAATCATTCAGAGAGCCCAACAAGATTTGCCAGCCAGCCCAATGGTCAGAATTTCTAGTGGGTGGGGGTGGTGAGTTGGCTTACACAAAAAATACACTATACTGAAAACACAAGGACAGGGGAAAAGATAATTGTTTCCAACCCAGAAACTGGACTGGACAGCACTCTCGCTTAACTCAAATTACATCCAGCTCTTCAAGTAAATGAGTTGCTCCCTGTTTTTGCAAGGAGCCTCACTGAGCTTTTCTGCTTTGCTCTGTGCTCAAATCCCTGAGGGTTTGAATAGAATAGAACAGAACAGAATTCTTTATTGGCCAAGTGTGATTGGACACACAGGGAATTTGTCTTGGTGCAGATGTTCTCAACATACATAAAAGAAAAAGATACATTTCTCAAGAATCATGTGGTACAACACTTAATGATTGTCATGGGGTCAACTAAGCAATGAAGAAACAATCAGTATTAATAAAAATCTTAGGATACAAGCAACAAGTTACATATTTTACATATGAATGACATATTTTCACTATCTGATTATTGAAACTGTTCTGATAGCGCCTATTTTAAAATAAGCTTCTGTTCTGATCACACGCACCCTCACATGAGAATTTGCTTCTGCACATGCGTGGAAGCAAAGAAATAAGTGAAAATTGCCGAAATTTCGCACAAAGACACACTAACCAGCGACATTTGCGTACAGGATTAAATAGGCAAAATTGTGAAAGTTTGCATTGTTTCCTGGAGTCATTTGCTTAACAAGTCAATCAGAATCTCTTGAATAGAATAGAATAGAATAGAACAGAACAGAACAGAACAGAATAGAATACAACAGAATTTTATTGGCCCAATGTGATTGGACACACAAGGAATTTGTCTTGGTGCATATGCTCTCAGCGTACATAAAATGAAATATGCATTTGTCAAGAATCATGTGGTACAACACTTAATGATTGTCATAGGGGTCAAATAAGCAATGAAGAAGCAATATTAATAAAAATATTAGGATATAAGCAACAAGTTACAGTCATACAGTCAACATGGGAGGAAATGGGTGATAGGATTGATGATATAGGAAGCATAGAAATAACAAAATGATGTGATACAGGGAAAATTTCTGCAAGCCACCAACCAATAACTTCACATTTCAGTCCAGAACTATATAAATATATTTTCTTCTATATAGACATATGCTGTCCTTAACTTAAGAGAAACTGAACTTAAAAGAACATTGCTGTAACAGTTAATAACTGCTGCCATAAAATATTCCTCCTTTAAGTGGCCTGGACGCCAGCAATTTAGCAATAGCACTTAGATTTATATACCTCTTCATGGTGCTTTACTAAGTGGGCTAAGTCAAGGTTCAGGTTAGGCTACATCTCAGTCTAACAACTTTCGGTTACTTCTTCTTTAATATATCATATTTTTAACTATTCCTTTTGCATATTTTGTGCAATAACACTTGAAGTTGCAAAATTCAGAGAAGAATGTTCCACGCATTCTTTTTATTATTCTGGGAAAGTTTGTAGCTTGCTCTAATTCCTCTTTCTGACTGTAACTGCATCAAGTGCAAGCTAACGGGATTAATGGGCTTAATCAGAAAAACATCTCATTTTTAGATTCCAAACGAGACCATCTGGTTCCATCTGGAGATTCTTCCTATCATCACCAGGTATGTCTGCAGTTAAGGTCATTTACTATGCAAAAATGTTCCTTTTTAAGACCAGGATAGGACTCATTAGTATGGGCTCCTGGTCTGCATTACTATTATTATTAATCTTCTCATCATTCCAATCACCCATCTCTTCCCACTTATGACTGTATGATCTAAGTTATTGCTTCTATCCTTACTATTTATATTAATTGTTGCCTACTAGGATTTGATTGCTCATTTGTACCCTATGACTTTCATTAAGTATTGTACCTTATGATTCTTGATGAATTTATCTTTTCTTTTTATGTACACTGAGAACATGTGCACCAAAGAAAAAATTCTTTGTGTTTCCAATCACACTTGGCCAATAAAGAATTCTTTCTTTCTTTCTTTCTTTCTTTCTTTCTTTCTTTCTTTCTTTCTTTCTTTCCTTTCTTTCTTTCTTTCTTTCTTTCTTTCTCTCTCTCTCTCTCTCCCTCCCTGCCTTCTTTCTTTCTCTCTCTCTCCCTCCCTCCCTGCCTGCCTGCCTGCCTGCCTTCTTTCTTTCTTTCTTTCTCTCTCTCTCTCTCCCTCCCTCCCTCCCCCCGCCTGCCTTCTTTCTTTCTTTCTCTCTCTCTCTCCCTCCCTCCCTCCCTGCCTTCTTTCTTTCTTTCTCTCTCTCTCTCTCTCCCTGCCTGCCTGCCTGCCTGCCTTCTTTCTTTCTCTCTCTCTCTCTCTCTCTCCCTCCCTCCCTTCTTTCTTTCTTTCTGTGTTTTTTTACTTACTTACTTACTTACTTACTTACTTACTTACTTACTTGCTTGCTTGCTTGCTTGCTTGCTTGCTTGCTTGCTTACTTACTTACTTACTTACTTACTTACTTACTTACTTACTTACTTACTTACTTACTTACTTACTTACTTACTTACTTACTTACTTACTTACTTACTTACTTCCATCTATCTATCCCTACCCAGGTCATAAAAATGATAATTTTTATGGTTATGGAATTTTACTCTTGGTCTTTTGATTCCTTTAGTTTTGAATTACAAATAAAATGTATTGCTTGATTGAAAGATAGGAAAGGTTACACCAATATTGTGTGGACAGCAAACCAAGAATGACTTTGGATTCCCCAAGAACACAATGCCTTTCTGCCATTTTGTCAATCAGAGGTTTGTTTTCTGTTAATGATTGTATTTTCCCCTTAAACAATGTGCTCCAGGTGGTCCACTCAGTCCACGGATTTGAAGTCTTCTAAGCAAGCAAACAACCCTTTTTAGACAATGTCGCAGCAATTTAATTACTTAGAAGGTATGGACATTATATATAAACTTTCCTTTTCTTTGTGGGTACTGCTGTTAACAGAAACATTTCCTAATGCTTTGTGATCTTATTCTAAAATTGAAATCCTTGGGGCTTGCATTGGCATTTTATCACTGGAAGCGATTGGACAGCCGTTTGTCAGAAATGGTGCAGGGTCCCCTACTTAGGTGTGGGGGAAGTGGATTAGATATCCTACAAGGTCCCTTCCAACTCTGTTAATTTATTAATCTGTGAAGCATTGAGTGAATACATTCACAAAATGATTTAGAATGGTATTTTTCATAAAATAAGTCTTATGGAGAATTTAAGAACATCAACACACTGAGAACTGTTGCTTCCTGCAGGCCACATCCCTGCTCAATGGTCCTTTGGAAGGACACAAGAGATGAAACTGATGCCTGTGTTCCTTTTTAATTAGAAAAAAATGATTAGAGGCAAAAAAGCATTTTGGATAATAAAGGAAAAACAAGGGCGGGGGCCAGGGGATAGTTTCATTTTCAAAGCAGACATTTTTTAAAATATATATTTTGAATTAATTATCTGGTTAAATAATTCTGGGGCAGCTGAGGGGATCACAAACTGAACATTATGGGATAATGGTCATCTGGGTAATGACAGGAGGAAAAAAAAACCCTACTGGATATTGTTCTATCCCGCAGATTGAAAACAAAGGTGGAATCCATGGGCTGATATTTCAAATCATTTTTTTTATATAGGAAGCTTATTTATACAAACCAAACTCATGCATGTGAGTTCATCTTGGCAACTTCTCGGTGAGAGTAGTTAAAAGATAACAGTCTAGTGGCTAGGCTGCTGCTGAAGATCAAAGCTAATTGCAAATTCCTTTATGAGATAAGGAGTCTCCAGTTTCACTAACTTACAATTATAGCTGTCCAGCATCGCCACAGACAAGGCACTTTTAAGCCAAGGATTTTAATTGAGAAATAACAGTTGGCTAGCATATCATGGATGGAACCCCAAACATTAATGGACTCCATTATAAAACATTGAAGCTCCACCCCGAATTTCCCATCTGTCACCCTTAAATTCCCTAGAGTTAACAAACTACAGACTACTTCCTTTTCCCATACAAGTATTCTTGTCTTTTTTTTAGTCTTCTGAAGCAGGTATCTAGCATCATGGTCTTCCTCCTCCTCCTCCTCCTCCTCCTCCTCCTCCTCCTCCTCCTATTCCTCTAAGTCAGACCCTACTGTCATTGGCATATCTGCCACCTCTGGTGGTCCTTCGGGTTCATCCAGGTCTATTTTCTCTCACTCCCTACATCAACTAGCAAAACCACTGGCCCAGTGTACCAAGATGAGCCTGGCTCATCCTTCTCAGAATCTATCATTACCAGAGTTTGTTGAGGACCACTCACAACAGATACTTTTGCATATATATTGTCAGAAGAAATGTCCATCTGGGTTCAATTCCAAGTGGAGAAGTTCATTGGAAAGATGGTTTATTGATGAACAGGATCACATGGTTGGAGATCCTGGGCAAAGAAGGGGCATGATGCTGGGAGTACCTGGGCTTTATGCCCTCTGTGGGGCTTTGAATTTCAGGTTGTGTTCTGATTGGTTGTCAGTCTCCCATGGGGCCATGCAGGGATAACTTTGTAGTTGTCCTTTGAGTCCCAGGCTTGGTTGACTCTTACTGGGTGATGAGGCTTGGGCAAAATTCCCACTATGGTTCTGCCCGAAGGAGGTAGTTGAATAGACTGGGTCACGTCGAAATGGTCCATTGACAAAGGGGTGCTGACTTTCTGCCTCCCTTTTAGTGGAAATATTCTGCCCTTTTAATATTTCCTAAAATATTTCATTTTTCTATGAGAGTGGTAGGTGCCAACTTCCTACAATATATTCACAGACTCCCATCCAGGAAGACACAAAACTGTTTGGATGAAGTTTCTAAAGCACATTAGTATTTTTGACGCCTCCTGTTATTGATAAAAATAAGGATTTACTATAATTGCTTCTTTAGGTAATAGATCCATCCGAATACCATCAGAGGACTTCCCTTCTATTTGGCACAGATTCAAAGAGTAAGTATATTGTGAAACACATTATTTTCTTTGCAGGAATGGAGTCAGCCTCACAGTTGTTTCAAAATATTCCAAAAGGAAAATTGCTTTGGTTAGTAGACATCTGCCATAAGGTGGACATGTATCGAAGTGAGCAGCTTTTCTCTAAGAAAACCTAATTATACTTATCGGTTAACAAACTCCAGCTGAAATTCAGCAGCTGTGTACACACTTATTTATTTATTTATTTATTTATTTATTTATTCATTCATTCATTCATTCATTCATTCATTCATTCATTTATTTATTTATTAATTTATTAATTATTTGGATTTGTATGCCGCCCCTCTCCGAAGACACTTGCAATCCCTTACTCTCTAACCAATGCAAATATTAAACAATTAGCATGACTGTCCTCCTTTTCTGTTGTTTGAGTTGCCCTTCACCTGTTCAAATACCAGGGAACCCTACTCACAACGGCTAATTGGTGGCAGTTGTCCTGAAATACATTTTGAGAGATTTGCATAGAAGGTTTTGTCATTATTAACAATAGCAATAGCATATTTACACTTATATATTGCTTCATAGTGCTTTTGCAGCCATCTCTAAGCAGTTTAAAGAGTAGGCCTACTGCCCCCAACCATCTGGGCCCTCATTCTAGAAACCTTGGAAGGATGGAAGGCTTATTTGTGTGTGTGTGTGTGTGTGTGTGTGTGTGTGTACATAATGTGGGAAGAAAAATCCAATCTGGTTCCAAGCTGGGAGAAAGACCCTGGAAATATAATGGAGGCTGGCTGATTGGAAAGAAGGACTTCCTTGGCAGCAGTAATGTCACAAAATGCTCACAATGCTCACAAAATGGTTGAGTGAGTGGGTATCTATCTATCTATCTATCCATCTATCCATCTATCTATCTTATCTACCTACCTACCTACCTACCTACCTATCTATCTATCCATCTATCCATCTATCTATCTTATCTACCTACCTACCTACCTACCTATCTACCTATCTACCCATCTACCCATCTACCCATCCACCCATCTATCCATCTATCCATCCATCCATCCATCCATCCATCCATCCATCCATCTATCTATCTATCTATCTATCCATCTATCTTATCTACCTACCTACCTACCTACCTACCTATCTACCTATCTATCTATCTATCTATCTATCCATCTATCCATCTATCCATCTATATATCTTATCTACCTACCTACCTACCTATCTATCTATCTATCCATCTATCCATCTATCCATCTATCCATCTATCCATCTATCCATCTATCCATCTATCCATCTATCCATCTATCCATCTATCCATCTATCCATCTATCCATCTATCCATCTATCCATCTATCCATCTATCCATCTATCCATCTATCCATCTATCCATCTATCCATCTATCCATCTATCCATCTATCCATCTATCCATCTATCCATCTATCCATCTATCCATCTATCCATCTATCCATCTATCCATCTATCTATCTTATCTACCTACCTACCTACCTACCTACCTACCTACCTATCTATCTATCTATCTATCCATCTATCCATCTATATATCTTATCTACCTACCTACCTACCTACCTACCTACCTACCTACCTATCTATCTATCTATCTATCTATCTATCTATCTATCTATCTATCTATCTATCTATCTAATGAGCCGGGTTGGTGCAGCAGGTAGAGTGCTGTACTGCAGGCCACTGAAGCTGACTGTAGATCTGAAGGTTGGCGGTTCAAATCTCATCACCAGCTCAAGGTTGACTCAGCCTTCCATCCTTCCGAGGTGGGTAAAATGAGGACCCGGAGTGTGGGGGCAATATGCTGGCTCTGTTAAAGAGTGCTATTGCTAACATGTTGTAAGCCACCCTGAGACTAAGGAGAAGGGCGGCATAAAAATTGAATAAATAAATAAATTGAATTATGGGTGTTGGCACTCGCGCATGCGTGATAGCATCCGTGCACGATCTTTTGGCACCCGAGGGAAAAATAGTTCACCATCACTGCCCTTGGGACCCAGGGCGGCTCAGAACAAAATCATTATTATTATTATTTAAATTTAATTTGACTTCCATGCCGCCCAATCCCAAAGGACTAAGGTCAGTTTACAACAGTATAAAATTACAAATAACAATAAAAAGAAGTAAAGATAAAACAAACTAACTTCTAAAATCCTAATTAAAACTTTAAAAAACCCAGTTCAACAACACATGTACTAGCCATTCATACCGATTCATATTGAACATGAATCAGCATAAAAACATTTCAATTTAAAATAATTACAGCCATCCATACATTAATTGAGCCTACTGAGATTCGATCTGCCAAACTGCTGCAGCCAATGATCAGCAGAAGCAGCTTGCAGTACTGTACTCTAACCAATGCACCACCAAGGCTCTTAAGAAGATTTCTCTCCATTTCTCCTTTTTGGGAAATATAATATTTATATAATACATTTATATGTATGTATTTCACTACCAAGGACTGATTCTCTTTCTGTCTCTTTGTGTTATTAGGATACAGAGCGAATTAAAAATTCCTAAAAGTCCTTGGAGTGGTTCTGAACCGGTTGACTTTCCCTTCAATGCTACTGGAATTGTTTCAAACATTTCTCTAACACCAGAATTTTTTTCTTCTCCTTATGATCATCTGTTCGATAATTTAACCCGCAATGTTCTCAATGGCGTCATTGCCCTTATTTGCCTTTTGGGCCTGGTGGGAAATGGAGCCACCATTTACCTCCTGGCCTTTTCCATTAAGAGGAATCCATTCACCACTTTCATCTTGAACCTCTCCATCGCTGATTTGGGGGTCCTCACATCCCTGATCACTGCAACTATATTTGTGACAGTGTGTACGCTGAGCCACAGAACATACGTAGTCGATGCTTTTTACTTCTTACTCTTTGAGTTCTTCTTCTTCACCTATTCTGCCAGCCAGTTTCTGCTGACGGCCATCAGCCTGGAGAGATGTGTGGGTGTCCTCTTCCCACTCTGGTATCGCTGCCATCGCCCTGCATATTTATCCACCCTTATTTGTAGCCTCATCTGGATCCTCTCCTTCCTGCTCTCTGCGGTGCACTTCATTCTCCACCAGACCAGAACCTATGGAAGTTCACCTGTGCTTTACCAGCTTTTTGTGAATGGTTTATTTTGCACGCCCCTCATGGTTGCGTCTACTGTGACTCTCTTGATATATATAAGATCTAAAATGCAACACTATCAAAGGAAATTGCTCACCACCATCTTGCTGGTTCTCTTCTTCTACATCCTGCTTTCTCTCCCTATGATTGTCCTTTATGTCATTGAATATTTTGATACTTATAATCTTCTCCTCATGACCATTGCTATAGCATGTGCCACTCTCAACAGCAGCATCAACCCACTCCTTTATTTCTTAGTGGGGAGGAAGAAGGAAAGAAAAGGTCAGCCCAGAACATCTTATAAGGTTGCTCTGCAAAGGGTCTTCAATGATGAGAAAGGAAACCTGGAAAATCAGAAACCATGAAGGAAAACCAATTATGAAGAGTCATAACATACGTTAACCCTTTAACATATTTAAATGTTTCGATCCAGGGGGGACGTGATCGAAATATTTAAATATGATAAAGGATTAAATAAGGTTCTTTTGTGTGTGTTTTTAATGTTTTCAATAGGAAAGTGAACACAAGAACAAGGGGGCACAATCTGAGGTTAGTTGGGGGAAAGATTAGAAGTAATATGAGAAAATATTATTTTACTGAAAGAGTAGTGGATACTTGGAACAAACCTCCAGGAGTGGGTGGGTGGGTTTGTGGGTAGGTAGGTAGGTAGGTAGGTAGGTAGATAGGTAGATAGGTAGATAGGTAGATAGGTAGATAGGTAGATAGGTAGATAGGTAGATAGGTAGATAGGTAGATAGGTAGATAGGTAGATAGGTAGATAGGTAGATAGGTAGATAGGTAGATAGGTAGATAGGTAGATAGATAGATAGATAGATAGATAGATAGATAGATAGATAGATAGATAGATAGATAGATAGATAGATGATAGATAGATGTACAGATACATCGATAGAGGCATGCAGTGGTACTTTGTTATGCAACTGCTTTAAAACTCATCAAGTTTGTTTTTCAATACATTTTGATGCAAAAAGTTTGTCCCAGTACTCATCATTTGTTTGGTACTCAATTTTGAGCATTGGAGCCAATTAATGATGAGTAATATGGTATAACTGTATAAATATAGATTATTCAAATGAGAAAGAGAGAGAGAGAGAGACGATACATAGATACATGATAGAGATAGATGACAGAGATAGAGACGATAGAGATGGTAGAGGTAGAGAAATAGCTGTAGCTGTAGATACTGTGGTTAGATAATACATGAAGATATTAGTTTTTCAAAATATTTTTGTGCTTTATGTATTTTATAATTTCTTAGCCTTTGTTTGCATATTAGCCTTTTCATTCTGGTTATGGACTTGGATACCTGTTTGTAGAAGGGAAGACTTCTTTTTCAAGGAGATAAAAGTGAAATCAGCCTTGAGTCATTGGAGTGCAGGAGGAGGCTCAAAAGGGATTCTCTCTAAAATTTTATAGTATTTATCTGATAGATATGCAGAGTGTGCTTTACTCTGGCAAGATTCATGTCTATATGCAAACAGCAATAAAGGCATTATCCTAAACAAATTGTTGTATTGGTCTTCATTTCCTCCACTTGACCCCTTGATAGTTATACCCAGCAATCGCATCATGGATTATTTTCTTTTGGGAACTCTACAGGCAAAGGGAAAGGCTTACAAGCTTGGAAACATCCCTTGGTGCTGAAAGTCAGGTGGATAGTAGAGCCACCATCAGTGTTACTGCACAAGAACTTACTGTATGTTTTGGAGTATAAGACGCATCTGTTTACCTCTCAAAAGAGAGTGAAAACTTGGGTCTGTCTTATACACAGAATTTAGCCCCACCCAGCCACCCCCACCCTTTGGTCTCTGCCCCCCAGCAATTTACTTCCTTGCAGCAAACAGAACAGAGCCTGATTGATGTCCAGTATAGGCTGCTTTTCTTCCAGGTCCCTTCTGGTTGTTTCTTCTTTCAAAATATGATTGCATCTCTAACCACTTCTTTTGCATATTGTGTGCGATAACACTTAAAAATGCAGAATTTAGAATATTGCACAAGTTTACTGAGAAAATTTGCGGCTTGACCCGGCTCACTTCTCCTTTTCGACTGTACTTGCTTCAAGTGAAGGCCAACGGGGCTCACACCAAAGAGACCTTATCCTTAGATTGTGGGAAAGACATGTTGGTCCTTCTGGAGATTCTTCCTATCATTGCCAGGTATGGCTGTAATAAAGGCAAAGCTTGTGTTGTGGTAATTTGCTATTTCCAAAATGCTTCATTTTGGGTTCAGGCTAAGTCGATCCTAAGTAGAGGCAGGTGTAAGAGTCTCCTGCTTCGGGAGAGGGTTGGACTAGATGACCTGCCTATATGCAAACAGCAGTAAAGAAACTGTTCGGAACAAATTGTTGTATTGGTCTTCATTTCCTGCACTTGACCACTTGATAATTATACCCAGGAACTGCATTGTGGATTATTTTCTTTTGGGAACTCCTTGCCTTTCGAAAGCTCCTGAAAACCCACCTATGTCTCCAGGCATGGAGAAACTGATATACCCCTTACCTACTATGGCTTTTTCATTATGGTCTGTTAGGTTGTGTGATTCTGAACAGATACAACAATAAGGGTTTTTAATTGTTCTTTTAACATTAGATTTGTACATTGTGTATTGTTGTTGTGAGCTGTTCCGAGTCCTCGGAGAGGAGCGGCATACAAATCTAATAAATTATTATTATTATTATTATTATTGTTGTTGTTGTTGTTGTTGTTGTTTGTTTGTTTGTTTGTTTATTTATTTATTTGTTTGTTTGTTGTTAGAGTTGAAAGGGACTATGAAGGCCATCAAGTTCAACCCCCTGCCCAAGCAGGAATCCTATAGTACACCAGTCAAGTGGTAGTTCAATCTTCTCTTAAAAATGTCCAGAGTGTTGGAGTTCACAATGTCCGCTGGTAGGTTGATCGCTCTGACCATCAGGAAGTTCCTCCTTATCTCCATGTTGAATCTCTCCTTGGTCAGCTTCCAGCCGTTGTTCCTCGTCCGTCCCTCTGGTGCCCTGAAGAATAAAGTGATCTCCTCCTCTCTGTGACATCCCCTCATATACTTGTAGACTGCTATCATGTCCGCTCTGCACCTGCTTTTCTCTAGGCTATCCATGCCCAGTTCCCTCAGTCTCTCTTCGTAAATCTTGGTTTCCAATCCCTTAATCATCTTGATTGCATCTGTAATATCGTAAATGATTTAGCTTTACTAGATAAATGGTCAAAGCAATGGAAACTGCAGCTTTAATGTTTCCAAATGTAAACTAATGCACTTGGGGAAAAGGAATCCTCAAATTGAGTATTGCATTGGCAGTTCTGTGTTAGCAAAAACTTCAGAAGAAAAGGATTTAGGGGTAGTGATTTCTGACAGTCTCAAAATGGGTGAACAGTGTAGTCAGGCTGTAGGGAAAGCAAGTAGGATGCTTGGCTGCATAGCTAGAGGTATAACAAGCAGGAAGAGGGAGATTATGATCCTGCTATATAGAGTGCTGGTGAGACTACATTTGGAATATTGTGTTCAGTTCTGGAGACCTCACCTACAAAAAGATATTGACAAAATTGAACGGGTCCAAAGGCGGGCTACAAGAATGGTGGAAGGTCTTAAGCATAAAACGTATCAGGAAAGACTTAATGAACTCAATCTGTATAGTCTGGAGGACAGAAGGAAAAGGGGGGACATGATCGAAACATTTAAATATGTTAAAGGGTTAAATAAGGTTCAGGAGGGAAGTGTTTTTAATAGGAAAGTGAACACAAGAAAAAGGGGACACAATCTGAAGTTAGTTGGGGGAAAGATCAAAAGCAACAGGAGAAAATATTATTTTACTGAAAGAGTAGTAGATGCTTGGAACAAACTTCCAGTAGACGTGGTTGGTAGATCCACAGTAACTGAATTTAAACATGCGTTGGATAAACATATACCCATCCTAAGATAAAATACAGGAAATAGCATAAGGGCAGACTAGATCGACCATGAGGTCTTTTTCTGCCGTCAGTCTTCTATGTTTCTGTGTTTCTGTGTTTCTGTGTTTCTATGCTGAACTTCTCCTTAGACTCAGGGCGGCTTACAACATGTTAGCAATTGCACTTTTTAACAGAGCCAACATATTGCCCGCACAATCCGGCTCCTCATTTTACCCACCTCGGAAGGTTGAAAGGCTGAGTCCACCTTGGGCCGTTGATGAGATTTGAACTACTGACCTACAGATCTACAGTCAGCTTCAGTGGCCTGCAGTACAGCGCTCTACCTGCTGTGCCACCCTGGCTCTATATGCAAACTCTTGGTGCAAGGACATAGATGGAAATGAGATGGTTGGAAGAGATGATTCTTCATCAGGTTTCTATTCATAAGGTGACCAATTTTTTTACGATGAAAAGGAGGAAAAATGTACAACGTAAATAAATGAAACATTTTATTAATTCAAACAAAAATGCATTTATTAGGCTTACATCCCTTTTAATTATTTAATTAAACGAGTATTTTTCCTTTTTTCCTTTTAATTTTTATACATAATTAAAACATTACAATGACAAACAAATATACAAACAATCAAAACAAAATAACAAAATGAAAAAACATACAACAAACGTTTGGGAAATTACTTTCCCATCTCATTTGAAGTTTTCAATTGGAGAATTCTTTGTCCTCTTTTCTTAATTATTAATATTTCTATTATTATATTATTGCTTTGCTTTTTTTGGGGGGGGGGTATTTTTTCCTTACATTTATGTATTTTTTATTCTTTCCTCAAGCCAATGATAAAAGTTTCCCCATATCTTATAATATTCTGAATCTTCTTTCCCTTCTAATTTTTTTGACAGTATTGACGAGTTTTTTTCCATTGAATTAATATTTTTTTTGTCAATATATCATTTTCTAACAATATATTGGAAATTTCGGAGCAAGAAATATCTTTCATATTGAATTTTACGGTCAGTGCTGCAGCTATAATATTCACTGAGAAAGAACTAATTTTGGATTTCCATTAGAAGTAAACATGAAGTATAATAGAGAGGCAATGGTGGGAGAGAAAAGTGAAAAACCTGAAGTTCTCCTATGCCCTGTGCTTGCATTTCATAATCGCATCTCTCTGAACTGTACCATCACATGATGTGTAACAGTTTGGTGTGGCATCTCTGAATACAGAGATTAACAGATTCGTTTTAAAATATCGAAAACGAGGACAGGTAGGAGGACACTTTTCAAGGACAGAACCTACAAAAGAAGGACTGTCCTACCTAAAGGAGGACAATTGGTCACCTTACTATTCATTTAATGGCTTGATCAATTGTCAAATGATTCAACAATTACAACTAAAACTACTAGGATTCTTGTTGAACAAGGAATCACAAGGTGCCTCATTTAATTTTAACCACGATTAACGAGTGCATTTCTAGGGTCAAATGTGGTCCTTAAGTCAAGTCAAGGGCTGGCGGTATCATTTATATTTCATTGGGAACAATTCTCTATTGATGAGGATAAAATTTAATTTTTTTCCTATCTTAGTTTGTATTATTTTTAACTGTTTTTAAACAAGATTAAAGGACATATTGACAAAAAAAATAAAGGTTTTATTTTAAAAAATAAGATACACAAAAGGCATACTTTGGGGAATTACAATAGAGCTGTTTTAACAAGTTTGCACCAAAGGACTGAGAATTGCCGGATAATGTTTGATTTATAAAAGCTGCAAGGCCTACTTTTGATTCATAGGATAAGATTTTAACTACTCTCTTGGTGTCAACCAATATTATTAACAAAGGGCATTATAACACAGACATAAGGGCATTGTAACACAGACACCACTATCTATGCAACATTTTTACAAGCTTTAAAACTTTCATTCCAGTTTAATATCACACAGATATAATAAATAATAATATATATATGCTGTGTAGTCCGTCTCTGGCACTGTGTGAACTTGGTTTTTGCTTTGCATTTCATTTCATTTCATTTCATTCTCCGTAGACTTGGGGCGGCTAACAACAGTGGTAAAAACAACATGCGACATTCCAATACTAAAGTAGCTAAAAACCTTTATTTTAAAACCAACCATACATACAAACGTACCATACATAAATTGTAGAAGCCTAGGGGGAGAGAATATCTTAATTCCCCCATGCCTGACGATAGAGATGGGTTTTAAGAAGCTTACGAAAGGCAAGAAGGGTGGGGGCTACTCTAATCTCTGGGGGGAGTTGGTTCCAGATGGCCGGGGCCGCCACAGAGAAGGCTCTTCCCCTGGGTCCCGCCAAACGACATTGTTCAGTTGACGGGACCTGGAGAAGGCCCACTCTGTGGGACCTAATTGGTCGCTGGGATTCGTGCATCAGAATGCGGTCTCGGAGATATTCTAGTCCGATGCCATGAAGAGCTTTATAGGTCATAACCAACACTTTGAATTGTGACCGGAAACTGATCAGCAACCAATGCAGACTGCGGAGTGTTGGTGTGACAATCATTTTATTGCTTGATTGTACCTAATGTGATACAGGGAAAATTTCTGCAAGCCAGCAAACCATGCTCAGAGATACCAATAACTCCACATTTTAGCCTAGAACTATATAAAAATATTTTTTTTCTGTTTAGACATACGCTGTCCTTAACTTAGATATTGGGAATCTCCATTGAAAGACACCATTTTCCATTGAAAGACACAGACATTGAGCTATTAATGGCCCTGCTTCACCTTCAAAGGGATACACTTGCTGATATTAGCTAAAAGTAATTTACTGAACTATTGCGTAAATAAACTGCAGAAGTAGACAAGAATGTTAATTGTCAACGTCTCCAGGAGAGAAATCCTCTGTGGGCAGTTTCACTTTCAGCAGGAACACACAAAGCAGAAGTCAAAATCAAGTCTGAAATCACGAAAGCCAAGCAAGATTTGTCAGCCAGTCCAAAGGTCAGAATTTTCCGAGTGGGAAATTACACACAAAAAAATACACTACAACAAAATACTAAGACAAGGGATGAGATAATGGTTTCCAACCCAGAACCTGGACTGATCAGCACTTCTCGCTTAACTCAAATTACAGCCGGAGTAATTCAAGGTTGTCCAAGCCCAAAATTTCCAGTTTGGACAATTAGTGGTGACTTAAGTTTTTAAGAAGAAATTGGATAACAGTTTTTCTGAAGTAGTGTAGGGTTTCCTGCCTAAGCAGGGGGTTGGACTAGAAGACCTCCAAGGTCCCTTCCAATTTTGTCTTTATTATTATTTACTTCATTCCATCCCCTACTCCATAAGAATGTAAGAAGAGCCATGCTGAATCAGGCCAAAGCCCATCGAGTCCAGCATTCTGTGTCACACATTGGCCCACCAATTGTCCATGGGGATCTTGAGCAGAAAGAGAAAGCAAGACGCTCCCTTTCCCCTGACCCCCAACAAATGGTACTCAAGGGAATCCTGCCTGCCTCAACCAACATAGAAGTGGACATCCGTTTCAACAACCACCAATACACTTGGCATCCATGAATCTGTCTAATGCTGCCTTGAAGCTATCCAGGCTGACAGCTGTCACGACCTCTTCTGGAAGTGAATTCCATCAACCAAGGACCCTTTGGGTGAAGAAATATTTCCCTTGGTTTGTCCTCACTTTCTTACCTCTGAGCTTTAGGGAGGGCCCCCTTGTCCTAATATTGTGTGATAGAGAAAATAATTTTTCTCCCAGTTTTTTCTCCTACACTTTCATGCATGTGAACATTTATCCATTATGCTTCATTGAATAAGGGAAAGTTCTCGTGGATTTATCACATGTGGTGGAATGTGCATTACTGTAGGAGGGAGGGGGTCTTTCTTTCTTTCTTTCTTTCTTTCTTTACTTACTTATTTATTCATTCATTCATTCATTCATTCATTTATTTATAGGGCATTTTTGGCATCCCCAGGAAGATGGGAGAGGGCATTTTTACCCTCCCCTGGATCCGGGGAAGCCTTTGTAGTCTGGGTAGGGCAAATCACAAGCCTATTGGGCACACCAGAAGTTTGGAAACAGGCCGTTTCCAGCCTCCGGAGGGCCTCCAGGGGGTGGGGTAAGCTGTTTTCACCCTTCCAGGGCATTGAATTATTCATTCATTCATTCATTCATTCATTCATTCATTCATTCATTCATGTATTTATTCATTCATTTATTCATTCATTCATTCATTCATTCATTCATTCATTTATTTATTTATTTATTCAATTTTTATGCCGCCCTTCTCCTTAGACTCAGGGCGGCTTACAACATGTTAGCAATAGCACTTTTTAACAGAGCCAGCCTATTGCCCCCACAATCCTCATTTGACCCACCTTGGAAGGATGGAAGGCTGAGTCAACCCTGAGCAGGTGATGAGATTTGAACCGCTGACCTTCAGATCTACAGTCAGCTTCAGTGGCCTGCAGTACAGCACTCTACCTGCTGCGCCACCCCGGCTCCATGAAGAGCAAAAGGCAAATTGGTATGAAGGAAGAATAAACGCACCTGAACCCTTTCTTGGAGTATATTTAATAGTTATGCATATTGTGCTCCAGTGTGGTGAGATTCCTCTCAATGGGTAAGCAACTATAAAGAAACAGCTCTCAGTAAATATCTTTGTCACTTTTCGGTCTTTTCTCCTGACACCACATGTTTTAAGATATCAAAGGCAAGAAGAAGAATGAGACACATAACTATTTTCACCATTAATTTATGAGAACCTACTTCTCCTTTCAGGAACCTTCTCCCTCCAGATAGGAAAAAAATGTCCCTCAAAATTTTGTCTGTTTGGTTGAAACAAACTTCCCTTCGTTTTTATTAACTCTTGGTAAAGTAGCAGTTGACTTTAACAAGTATAAATGAAGTTTGTCTAATGTATGATATTACTAATTTATCAATATTTTAAGGGTTTGTACATACAGTTTGTTGGATGTCGACAAGTTATGTCAATGTATTCTTATGTAGGTTGTATATAAGTGTTGAAATGTAGATTACATCATAAGTTGTTATCTATAGATGGTGTGGATGTTGGAAAGTGTTCTTTTTAAAAAGATTTTTAGATATATATTTTTTTGTCTTAACCAGTAGTACCATTTGTCCCAGGCTCTGTAGAAATCTGACTCATTCCTATTTTGCAATTCCATTGTTAATTTTGACATTTCAGTGCATTCCATAATTTTGGTTGGAAGATTTAGAATAGTTGGACTTTTTTCTTGTTTCCAGAATTGAGCATATAAAATTATCGCAGCAGTGAGAATATGTAGTATAACGTAACGATCTTCTTTTAAAATATTTTGTTTAAGATCTTCTGTTGAGCTCTCTGGCAGAATCCTCCCGAAAATTCAGATACAAATTTCAGACACACACACGTTTGAAAATTCAAAACAATGTTCTTTATAACGAAAATTCACTTAAACTAAGCCCTCTGTTTGTATACCAAAGAGAACTCGTCTCCAAACAAACTGGTAATTGGTACAAGTCCCTTATCAGTTCTGAGATAGTGGTATGAAGGCCCGGCCAGTTTCCTGCCATTCCCCCTGGGTTTCTCTCTCTGGTGCAGTGTATGGGAGGCAGCCTTGCGCTGGGTGTATGGGAGATGCATGCTCCTCCTCGCTGCGTCAGAGTCCCTCTTTTTTTTTTAAGCCTTAAAGTTTTGGATTTTTTTTATTCCTCTCACCTCACCTTCTTCCTTCAGCAGCGACTGTCCTCCTCCTCCTCTTCCTCCTCCTCCCCCCACCCAAATTCCAAGCTTTTATTTCTTTCCTAATAGGTTTGAACACATTATTTGCTTTTACATTGACTCCTATGGGAAAAATTGCTTCTACTTAAGAACGTTTGTGGTTAAGAACCTGGTCACAGAACCAATTAAGTTCTTAAGTAGAGGTACCACTGTATTTCACTAACAAGGGCTGATCCCGTTTTTGTCTCTTTGTGTTATTAGGATACGGAAAGGATTTCCGGCTCCTGAAAGTCCCTGGAGTGGTTCGGAACTGGTCGGCTTTCCCTTCAATATGACTGGAATTGTTTCAAATATTTCCACAATACCAGAAAATTTCACTTCTCCTTATGATGAAATTTTCGATAATTTAACACTTCATCTTCTCAATGGCTTCTTTGCCCTTCTTTGCCTATTAGGCCTGCTGGGAAATGGAGCCACCATTTACCTCCTGGCCTTTTCCATTAAGAGGAATCCGTTCACCACTTTCATCCTGAACCTCTCCATCGCTGATTCTGGGGTCCTCACATCCCTTATTATTGCAGCTATATTTGTGTTTACTCTGAGCCACAGAACATACATTGCCGATGTCAGATTATAGTAGATCAATCACAGCCCGCGTGAGCTGAAATTAATCAAATCTGGAGCCCACGGATAAAGTTACAGAAACAGTCTTCAAAACGAAGTTACTTTTATTAATTAAAACAATAAACAGCTATGCCTGATCCCAGGCTTCTGCTATACGTCTACATTGCTTGAAAGTTAAAAGTAAGATGGAGATTTTTCTTCTTCTTCACCAAGAAGAGAGCAAGTGATGCTGGCTATCTAGAAAGGATTTTACATCATGATGGGTGGAGCTAAATTAACATACACAGAGTTAACTATTTTATTACTGAATGTCTCTGAATGTCTCTGGAGCTGACAATAAAAAGCACGACAGCCGATGCCTTTTTCTCCGTACTTTTAAGTACTTTTTCTTCACCTATTCTGCCAGCCAGTTTCTGCTGACGGCCATCAGCCTGGACAGGTGCGTAGCTGTCCTCTTCCCACTCTGGCATCGTTGTCATCGGCCTCCAAATTTGTCCACACTTGTTTGTAGCCTCATCTGGATCCTCTTCTTCCTGCTCTCTGTGCTGCACTTCATTCTCCACCAAACCAGGGCCTTTCGACGTTCACCTGTGCTTTACCAGCTGATTGTGAATGGTTTACTTTGTACTCCTCTAATGGTTGTGTCGACTGTGACTCTTTTGATTCACATGAGGTTTAAGATGCAACACAATCAAAGGAAACTGCTCACCACCATCTTGCTGGTTCTCTTTTTCTACCTCCTGTTTTCTCTCCCGATGAATGTCTTTTATGTCATTGAATATTTTGATACATATAATCCCCTCCTTCTGACCCTTGCGATAGGATGTGCCGCTCTCAACAGCAGCATCAACCCACTCATTTATTTCTTAGTGGGGAGACAGAAGGGAGGAAAGGATCAGCCCAGAGCATCTTACAAGGTTGCTCTGCAAAGAGTCTTCAAAGATGTTCTGTCGGGCTCTCTGGTAGAATCCTCCCAAAAATTCACAGATACAAATTTCAGACACACACACGTTTGAAAATTCAAAACAATGTTCTTTATAATGAAAAATCACTTAAACCAAGCCCTCTTTTGGTATAGCAAAGAGCCCTCGTCTCCAAACAAACTGGTAATTGGTACAAGTCCCTTATCAGTTCTGAGATACTTAGCTTGCAGCTGTGAGGCAATTCACAGTCCTTCTTCTTTCACAAAGTGAAACACACTTTGCTCTGGTTTAGTTTCAAAGTGGGGAAAAATCAGCACACAAAAGGTCAAAGTCAGTAAAGCAGTCATGAAACACAAAGATCAGATAATCCTCCACAATGGCCAAACCCACAGGCTGCTCTTTATAGCAGCCTCACTAATGACCACAGCCCCACCCAACCACAGGTGGCCTCATTTTCTTTGATAATAATCTCTCAGTTGTTGCTGCCTATGCATCGCTCTCCGCATGCGTGGCTGTATCATTAACCCTTGTTCTGAATCGAAGGAGGAGCTAGATAATTGATCTCCTTCTGAGCTGTCTGCCACACTCTCCTCCTCCCTGTCACTCATGTCTTCTTGGTCAGAGGAGCCTTCATCAGCAGATTCCACCGGAGGCAAAACAGGCCTGCAGCATGTGGATGTCTCCCCTACATCCACAGTCCTTGGGGCAGGAGCAGGGCCGGAGCTAACCACAACAAAGGATGAGAAAGGAAGTCTGAAAGAGCAGGAAACTATGAAGGAAGTCCAGTTATGAAGAGTCATAAATATTGCAAAATACAGTATTTTAAGATGCAACTTTATTTGGGATATCATATGTGCTTTCCTTAAGAACATACAGACCTGAGAAAATTTACTGAGCAAAGTATTTTTTAAAAAAAAACTTATGAAAACAGGAAGTATTGCCGTGTCCTCATTTTACAACCCAAAGAACTTGTTTAGAAGGAAGTGTTTTAGTTCAGAGGTCCCCAACCTTTTTTGCACCAGGGACCGGCTTTAAGCTAGACCAGTTTTCCATGGCCCGGTGGGGGGGGGGCTTTGGTCATATGGGGGTGGGGTTATGGAGGGGTGGAGCCAGGGCCGCCATCAGGAATTTTGGGGCCCCATACAGCCTAAGTGTCTAGGGGCCCCCCTCCCCGCCATTTTAAAACTACTTTATTTTGCGACATACCAATTATGTATGAAATTTACCTTCTTTGGGGAGGGGTGAAAGGGGAGAGTAAGAGAGGAAGGAGTGAAAGAAGGGAATGAGGGAGGAAAGAAGGGAGGAAGGAAAAGGAAAGCAAGAAATGGAGGGAGGAAAGGAAGGAAAGAAAGAAAGAAAGGGGGAAGGGACAGGAACAGAGGAAGGAAGCAAGGAAACTTATGAAAGGGGAGAGTAAGAGAGGAAAGACTGAAGGAAGGGAGGGAGGGAAGAAGGTAGGAAGGAGAAAGAAAAGAAGAAATAGAGGAAAGGGAAGGTAAAAGAGAGAAAGAAAAAGAGCAAGAAAGAAAGAAAGAAAGAAAGAGAATGAAAGAGAAATAAAAATAGAGAGGGGGAATGAAAGAAATGGAAGGAGGGAAGGAAGGAGAGAAAGCAAGAGAAAGAAAGAAAGCAAGAGAGAGAAAAAAGAATGAAAGAGCAAGAGAGCAAGAGAGCAAAAGAAAGAGAAAGAAAGAAAGAAAGGCAACTTCAAAGAAAGGCTCACTAAGCATCTCTCACTCTCTTTCTATCCCTCTTTCTTTCTCTCTCTCCTCTTCCTTTATCTCCTCTCTCTCTCTCCCTCTCTCTTTCTCTCCCCCTCTCTCCCCCCTCTTTCCCTCTCTCCCTCTCTTGCTATCTCTCCCCCCTCTCCCTCTCTCTTTCTCTCTCTCCCTCTCTCTCTTTCTCCCCCTCTCTCCCTCTCTCTTTCTCCCTCTCCCTCTCTTTCTCTCTCTCCCCCCTCTCTCCATCTCTCTTTCTCCCTCTCCCTCTCTTTCTCTCTCTCTCCCCCCTCTCTCCCTCTCTCTTTCTCTCTCTCCCTCTCTTGCTATCTCTTTCTCTCCCCCCTCTCTCCCTCTCTCTTTCTCTCTCTCCCTCTCTTGCTATCTCTTGCTCTCTCTTTCTCCCCCCTCTCTCCCTCTCTTTCTCCCTCTCCCTCTCTTTCTCTCTCTCCCCCTCTCTCCATCTCTCTTTCTCCCTCTCCCTCTCTTTCTCTCTCTCTCCCCCCTCTCTCCCTCTCTCTTTCTCTCTCTCCCTCTCTTGCTATCTCTTTCTCTCCCCCCTCTCTCCCTATCTCTTTCTCTCTTTCCCTCTCTTGCTATCTCTTTCTCTCTCTTTCTCCCCCCTCTCTCCCTCTCTCTTTCTCCCTCTCCCTCCACTCACCCATCCCGGGGGTCTTTTTCGGACTTCCCAATTCAAGTCACGCAGCCTTGCGGAGCTCCTGGTGGTCTCTCATCCCCGAATCAGCCAGGTAAACACGGCCCCCTCTTCCCTGGCCCGAAACCAGCGAAGATTGGGGGAATTTCTGTGCAACCCCGGCCACTTTCGGGGTTAAATTCCTCTCCCCGCCCTCTCCGCACTTCCGAAGGGAGCAGGGCAGCGTTGCTGGGCTGGCCAATTCTGGGCAGGGGGTGGAGGTGTGGATGTGTGCGTGCGCCCGGAAGGCATCCGAACTTTGCCCGGCGGAGCTCTGCAAACACGAGGCAGGGAGGGAGGGAGGCCGTTGCCCGTCCAGCGGGCACCAAACAGGGCAGGGCTCCATGGGAGGGGAGGGGGCACCTCGCGGCTGGGGGCTGCCTGGCTTTGTGATTTTGGCTGGGGGGGAGTTAGGAAGGTTCTACTTCTCCCCCCCCAGCCAAAAATTCAAAGCCTATCTGCTGGATACGGGCGATGAGTGGGACAGAGCGGCGCGGAAGCCTCTTGCAGCAGCTGCCACAGCCACCGGCTTCGGCGCCGCTCGTCCCGCTCATCGCCCGTATCCAGCAGATAGGCTTTGAGTTTTTGGCTGGGGGGGAAAAGTAGGACCTTCCTAACTCCCCCCCAGCCAAAATCACAAAGCCAGGCAGTCCCCAGCCGCCAAAGGAGCCTCCTGATTCTCCCCGCCCTGCCCGACGCCCCACCCTGTCCTGCATAATGTCCTCTGCCGGGAGGGCAGCGCCGCCGCGGACCGGCTGGAAAACCCCAACGGCCCGGTCCCGGTCCGCGGACCGGCGGTTGGGGACCTCTGTTTTAGTTGATACAGTTCCTCTTTCATAATAAGTATCTCTTTCCCTGAAAATAAAGCTCAACTGGAAAATAAGCCCATGACTTTTCAGGATGCTTGTAATATAAACCTCACCCCCTCAAGGGTTTTTTTTTTTGGGGGGGGGGGTTAATATTATAACTGCAACTGGAAGTTGTAGGATTCTTGTTGTTCAATAAGGAGTCATGTTCTGTCTTGTTCTAGGAATTGTTGATAAATTTTGGTAATCTGTCTATCCTTCTGTCCTATCAAAATTTTATCTATTTCAATGTCGGGGGCTTGTCTATCTTTATTATATCTGGATTTTATTTGTGTATAGGTCCACCAATCTATTTTATAATTTTGTGATTCAAGTTCTTGTCTTGTTTTTAAATCCCTGTTTGGATGTAAGATGTCTGTATATTTTAATATTTTTGTGGGGTCAATCTGGTTTGGATAGATAATAGCTTCCATGGTGGGTAACCATCTGGGGATTTTTGTGGAATACTTCCTTTTAATTTCGTACCAAGTTTTTAATAAAGACTTTCTAATAAGATGCTTATTAAAAGTGGTTTGTGCTTTAATTGCATCTTTCCAGAGATGGGCATGCCAACCCATCTGTAGGTTATGGCCCTCCAGTGTCAAGATTTTTTTGTTGGAAAGATTAATCCAGCTGATGATAGCTATTAAGCATGAAGGGAAGCAGAATTGCACAAGGGGATACATGCAAACTGTCACAATGCGAACTGGTAGTGAATGTAAGTGGCACCCACGCCTGCCTTTAACCCATGTGTAATTTCATGAAGGCATCTCAACATGATCGGTTTCAAACATTTTGGAACTAGCTTTGATGGTTGAGAAAATTGTAGGTCGATTGAGCATCTGACGAGTTTCAAAACAAGTGAAGACTTTGACTCCTATGGAGCAAAGGTCTTGTTTCACCTTAATTCCTCTCCAAAGAAGCAAAGAAGAAACAACTCATGGAGAACAGTTTGAACACTTTCCCTGTTAAAAGAGGAAATCCTTTTGTGGGTAATTTGGTTTCCTCTGTTTCTACCCAAGAACTGTCATACCTCAATAAAGGTCACTTTAATGGAAAACAAAACAGTATGGATCTTCCCATCCTTATTTTAAAGTGAAAATAAACCCCTCTACAAAATTATTATTTTTATTGTTCTCTTTGGGTTCACCTACAAATAACAGAACATTTAATAATATTGTGGATGGTTGATATGAATAGAGTAGAGTAGAGTAGAGTAGAGTAGAGTAGAGTAGAGTAGAATTCTTTATTGTGCAAGTGTGATTGGCCACACAAGGAATTTGTCTTTGGTGCAGATGCTCTCAGTGTACATAAAAGAAAATATACATTTGTCAAGAATCATGTGGTACAATGATTATAGGAGTCAAATAAGCAATGAGGAAATAATCAATGTTAATAAAATATTGTACAAGCAACAAGTTACAGCCATACAGTCATAAGTGGGATGAAATGGGGTGATAGGAATGATGAGAAAAACTAGTAGTAATAGTAGTGTAGACTTAGTAATTAGTTTGACAGTGTTGAGGGAATTATTTGTTTAACAGAGTGATGTCATTCGGGGGGGAAAACATTCTTGTGTCTAGTTGTCTTGATGTGCAGTGCTCTGTAGTGATGTTTTGGGGGTCAGAGTTGAAACAGTTTGTGTCCAGGATGCGAGGGGTCAATAAATATTTTCCCCGCCCTCTTTTTGACTCGTGCAGTATACAGGTCCTCAATGGAAGGCAGATTACCAGCAATTGCTTTTTCTGCAGTTCTGATTATATTTGGTTACAGATGAACTCCACAAGAGAACAAAATGTCATTCTTTGAAAGCAATAACCGATTTAAGTCCTGCCCTGGTAAATATTTCTATCAAAAGGCAATTTCACAGTGTTGGTTACAATTTAAAAAGCATTTTAACTGGTTGTTGGATTTGAATTTCAGAAATTTCTTTGAAGAAGAACTTACCAGGAAAGAAGATTTTCACAACCTTTCAGTCAAACTTTGGATAGAAAAAGCTGTTCTTGACAAATAATCAAATCTGTCCAGAAAAAGAACAGATTTGTGGGTGACTGCAGATTAGGATTTGATAAGGGTTTGAGACTACAGGGTCAAACCTCAACACTCACTAAATGAGTGTGTGTATAATTCACAGCTGTACAAAATGAAAACATTCTAAGGAATACTATAGTACCAGGGTGTCAAACTTGATTTCACTGAGGGTTGTATCAGGGTTATAATTAGTGATGGGCGAACTGAACCCGCACAATTCGGGTCTGTACCGAATTTTGCGGTGTTCGGTATGCCGAACATGAATCTGAAATTTTTTCAAACTTCAGGCAAAGTTCGGGGTCGTGTTCGGCATTCGGAGCTTTGACGTCACCGGCAAGTTGCTAAGGATGCCAAGGTGATCACTTCCTGGATTCCATGGAATCCAGGAAGTGATCACCTTGGCGTCCTTAGCAACCTGCTGGTGACGTCAAAGCTCCGCCCCCAGAATCTCTTCATGGGAGGGATTCCCTGTTCGGGTTCAAGTTCGGGTTCCGTTCAGGTTCGGCCAAATTTTGCGTAAAGTTCATCCGAACTTGCTGAACCCGAACACCATTGGGTTCACCCATCATTAGTTAGAATAGAATAGAATAACAGAGTTGGAAGGGAACTTGGAGGTCTTCTAGTCCAACCCCCTGCCTATGCAGGAAACCCTACACCACTTCAGATAGATGGTTATTCAATATCATCTTAAAAACTTCCACTGTTGAAGCATTTACAACTTCTGGAAGCAAGCTGTTCCACTGGTTAATTGTTCTAACTGTCAAGACATTTCTCCTTAGTTCTAAGTTGCTTCTGTCCTTGATTAGTTTCCACCCATTGTTTCCTGTTCTACCCTCAAGAACTTTAGAGAATAGCTTGACTCCCTCTTCTTTGTGGGAGTCCCTGAGATATTGGAACACTGCTATCATGTCTCTCCTGGTCCTTCTTTTAACCCTGCTGTTCCCCTCGGGTCTAAAAGGACCCGAAATGAAGTTTGAGACCCTGTAAAAAAAATTCCCTGCATATCTGAAACTTGAAATTCCATGACTTTGTCTCATTTGAGAGGTTCTTTCTAAGGGTTGTGGGGGGTTTTTTCGGGGGGGGGGTTGTGTATAGTTTTTGCTGGGCAAAAAAAGTTACCAATGTTATCCTCTGGGTCCTTTTAGACCCGGAGTATAAAAGGGTTGGTTCTAGCTACTGGAAGGATCTTTTTGAATACCCTTTTCACTAGTATACTAATTTGAACATTTCTGAACACAATGAAATAATAATAATAATAATAATAATAATAATAATAATAATAATAATAATAATAATTTATTGGATTTGTATGCCGCCCCTCTCCGTAGACTTGGGGCGGCTAACAACAATGATAAAAACAGCATGTGACAATCCAATAATAAAACAACTAAAAACCCTTATTATAAAACCAAACATACACACAGATGAAAATTGAAGTGAAAAAAATAATGCTTATTTGTTTATTTTGCTCATAAAACCCCACCCCTGTTTTTGTGAAATTTTGTTCATTTTCATCTAGATAAGGCTGCAAAATCTGACTTTTTTTGACCATCTTTGGCATTGAAATACTAATTTGAACATTTCTGAACACAATGATATGAAAATGAAAAAAAATTATGCTTATTTGTTTATTTTGCTCAGAAAAGGGGCCTCCCCCCCAGCTGCGTGCACTTTTTTCAATTTATAGACAGAATAGCCTGCCAAATCAGAATTTTTTGACCATCTTTGGCATTGGCATACTAATTTGAACATTTCTGAACATAATGAAATGAAAAAAAAATATGTTCTGTTCGCAGAATATACACTTGGATTCCTCCGGGTCATATGTGACCCAGAGTAAAAAAGGATGGTTCTAACTACTGGAATGAGTTTTTTTTAAAATACTTTTTGCTAGTATACTAATTTGAACATTTCTGAACACAATGAAATGAAAATTGAAATGAAAAAATTAATGCTTATTTGTTTATTTTCCTCGACTTTTTGTAGCCTTGTGCCAGTGAAAATGGAGCTTGGGGGATCTGCCTGTGGCCCCCCTGAGCTCCATTTTCACTGGCAGAGACAGTGCAGACCGGTCCTTTGCTGTTTCTATGGTGACCCCGCAGGCCTTGAGTTTGATGCCACTGCCATAGTGAATACATCATAAACCTCCATACCTGTCTACAACAAATGGGAGAGTTCAGTTAGGGCATTATGGAAAGCAAGTTGGCATGAAGATATGGGTACTTATGTTGGCTAGGAATTACTGGTGCTGAGGAAGTACATCTAGAAATGGAATATGTTCTTTGTTAAGTTCTAGGGCTTACAACAACACCCCGAGTTTTCGGAGAGGGGCGGCATATAAATCCAATAAAACTTGAAACTTGAAACTTGAAAACCTGAGCTGACTGCAAGTTGAGAGTGATTGGCTAAGATGAGAGTAACTATACAGGGTAACTATATGGGGAGCCCCGTTTCCTTTAATTAGGACCCCTAGATCCTAATTAAATACCACTTATATACCACTTCACAGTGCTTTTACAGCCCTCTCTAAGCGGTTTACAGAATAGAATAGAATAGAATAGAATAGAATAGAATGGAATGGAATGGAATGGAATGGAATGGAATGGAATTAGGAATAGGAATAGGAATAGGAATAGGAATAGGAATAGAATACAGCATATTGCCTCCAACAATATGGGTCCTCAATGATGTCATATATAAAAACAAAGACTGACATTTTCTTCTAGCTCTCTTTTACATCCCTTTTTTAAAAAAGTATTATGTCCTAACGATATTACAGAAAGACAGAAGTTTTTTACTCTTGTGAAAATATGATAATTACTGTAATGTCTGTAAGCTAAATAGTGGGCGTCCGTGAGTTGGGGTGGCATTCGACTCTCATTGGTTAGTTACGTTGACAACTGTGTTCATTGGACAGCTCGAGTTGCTCAACCGTATATAAGAGCTGTCATTCTGTGCTCGCGTGCTTCCACTGTTGATCTGATGTTGCTCGTGTTAATACGAGGGTCGCCCAGAAAGTAATGCACTACATGTTTATCTTCAACAATTATTTATAGAACACAATGAAACTTACACACAAGAAAGAATCATCTTTCTTCTACACTCCCTATTTTTCCACGTAATCTCCATCCCATTTTATGGCCTTCCTCCAGAGAAACACAAGGTGTGTATGCCCTGTCGGTACCAATCCTTGTTCTGGTCACGAAGCCATTTCTGCCCTATGCAAATCACCTCTTCACACTCACCCTCTGTGCCCAGTGACTAACTGTTACTGTGACTTCTGTTGACTGCAGATTCTCCATAAACTGCACACAAACATTTCTGAATGTTCCCAACAGTTTTTTTCTCCACAGTGAGAAATTCAAAGATGACACGCTGCTTGTAACATACATCACATACAGATGCCATTTTGAAACACTGCTGCAGCTACGCTATCTGTCTGAAGAAACGCAAAATTTACACTGTTTTGGTTAGCTCTGGCCCAGCTCCTGCCCCAGGGACTGTGGATGTGGGGGAGACATCCACATGCTGCAGGCCTGTTTTGCCTCCGGTGGAATCTGCTGATGAAGGCTCCTCTGACCAAGAAGACATGAGTGACAGGGAGGAGGAGAGTGTGGCAGACAGCTCAGAAGGAGATCAATTATCTAGCTCCTCCTTCGATTCAGAACAAGGGTTAATGATACAGCCACGCATGCGGAGAGCGATGCATAGGCAGCAACAACTGAGAGATTATTATCAAAGAAAATGAGGCCACCTGTGGTTGGGTGGGGCTGTGGTCATTAGTGAGGCTGCTATAAAGAGCAGCCTGTGGGTTTGGCCATTGTGGAGGATTATCTGATCTTTGTGTTTCATGACTGCTTTACTGACTTTGACCTTTTGTGTGCTGATTTTTCCCCACTTTGAAACTAAACCAGAGCAAAGTGTGTTTCACTTTGTGAAAGAAGAAGGACTGTGAATTGCCTCACAGCTGCAAGCTAAGTATCACAGACCTGATAAGGGACTTGTACAAATTACCAGTTTGTTTGGAGACGAGTGCTTTTTGCTATACCAAAAGAGGGCTTAGTTTAAGTGAATTTTCATTATAAAGAACATTGTTTTGAATTTTCAAACGTGTGTGTGTCTGAAATTTGTACCTGTGAATTTTTGGGAGGAGTCTACCAGAGAGCCCGACAGAACATACACATGCACTCCTGACAATTCAAATAATGTATATCTAAAGTTTCGCATTCGTCCCATTACTGTAGGCTGAGAAAAAAAATGTGGTGCATTACTTTCTGGGCGACCCTCGTAGTTAATAAATGAGTTACCTCAGCTGGGGCTGTTCGCCTGACCTGTCCGTCACTTCAACTACACCTCAATGCAGATGTCTGATGGCTCTTTCCTCTCTTCTTCCTCCTTGAAAACTCTCTGGAGCCTTATTTCCAGGTTGCATCTAGAATGGCGTTCCTTCCTTCTCCCCAAGAAAAAATAGATCAGCGGGTTAACGCTGCTGCTTAGACAGGCATATAAGTAACCGTATGGAATAAAATTATAATATTTCCTCTCGGAAATAATATCATGGAGAAAAATGGCACTTGGTGGGATGGAAAAGACGAGGAAGAAAAACAGGGCAAGCAGGATGGCTTTGAGAAGTTTCCCTCGCTTCTTCATCTGTGATTTAAGGTAGCCTTTGATGAAGAGGGCCAGGCTGGAGGCCACCATGACTGGGATGCAAACTGAGGTAAATATGAGAATAAGGAAGTATTGGTGGCAATTTTCAAAACCTGTAACCCAAATCAGAGTGTAATGAACTGTACAGAAGACAACAGAGACTATCCATGAAAACGCAGAGAGTATGGTGGACAAATGTGGTGGCTGATGGCAACGATGCCAAAGAGGGAAGAAGACTGCCAAACACCGGTCAATGCTGATGATTGTCAGAAGAAATTGACCAGTAGAGTAAGTGCATAGTAAAAATTCTTTTAGTACTCCGAGAGGTTCTATAGTAGTTAAGTGCCAAATTGCAATGATACACACAGATAGGAGAGTCCCGGTGTCCGCCACAGCCAAATTGAGGATATAGACAGTGAAAGGATTCCGCTTAATCTGGAAATGCAAAAGTCGGATGACAATTCCGTTCCCAACAATCCCTGGAATGCAGATTAACAGGATTAAAGAATAGATGGTTTTTTGCAGATGGTTGGGCTCAGAAGTGCTGTTCTTTGTGTGTATGGTGTTAGTGATGTTGTGTTCAGTATTATTGAATAAACAATTTCCCATTTTAAAATCTGTTATTCTAGAAAAGATGTTTGTTGTGTTGGCTGTGACCTTATTTAGAAATGAAATATTTTTATTTCTTGTTTTGTCTTCTTTCTTTCTTTCTTTCTTTCTTTCTTTCTTCTTCTTCTTTCTTTTCTTTCTTTCTTTCTTTTTTCTTTCTGTTTCTCTCTTTCTTTCTCTCTCTCTCTTTTTCTTTTTTCTTTCTTTCTTGTTGAGAGTTAATGATGAAGCCAGACAGCTGAAGAGCAAACCATTCACCCTTATTTTAGACAACAGAGATTTAATGTATTTGCATCTGTTTTCCCAAGATGGAGGATGCCAGAAGATTTCACAGAAAAACTTGCAGAAGTCACTTCTACTCCTGCAGAAGTGATACTCCTGTATTACACCTTGCGCAAGAAGGCAAAAGAGATGACAATAGTAGATTATTATTCTTTCCTGTCAGTTTTCAGCCACAAGGGGAAGTTTATCATCTGACACATACCACTTTTCAGAAGTAATAATGATGAATTTGAATCCCACAAACAAAAAGACTTGGTTCACTTCAATGCCTCTCCATAGAAGCAAAGCAGAAATGACTCATGTTTGATTATTTTATGACAAGCAGTCAATGAAATCATTTTCCGGTTTCTGGGGAGTTTGGTTTCCTCTGGTCTTTCACAAGAGCTGTATAATATTAAAAGTAAAAAGAAAAAAAAAGGTCATGCAATCACATAAATGGTATGTATACAAAAATGTTGTTGACCTTACAATTTTTATTTTTTAAGTGTAATTAAAACTTGGTGTACAAAGCTATTGATTGTAATTCTTCTAAAACATTCCCATTGGGAGCACTTTTAAGCAACAGAAAATGTAATAATATTCTAGTTGGTTTATATTTTGCCACATATGAACAATGCAGGAGAAGAAAATGTAATTAAATAAATTCTGTCCTGCTAAATATTTATACTAATGTGGAATTTCATATTGTTTGTGACAATTTCACAGGGTGTTTATTGAATTGACTCAGCCTTCCATCCTTCTGAGGATCCAGATTGTTGGGGGCAATATACTGACTCTCTAAACTCTTTAGAGAGGGTTGTAAAACACTCCTTCCTTCCTTCCTTCCTTCCCTGCCTCCCTCCCTCCCTCCCTCCCAGTTATTTAAATGAAGTATTGCAGATTATTTCTACTAACTGCCAGGGGTTCGATCCTGACCAGCTCAAGATTGACTCATCCTTTCATCCTTTTGGGGTTGGTAAAATGAGGACACAGATTGTTGCAGGCAAGAGGCTGACTCTGTAAACTCCTCAGAGAGGACTGTAAAACATTGTGAAGCAGTATATACATCTAAGAGCTATTGCTATTGTTCCTTCCTTCCTTCCTTCCTTCCTTCCTCCCTCCCTCCCTCTCGTCTCTATTGCTATTGTCCTTCCTTCCTCCCTCCCTGCCTCCTTCCCTTTCTCCCAATTATTAAAATGAAAGGCAAATTCTGACAACTACCAGGGATTTGAACTTGACCACCTCAAGGTTGACTCAGCCTTTCATCCTTCCAGGGTTGGTAAAATGAGGACCCAGATTGTTGGGGGCAAGAGGACGACTCTGTAAATATTAACCGCTCCAAACTTGACTGTAAAAAACATGACTTTAACAATCGAGTTGTCGAAGCGTGGAACTCATTACCGGACTCAATAGTGTCAACCCCTAACCCCCAACATTTCTCCCTTAAGCTATCCATGATTGACCTCTCCAGGTTCCTAAGAGGTCAGTAAGGGGCGTACATCAGTGCACTAGTGTGCCTTTCGTCCCCTGTCCAATTGTCTTTCCTTTATCTCATATATCATACATATTTTCTTCCTCTCATATATTTTCTCTTCTATTTTACATATTATCTTTATATATATTACTTCTTGTCTATTCTGTTCCATATATACTGTGTATTGGACAAAGAATAAATAAATAAATAAATAAATAAATAAATAAATAAATAAATAATAAATAATAAATAAATAAATAATAAATAAATAAATAAATAAACAAAAAAAACAAAAACAAACAAACAAATAAACAAATAAATAAAACTTAGAGAGGGCTGTAAAGCACTGGGGAGTGGTATATTAGTCTTGTGAAGTGGCATATAAGTCTACGTGCTATTAAAAATAATTTTAAAAATGGAGCAAAAAATCTTTGAAAAATTGGCAGCTAACAGTTTATAGATGGAAAACAGAACCTGGAGGCTAGCTTTTGAACAATATATTTAAAGAGTTTGATCTATTCAATGCGTTTTCAATTGTTCTGCAACTAGCAATAGCAATAACATTTAGACTTATATACAGCTTCATAGTGCTTTTACAGCCCTCCCTAAGTGGTTTACAGAATCAGCCTCTTGCCCCCAATAATCTGAGTCCTCATTATACCCACCTCGGAAGGATAGAAGGTTGAGTCAACCTTGAGCTGGTGGGGACATTTGAACTGTCAACTACAGCGAGCAGTTACCTGAAATAGCCCGCAGTGCTGTACTCCAACCACTGCACCACCAGCCCCTGGCTAAGATGGAAGTCCTGTCATTGATCAGCAATTTAGTATCAGTGAAGCACTCCAACCAAGAAATCCAAATCGTGAAACCTAACACTACTGGAGTCAGAAAAGAGAGAGGGCATTGAACCATCTGCAGGATTTGCTGCTCTTATCCTGATGGTCAGAATCAAAACAGAACTGGAAAGTACCTGGGTGGTCTTCTAGACCAGAGCCCCCTGTTCAAGCAGGAGACCCTGTACCATTTATTACTAAACAAATAATTCCCTCAACACTGTCAGACTTTCTACTAAATCTGCACTTCTATTCTACTAGTTTTTCCTCATCGTTCCTATCACCCATTTCCTCCCATGTTGACTGTATGACTGTAACTTGTTGCTTATATCCTAAGATTTTTATTAATATTGCTTCTTCATTGCTTATTTGACCCCATGACAATCATTAAGTGTCGTACCACATGATTCTTGACAAATGTATATTTTATTTTATGTACGCTGAGAGCATATGCACCAAGACAAATTCCTTGTGTGTCCAATCACACTTGGCCAATAAAATTCTATTCTATTCTATTCTATTTCATACAAGTGCCTGTCCAGTCTGTTTTTCAACTCAAGTGATGGAGCACGCACAATTTCTGCAGGCAAGCTGTTCCACTGATTAACTGTTCTCAATACAGTGGTAGCTCTACCTACAAACGCCCCTACTTATGACCTTTTCTAGATAAGAACCGGGTGTTCAATTTTTTTTTTTTGCCTCTTCTCAAGAACCATTTTTCACTTACAAATCCGAGCCTCCGAAACTGTAACCAGAAAAGGCAGGGAGAAGCCTCCGTGGGGCCTCTCTAGGAATCTCCTGGGAGAAAACAGGGCTGAAAAAAGGTGAGGAGAAGCCTCTGTGGGGCCTCTCTAGGAATATCCTGGAAGAAAACATGGCCAGAAAAGGTGGGGTGAAGTCTCTCTGGGGTCTCTCTAGGAATCTCCTGGGAGGAAACAGGGCCTCTACCCTCCCTGAGGTTTCCCCAACCGCACACATTATTTGCTTTTACATTGATTCCTATGGGAAAAATTGCTTCTGCTTACAAACTTTTCTACTTAAGAACCTGGTCACAGAATGAATTAAGTTCATAAGTAGAGGTATCACTGTATTAGGAAGTTTCTCCTTAATTCCAGGTAGCTTCTCTCCTTGATTATTTTTAATCCATTGTTTCCTCTCTTGCCCTCTGGTGCTTTGGAAAATAAGTTGATTCCCTCTTCTTTGTGGCAACCCCTCAAATACTGGAATATTGCTATCATGTCCCCCCTAGTCCCTTTCCCTTAGATTAGCCAAACCCAAATCCTCCCACCATTCTTCATATATTTTTGTCTCCAGGCCCCAAGTTTCATCCTGAACTCAAAAAGGAGTACTCTGCAAATAATAATTACCAGAAGGAAACTCTTATCTTTACAACTAGCATACCTGATGATGATGATGATGATGATGATGATGATGGAAATAATCTCCAGACGAGTCCAGTAGGTCTCTTTCAGAATCTAAGGATGAGATGTTTCTCAATGAATCCCACGGACCTGCATTTGATGACCCAGTTAGTTCCTTCTTCAGAGAAAAAGGAGTTGAGCTGGAGCAACCTGCAGACTTTCTCAGAAAGAAGAAAAAAAACTTGTATAATATGCACCTCTGACTTTTTGCAGCTTAAAGTGTTATCAGGCGCAAGATGCAAAGGCAAAGCTTAAAGCTACAATTATAGCAAAAGGTGATAGGAATCTTTCGGTCGTGACGGGAGATTTGGTTCACACAGTGATTATTTGTGTGAGAAATGAACAATTAATATAGTGTTTCAGAATTCTCTTGTTAGGCTTCACCAACCTAGAGTTTGGAATATATACTATTTTTATTTGTTTGTTTGCTTATTTGCTTGTTTACTTGTTTGCTTGATTAGTTAGTTAGTTAGTTAGTTAGTTAGTTAGTTAGTTAGTTAATTAGTTAGTCCAATACATAATGAAGGTTAATGAGATTAACCATGTGGTAATATATATCAAAGAGAGGAAAGAAAGAAGAAAGGAAGGAAGAAAGGAAGGAAGGAAGGAAGGAAGGAACGAAGGAAGGAAGGAAGTGTTCTGTCGGGCTCTCTGGTAGACTCCTCCCAAAAATTCACAGGTACAAATTTCAGACACACACACTTTGAAAATTCAAAACAATGTTCTTTATAAGGAAAATTCACTTAACCTAAGCCCTCTTTTGTTATAGCAAAGAGCACTCGTCTCCAAACAAACTGGTAATTTGTACAAGTCCCTTATCAGTTCTGAGATACTTAGCTTGCAGCTGTGAGGCAATTCACAGTCCTTCTTCTTTCATAAAGTGAAACACACTTTGCTCTGGTTTAGCTTCAAAGCGGAGAAAGAGCAGCACACAAAAGGTCAAAGTCACGAAATCCACAGGCTGCTATTTATAGCAACCTCACTAATGACCACAGCCCCACCCAACCACAGGTGGCCTCATTTTCTTTGATAATAATCTCTCAGTTGTTGTTGCCTATGCATCGCTCTCCGCATGCGTGGCTGTATCATTAACTCTTGTTCTGAATCCAAGGAGGAGCTAGATAATTGATCTCCTTCTGAGCTGTCTGCCACACTCTCCTCCTCCCTGTCACTCATGTCTTCTTGGTCAGAGGAGCCTTCATCATCAGATTCCACCGGGGGCAAAACAGGTCTGCAGCATGTGGATGTCTCCCCACATCCACAGTCCTTGGGGCAGGAGCTGGGCCAGAGCTAACCACAACAAGAAGGAAGGAAGGAAGGAAGGAAGGAAGGAAGGAAGGAAGGATAGGAGTGAATATACATCAGTGGAGGATAGAGGAGGAGATATAGAGATATATGAGTGGAAGAAAAGAAATATGAGATATAGGAGAGATAATTGAACAGGGGACGGAAGGCAGCCTAGTGCACTTATGCACGCCCCTTACTAACCTCTTAGAAACTTGGAGAGGTCAACCGTGCATAGTCTAAGGGGAAAAATGATGGGGGTTAGGGGTAGACACTACTGCTCAAAAAATAAAGGGAACACTCAAAGAACACATCCTAGATCTGAATGAATAAAATATTCTCATTGAATACTTTGCTCTGTACAAAGTTGAATGTACACAACAACATGTGAAATTGATTGTCAATTAGTGTTGCTTCCTAAGTGGATCGTTTGATTTCACAGAATTTTGATTTACAAGTTATATTCTGTTTTTTAAGTGTTCCCTTAATTTTTTTGAGCAGTGTATATTAAAACAAGGTTATTTCCTAAATTGACCTTAGGAGTGTCACCACAAGAGGCCTATTTTAGAAAGAAGATGATAGCAAAACAACCATAGATGGCATTTGCTGATTTCAATCCAAGGTCTATGTTGTGGTCTGTGCAGCTGGTATCAGATTCGAACAACAAGGAGGCTGTTGTTGTGATTCGACAGCGGCCTGTGCACCTGGCACCAGAATCAGATAGTGAGGAGCAGAGGTGGGCTGCTAAGGTGGAATGGTGATGTCTCAAAATGGGTGAACAGTGCAGTCAGGTGGTAGGGAAAGCAAGTGGAATGCTTGGCTGCATAGCTAGAGGTATAACAATCAGGAAGAGGGAGATTGTGATCCCGCTGTATAGAGTGCTGCTGAGACCACATTTGGAATACTGTGTTCAGTTCTGGGGATCTCACCTACAAAAAAGATATGGATAAAATTGAAAGGGTCCAAAGACGGGCTACAAAAAGGGCGGAAGATTTTAAGCATAAAACTTATCAGGAAAGACTTAATGAACTCCATCTGTATAGTCTGGAGCCAGAAGGGAAAGAGGGGACATAATCGAAACATTTAAATATGTTAAAGGGTTAAATAAGTTTCAGGAGGGAAGTGTTTTCAATAGGAAAGTGAACCCAAGAACAAGGGGGCACAATCTGAGGTTAGTTGGGGGAAAGATCAGAAGCAACGTGAGAAAATATTATTTTACTGAAAGAGTAGTAGATGCTTGGAACAAACTTCCAGCAGATGTGGTTGGTAAATCTACAGTATCTGAATTTAAACATGCCTGAAATAAACACAGATGTTGCACAGAAAAGACTGCTTTATGAATTTTGTACAGCTGCTGAGTAAGACAATTAGTAGCTGTTAGTATTAAATCAAGATTCGTATGGACACTTCGTTGTGCTGTATTCCTTTGTCAGGAAGCTGGGTCAGAACATGCTAGGCCAGCGATGGTGAATCTATGGCATGGGTGCCATAGGTGGCATGTTTATTCATTTATTCATTTATTCATTTATTCATTCATTCATTCATTCATTCACTTATTCATTTATTCATTCATTTATTTATTCATTCATTCATTCATTCATTTATTTGTTTGTTTGTTTATTTACTTATTCATTTATTCATTCATTCATTCATTCATTCATTTATTCATTTATTCATTTATTCATTCATTCATTCATTCGTTTGTTCATTTGTTTGTTTGTTCGTTCATTCATTCATTCATTCATTCATTCATTCATTCATTTATTTATTTATTTATTTATTTATTTATTTATTCATTTATTCATTCATTCATTTATTTTTTGTCAAGCAAGTATAGTATTATAGTACATATTAACATAACATAACATAACATAACATAACATAACATAACATAACATAACATAACATAACATAAGTAGAATGTAGTAATAGAAAGGATAATAAGACAGTAGGACAGGGACATTAGACAGTAGGACAGGGACATTAGGCACATAAATGCACTTATGCATGCCCCTTACAGACCTCTTAGAAAAGGGGAGAGGTCAATTGTAGATAATGTGGAGCCATATCTGCCAATGTGCATATGTGTGCTGGCCAGCTGATTTTTGGCTCACACAGAGGCTCTGGGAGAAACATAGAAACATAGAAGTCTGACGGCAGAAAAAGACCTCATGGTCCATCTAGTCTGCCCTTATACTATTTTCTGTATTTTATCTTAGGATGGATATATGTTTATCCCAGGCATGTTTAAATTCAGTTACTGTGGATTTACCAACCACGTCTGCTGGAAGTTTGTTCCAAGGATCTACTACTCTTTCAGTCAAATCATATTTTCTCATGTTGCTTTTGATCTTTCCCCCAACTAACTTCAGATTGTGTCCCCTTGTTCTTGTGTTCACTTTCCTATTAAAAACACTTCCCTCCTGGCCTTATTTAACCCTTTAACATATTTCAATGTTTCGATCATGTCCCCCCTTTCCCTTCTGTCCTCCGGACTAGACAGATTGAGTTCATTCAGTCTTTCCTGATACGTTTTATGCTTAAGACCTTCCACCATTCTTGTAGCCCGTCTTTGGACCCGTTCAATTTTGTCAATATCTTTTTGTAGGTGAGGTCTCCAAAACTGAACACAGTACTCCAAGTGGGGTCTCACCAGCGCTCTATATAAGGGGATCACAATCTCCCTCTTCCTGCTTGTTATACCTCTAGCTATGCAGCCAAGCATCCTACTTGCTTTTCCTACTGCCCGACCACACTGCTCACCCATTTTGAGACTGTCAGAAATCACTACCCCTAAATCCTTCTCTTCTGAAGTTTTTGCTTTTGGAGGGTGCTTTTGGCTTCCAGAAAGTCTCCGGGGGCCAAAAGCACCCTCCCAGAGCCTCTGTGTGAGCCAAAAATCAGCTGGCCAGCACACATATGCACATTGGCAGATATGGCTCCACGTTATCTGCAATTGACCTCTCCCCTTTTCTAAGAGGGGGACTTCCGGGTGGAGCTCGACCATATCGGGTGGGAGAAGTGTAATCTTGCAGCACTTTAGCCCTCGCTCTCACTAATGGTGATTATATGTGTCCCAGAATAATACTGCAGGATCCAATCTCGGTCAGTCACTGGGACCAGAGGTATTCTGAACTTTCAGACTCATCCTGGAGCCCATCTTCAGGGAATTTCTCTCTAGTAGAGTATGTGCTTCTCTCTGTGTGGTATTTATAATGTGTGTGGTATATGGCTTTTTAGATGTTTTTCAGGATGTCTTGATGGCTGGCTTTTAAATCATTAGCTGTTGTTTGCTTGTGCTGCCCAACCATTGCTTTCTAAGCACTTGATAAGCAAATAATAATAATAATAATAATAATAATAATAATAATAATAATAACAACAACAACAACAACAACAGAGTTGGAAGGGACCTTGGAAGTCTTCTAGTACAACCCCCTGCTTAGGCAGGAAACCCTACACTACTTCAGACAGATGGTTATCCAACATCTTCTTAAAAACTTCCAGTGTTGGGGCATTCACAACTTCTGGAGGCAAGCTGTTCCACTGACCAACCGTTTTGACTGTCAGGAAATTTCCTCTTAGTTCTAAGTTACTTCTCTCCTTGTTTATTTATTTATTTTATTTGTTTGTTTGTTTGTTTGTTTGTTTGTTCGTTCATTAATTCATTTATTTACTTAGTCCAATACATAATACACATTGGAGAGAATAGATATGTAGTAATATAACTAAAGAAACGAATAGAAGAAAAGATATAAAAGTATAGGTGAACGAATTTGAAAGGAAGAAAAGATAAATGAGATAAGGAGAGACAATTGGACAGGGGAACGGAAGGCACACTGGTGCACTTATGCACGCCCCTTACTGACCTCTAAGGAACCTGGAGAGGTCAATCGTGGATAGTCTAAGGGGAAAATGTTGGGGGTTAGGGGTTGACACTACTGAGTCAGGTAATGAGTTTAGTTTCCATCCATTGCTTCTTGTTCTACCCTCAGATGTTTTGGAGAATAGATTGACTTCTTCTTCTTTGTGGCAACCCCTGAGATATTGGAACAATGCTATCCTGTCTCCCCTGGTCCTTTTTTCCATTAAACTAGCCAAGCCCAGTTGCTGCAACTGTTCTTCATATGTTTTAGCCTCCAGTCACCTGATCATCTTTGTCACTCTTCTCTGCACTTTTCCTAGAGTCTCAACAGACTTTTTACATCGTGGCAACCAAAACTGAATGCAATATTCCAAGTGTGACCTTACCAAGGCCTTATAAAGTGGTATTAACACTTCACGTGATAGACTGTTGATTGACGAGTGGCCTGTTTCCCAGGTTTCCATCTCTTCCATGGCTGTTTTAGTGCCTGCTCATCCAACTATCTTGGTAGCTGCAAAATAGAATGTGTTGGATGAGCAGGGACAAAATCAGCCAAGGAAGTGATTGAAGCCACATACAACATGCACTATAAATAATACACACAGAACAGTAAAAATACTACCTTTATAAATACTATGTCCCCTGAAGATGAGCTTTGGCATGAGTCTGAAAGCTCAGAAGACTTCCTTTAATATTCTGTCCTTTCATCTTACAAGAAATACCTTCTTTGGATAACAGTTGATACCACGGGCAATTGCCAAGAAGTATTTAACAGAGTTGGAAGGGACCTTGCAGGTCATCTAGTCCAACCCCCTTACCCAAGCAGGAGACCCTAGATCTGCCTCTGCCTAGGATTGAACTCACAACCTCAAGATTACGAGGCAAGAGCTCCACCTCTAGGCCACAGCAGCTGGGACAAAACCTCTGGTCCCAGGGCCAACTGAGATTGGATCCTAGCTTTCATTACTGATTGGAGCCGTCATTATAGGTTCCACCTGCACCCAACCTAAGCCCGCCCTCAAGCTTGTTTAGCCCTCTGGCCAATTGGGAGGGGCTGCATTCATAATTTAGGCTAAGGGGGCCTTTCCACATCTTAAGGCTTTGTATCCTTTGCATGTAGCCTTGGACCAAGGGGCCCTGCTCGTGGTCACTCATGTCCTCCAGTCTGGACTACTGCAGTGCCTTTTACATGGGGCTTCCCTAGAAATGTATGTATGTATGTATGTATGTATGTATGTATGTATGTATGCATGCATGTATGTATTGATTGATTGATTGATTGATTGTTAGAGTTGAAAGGGACCATGAAGGCCATCAAGTTCAACCCCCTGCCCAAGCACCAGTCAAGTGGCAGTTCAATTTTCTCTTAAAAATGTCCAGAGTTTTGGAGTTCACACCATCCGTTGGTAGGTTGTTCCATTGGTTGATCGCTCTGACCATCAGGAAGTTCCTCCTTATCTCCATGTTGAATCTCTCCTTGGTCAGCTTCCAGCCGTTGTTCCTCGTCCGGACCTCTGGTGCCCTGAAGAATAAAGTGATCCCCTCCTCTTTGTGACATCCCCTCGTATACTTGTAGACTGCTATCATATCCGCTCTGGCCCTCCTTTTCTCTAGGCTATCCATGCCCAGTTCCCTCAGTCTCTCTTCGTAAGTCTTGGTTTCCAATCCCTTAATCATCTTGGTTGCTCTTTTTTGCACCTTCTCCAGAGTTTCAATGTCTCTTTTGAAGTGTGGTGACCAGAACTGAATACAGTACTCCAGGTGTGGTCGGACCAGGGCATAGTAGAGTGGTATTAAGACTTCCCTGGTCTTGGAGTGTATTCCCCTGTTGATGCAGCTTAGGATTGTGTGGGCTTTTTTAGCTGCTGCTGCACATTGTTGGCTCATGTTTAGTTGATTGTCCACCAATGTTTAGTTGATTGTGGAACCTTCAATTGGGACATGACACCGATGAATTTTAAGCTATTTTAATACTTTAAATGGACTTCCCTGCTCCTTTTGAGAAAATGTTCGGATGCAAAGATAAAGTGATAGATTAGGGTCATTAAGCTATCACTTTTGCTCTGATATTGAAGAGACCAGTTGAGGATGCTACAGAAAACACAGGAAGTTGAAAGATGAGAAATCTGATTAATCTGAGAGTTTTTTCCTACCCACATGAGATATACCAAATATGACTACTGCTTGTTTTACTGATAAGAAATGCCTGTTATCAGACATCTCCTAGTTTTGATAACCTTTAAAATGACATTTTTATATTTTTTTTCATGAGGAGTGGTATATGCTGGAAAGTCTTTTTCCCCCTTGGTGGCCTAATTTGAGAATGATATAACCCCTACATCAGACAGAAGCCATCGTTGACTTAGAGCAGGGGTCCCCAAACTTTTTACACAGGGGGCCAGTTCACTGTCCCTCGGACTGTTGGAGGGCCAGAATATAAAAAAAACCCTATGAACAAATCCCTATGCACACTGCACATACCTTGTTTTAAAGTAAAAAACAAAATGGGAACGTACTATTTAGAGGGGGGAGAAGGTCTGAAATTCATATTTATGTTTTGTTTTTAATTTTCTTTTGTTGACATCTGATTAGCTATACAAGGTTTTCTTGGTTTATGAAAAATGTATAAAGAAAGAAGGAAGCACTTTGGCATAATGGTTAATAAGTTAGAAATATAATTGCTGTTGCACTTTTTGAAGGAACATTAAGGAGGAAATTTAATTAAAAGAAAATGAATGTAACTGGATGACAAAATTAGAAAAAAACTTTTGCAACTTTTTTGATGATTGATATTAGTTACTAACAAAATACTGCATTTTATTCATGGAAAATTAGATGGTACACTGTGTTGTTTGAATGTATGTTGAGAGAAAAATTTAAAAAAAATTACACCCCCCCCAAAAAAAAACAGTCCTCCCTTCCTCTGTCCCTCCATTCATTTCATTGTTCCTTCCTTCCTTCCTTCCTTCCTTTCTTTCTTTCTTCCTTGTTCCCTCCATTTCTCCTTCCTTCCTTCCCTCCTTCCTTCCTCTCCACTTCTCCTTCCCTCCCTCTCTTTCCCTTTTCTTTCTTTCTCTCTCTCTTTTCCCTGTGCTCTTTTCACTCACCGGTGGGCTGGATAAATGGCCTCAGTGGGCCGCATGTGGCCCGTGGGCCATAGTTTGGGCACCGCTGACTTAGAGACTTTGGCCTGACACTCTTTATCATTTAGAATGTATTCTTCCTGTGAGAATTTGGGAGGGGTTGTTGCATGAGATATGCAAATGGATGTAGAGATTTAGCCATAACAAATTCCTTCTAGATTCTCAAGGTCATCCTTTGTTCAGCACCTGCCTGGAAGCAGGTGGGAGTAATGGACACATTGGCAGAAGGTGACTGGTCAATGTGATGAACTTGTGGGTGTGGGGACAAGGGAATGAATGTTAAACTGGGTGGAGAAACCATCCTAGCTTTAGATTTGGGTTTCGCACAGATGTGCCAACCTGGCTCTGTTAATAAATTGGAACTTTTAGAAGTAGAAGAGAAGATATAGGAATAAAATATATCAATGAAAGAATAGAGAAGGCATATAGGAATAGAAGAAAAGATATATGAGAGACAGGAGAGACAGTAGGACAGGGGATGGAAGGCACACTAGTACACTTATGCATGCCCCTTACTGACCTCTTAGGAATCTGGAGAGGTCAACCGTGGATAGTCTAGGGGAGAAGTGTTGGGGGTTAGGGGATGACACTACAGAGTCCGGTAATGAGTTCCACGCTTTGACAACTCGATTACCAAAGTTGTATTTTTTACAGTCAAGTTTGGAGCGGTTAATATTAAGTTTGAATCTGTTGTGTGCTCTTGTGGTTGAAGCTGAAGTAGTCATTGACAGGCAGGATGTTGCAGCATATGATCTTGTGGGCAATAAATAGATCATGTTTAAGGCGTCGTAGTTCTAAGCTTTCTAGACCCAGGGTGGTAAGTCTAGTTTCGCAGGGAATTCTGTTTTGGGTGGAGGAGTGAAGAGCTCTTCCGGGGAAGTATTTTGGACATTTTCAAGGATGTTAATGTCTGAGATGCAGTATGAGTTCCAAACAGATAAGCTGTATTCGAGGATGGGTCTGGCAAAAGTTTTGTAAGATCTGGTAAGTAGTATGAGATTGCCGGAGCAGAAGCTATGTAGGATTAGGTTAACAACTCTTGAAATATAAAGTTAATCCAGCTTGTGACAGCAAAAAGTCACAGCTACAGGATGACCGAGTACGTCTACTCAATAGGAGAATAGATAGGAATAATTTGGAGCAGAGGGGTGATACTATGAAAGTTAGTATTATTATTGAGACCCCAATGGTTAGATATTGTAATGTGACAAAGAGATTTATAGACAAGAATGTTGTGGAAGATGAGTAGTTAGGGGAGGAAATCTCTGTGGATGGTGATGTAGAACCTTTAGGGGAAGTAAATTTGAGATTAAAGAGGAAGAGACTGCTAGTATTTAGCACACAGCAAGTTTATAGTATAGTCACACATACAGAACTAGCAGACACTGAGATCAGAGAATTAGTATTAGCAAGAGCAATAGCAAGCGTTAGCAAGGCTAACCACAATAACCACCTACTGTATTTTTTGGAGTATAAGATGCACCTTTTTCCTCCCTAAAAGAGGCTGATAATTTGGGTATGTCTTATACTCTGAATGTAGGTTGTTGTCCCCCACCCCCACTCCTAAAGAACTGGTAACAATTTTCCCAGTTCTTTCCTTGTGTTCTGTCAGGCTCTCTGGTAGACTCCTCCCAAAAATTCACAGGTACAAATTTCAGACACACACACCTTTGAAAATTCAAAACAATGTTCTTTATAATGAAAATTCATTTAACTAAGCCCTCTTTTGGTATAGCAAAGAGCACTCATCTCCAAACAAACTGGTAATTTGTACAAGTCCCTTATCAGTTCTGTGATACTTAGCTTGCAGCTGTGAGGTAATTCACAGTCCTTCTTCTTTCAGAAAGTGAAACACACTTTGCTCTGGTTTAGTTTCAAAGCAGGGAAAAATCAGCACACAAAAGGTCAAAGTCAGTAAAGCAGTCACAAAACACAACAATCAGATAATCCTCCACAATGGCCAAACCTACAGGCTGCACCCAACCACAGGTGGCCTCATTTTCTTTGATAATAATCTCTCAGTTGTTGTTGCCTATGCATCGCTCTCCGCATGCGTGGCTGTATCATTAACTCTTGTTCTGAATCCAAGAAGGAGACAGATAATTGATCTCCTTCTGAGCTGTCTGCCACACTCTCCTCCTCCCTGTCACTCATGTCTTCTTGGTCAGAGGAGCCTTCATCAGCAGATTCCACCGGGGGCAAAACATGCCTGCAGCATGTGGATGTCTCCCCCACATCCACAGTCCTTGGCGCAGGAGCTGGGCCAGAGCTAACCACAACACCTTGTAGGCTCTTTCATTGTTATTCTGCAAAGAATGTTTTCCAAGCCCTAAGTCTTTTCAGGGTTTTTTTCCCCATTGGTCTAACTTGCTCCAAATGTTTCTTTGCAGCCCTAACCAAGTGCTAACAATATTCCCAGCTCTTACCGGCTTGCAAGCTCTTTCATTGTTACTCTCTGCAAAGAATGTTTTCCAAGCCCTAAGTCTTTGCGAGTTTTTTTTTTTTCATTGCTCTACTTGCGACAAATGTTTCACATAGAAAGCTAAATGATAGGATTAGGCTAATAAAGCTGCCCTATTGCTCTGCTATTTAAGGGATCAGCTGTGGGTGGTATACACGAAACAAAGGAAGTGGGAAATGACAGATATCTTATTTCCTGCTTATACGAGATTTGAGATATGCTTGTTTTTACTGGAAATACAGTAAGTAAACACTCCTAAGGTTCTGATAACATTGAAACCACATGATACTTTCCTTGCTTTGTGGGTGTATATTCTTTCTTTTTTTTCAACTTTGGGCATACCACAGTCTTGCCACTGATTTCATATATAAAAATTTGTAAGGCAGCAGTATTGTCAGTGGTGTTGAATACATCCGTCCATCCATCCATCCATCCATCCATCCATCCATCCATACATACATACGTACGTACATACATACATATTTACTTACTTACTTACTTATTTAATCCAACACCACCCCAGTCAGGTGGCAGTCCAATCTCCTCTTGAATATGTTGAGTGTTGGGGTGTTCACAACCTCCGCTGGCAAACTGTTCCATTGGTTCATCACCTTCATCATCAGGAAGTTCCTCCTTATTTCCAGGTTGAATCTCTCTTTGGTCATCAGCTTCCATCCTGTTCTGTCGGGCTCTCTGGTAGACTTAACCCAAAAATTCACAGGTACAAATTTCAGACACACACACATTTGAAAATTCAAAACAATGTTCTTTATAATGAAAATTCACTTAAACCAAGCCCTCTTTTGGTATAGCAAAGAGCACTGGTCTCCAAACAAACTGGTAATTTGTACAAGTCCCTTATCAGTTCTGTGATACTTAGCTTGCAGCTGTGAGGCAATTCACAGTCCTTCTTCTTTCACAAAGTGAAACACACTTCTCCCTGGTTTAGTTTCAAAGCAGGGAAAAATCAACACACAAAAGGTCAAAGTCAGTAAAGCAGTCACGAAACACGATCAGATAATCTTCCACAATGGCCAAACCCACAGGCTGCTATTTATAGCAGACTCACTAATGACCACAACCCCACCCGACCACAGGTGGCCTCACTTTCTTTGATAATAATCTCTCAGTTGTTGTTGCCTACGCATTGCTCTCCGCATGCGTGGCTGTACCACTAACTCTTGTTCTGAATACAAGGAGGAGAGAGATAATTGATCTCCTTCTGAGCTGTCTGCCACACTCTCCTCTTTCCTGTCACTCATGTCTTCTTGGTCAGAGGAGCCTTCATCAGCAGATTCCACCGGGGGCAAAACAGTCCTGCAGCATGTAGATGTCTCCCCCACATCCACAGTCCTTGGGGCAGGAGCTGGGCCAGAGCTAACCACAACACATCCATCCATACATACATACATACATACATACATACATACATACATACATACATACATACGTACATACATATTCACTTACTTACTTATTTAATCCTACACCACCCCAGTCCGGTGGCAGTCCAATCTCCTCTTGAATATGTTGAGTGTTGGGGTGTTCACAACCTCCGCTGGCAAACTGTTCCACTGGTTCATCACCTTCATCATCAGGAAGTTCCTCCTTATTTCCAGGTTGAATCTCTCTTTGGTCATCAGCTTCCATCCATTGCTCCTGGTCTGACCCGCTGGTGCCCTAGAAAATAGTGTGACTCCTTCTTCTCTGTGGCAGCCCCTCAAGTACCTGTATACTGCTATCATGTCCCCCCCTAGCCCTGCTTTTTGCTAGGCTATCCCTGCCCAGTTCCAATAACCACTCTTCATATCTCTTTGTTTTCAGTCCCTTTATCATTCTGGTTGGTCTCTTCTGTACCTTTTCCAGAGTTTCTATGTCCCTTTTGTAGTGAGGTGACAAGAATTGAATTTATTTATTTATTTATTTATTAGATTTGTATGTCGCCCCTCTCCGAAGAATTGGGGCGGCTAACAACAGTATAAAAAGACAATGTAAACAAATCTAATATTAAAAATAATCTAAAAAAACCCCATTTAAATAACCACTCATACATACAAGCATACCATGTATAAATGCTATAAGCCTAGGGGGAAGGGAAATTTCAATTCCCCCATGCCTGATGACAGAGGTGGGTTTTAAGGAGCTTGTGAAAGGCAAGGAGGGTGGGGGCAACTCTGATATCTTGGGGGAGCTGGTTCCAGAGGGTCGGGGCCGCCATAGAGAAGACTCTTCTCCTGGGTCCCACCAAACGACATTGCTTAATCGACGGGACCCGGAGAAGGCCAACTCTGTGGGACCTAACCGGTCACTGGGATTCATGTGGCAGAAGGAGGTCCCGGAGATATTCTGGTCCGATGCCATGAATGCAGTACTCCAGGTATTGCCTGACTACTGCAGTGTTTCTCAATTATTATCTGTTATGTGCCCCCTTCCCCAAAGAAGAAATAAACATTTTGCGCCTCCTCAACTTTCTGCCGAAACAATTGTTTGCGATATTCAGCATGTTTTCACTGAAAAAACTCAAACGGCTTATCAGTGTGATTGGGGCGTAATGTGTTTAAGTGACACCTTAATTTATTTGGCTTCATGCTGTCCATTGCCAACATTTTTACCATTCTTTCTTCGTCTCCCACCGTAGTCACAGTGAAGCCAAATGCTAAGATTTCCTATCTTAGCTTTTGAGAGACTTAGGTTTGTCACATTATCTCTGTCTCCACCTTTCTTTTCATCCCTGTTAAATATTTTTCCATGGTGTCTCTTAAGGGTTTGTTATATGCACTTCATATCTCTTATTCTGGGCTATGTGCTGTTGTTTGGTGCAAAAAAACCATACTCCCTGCAGCAAAAAAAGCACATTCCCCAGTGTCACGTGCCCCCCACTGCATCGCTCTGCCCCCCCCCCCACTATTTGATAAACACTGAAATAGGGCATTATATAGTGCTATTAGTATTTCCCTAATCTTGGAGTGTATCCCTCTGTTGATGCAGCTTAAGATTGTGTTGGCTTTTTTAGACGCTGCTGCACATTGCTGGGTCATATTTAGTTGTATATCCACCATGACTCCAAGGTCTCTTTCAGGCACTACTGCTAAGTGTGGTTCCTCCCAGTTTGTATGTGTCTCTTGGGTTTTTCTTTCCTAGGTGTAGGACTTTGCTTTTTTTGATGTTGAACATCATTTTGTTAGTTTGGGCCCATAGTGTTAATCTATCAAGATTTTTCTGTATTTTGAGCCTATCCTCTTGGGTGTTGGCTACCCCTGGCAGCTTCGTATCATCTTCAAATTTGATTAGTTCCCCTCTATTCTCTCGTCTAGGATGTTAATGGAAATGTTGAAGAGCACAGAGTCCACGACTGAACTCTGTGGTACCCCACTGCCTACCTCCTTCCATGTGGACTTGGAGCCGTTGTGGACAACTCGTTGGGTGCAGTTGGTCAGCCAACTACTTATCCATCTACATGTATTGTAATCTACCCCTGTTTTTTTTCTAATTTGTGGATTAGGAGATTGTGATCTACTTTATCAAAAGCTTTCTAAATTCCAAGTCTATTAGGTCTACTGCTTTACATTGGTCTACTGATTTGGTTATGGTGTTGAAAAATGATATGAGAATGGTTTGGCATGATTTACTCCTGACAAACCCATGCTGGCTGTTGCTTATTATCTTGTTTGTTTCTAGGTAATGGCAAAGCTGTTTTTTAATTATTTTTGAATACTTTTATGTCATCAGAAAAGAGGATACAGCTGTTTATAATATGATCACAAAGGTCATTTATATAAATTAAATTTATTTATTTAGAATTATGAAAATTATATCTATCGAGATTCTCATAGTTGTCCCAAAAGTGCTTTTTACATGAGGTGACTGGACTTTTTGGTTTTTCCTTGAAAACGTTTTGCTTCTCATCTTCATGCTTCAGTTCTGAAGAAACTTCTTTAATGGGAAGTGAAACATCTTCAACGAAAAATCAGAAATTCGAGTTGCCTCTGATATTCTATGTTGTATGTCTAACAAGAGGCTTCATAAGCACTACATTAACTTTTTTTCATTTCTTACAAATCACCATGTGTTCTGTCGGGCTCTCTGATAGACTCCTCCCAAAAATTCACAGGTACAAATTTCAGAAACACACATGTTTGAAAATTCAAAACAATGTTCTTTATAATGAAAATTCACTTAAACCAAGCCCTCTTTTGGTATAGCAAAGAGCCCTTGTCTCCAAACAAACTGGTAATTTGTACAAGTCCCTTATCAGTTCTGTGATACTTAGCTTGCAGCTGTGAGGCAATTCACAGTCCTTCTTCTTTCACAAAGTAAAACACACTTTGCTCTGGTTTAGTTTCAAAGCAGGGAAAAAGCAGCACACAAAAGGTCAAAGTCATTAAAGCAGTCATGAAACACAACAATCAGATAATCCTCCATAATGGCTAAACCCACAGGCTGCTATTTATAGCAGCCTCACTAATTACCACAGCCCCACCCAACCACAGGTGGCCGCATTTTCTTTGATAATAATCTCTCAGTTGTTGTTGCCTATGCATCCCTCTCCGCATAATGGCTGTATCATTAACTCTTGTTCTGAATCCAAGGAGAAGTTAGATAATTGATCTCCTTCTGAGCTGTCTGCCACACTCTCCTCCTCCCTGTCACTCATGTCTTCTTGGTCAGAGGAGCCTTCATCAGCAGATTCCACCGGGGGAAAAACAGGCCTGCAGCATGTGGATGTCTCCTCCACATCCACAGTCCTTGGGGCAGGAGCTAACCACAACACCATGTAAATCAAATCTCAATTCATGGCTTTTTATCTCCTATGACCCTTTTATATGATTGCATCTTTAATCATTTCCTTTGTATCTTAAGTTGCAAAAGCCAAAGATCCATGTTGTACAATTTCCTTTTTCTCTTTCTTTCTAAGAAAGGTTGCAACTTGGTCCAGCTTAATTCTTCTTTCTCACTGTAACTGCAAATAATCATTAATTTTTTCACTTCAATTTTCATTTCATTATGTTCAGAAATGTTCAAATTATTATGCCAATGCCAAAGATGGTGAAAAAATTCTGATTTGGCAGGCTAATAGAAAAGGGAATGATTAATGTTAATAGAAATACAGTGGTACCTCTACTTAAGAAGGCCTCTACTTATGAACTTTCCTAGATAAGAACCAGGTGTTCAAGATTTTTTGCCTCTTCTTAAGAACCATTTTCTACTTACAAACCTGAGCCTCCGAAACTGTAACTGGAAAAGGCAGGGAGTAGTCTCCGTGGGGCCTCTCTAGGAATCTCCTAGGAGGAAACGGGGTGGGAAAAGGTGGGGAGAAGCATCCGTGGGGCCTCTCTAGGAATTTCCTGGGAGGAAATATGGCCTTCACTCTCCCTGTGGTTTCCCCAATTGAACGCATTATTTGCTTTTACATTGATTCCTTTGGGAAAAATTGCTTCTTCTTACAAACTTTTCTATTTAAGAACCTGGTCACAGAACGAATTAAGGTCGTAAGTAGAGGCACCACTATACAGTGGAACCCCGACATAAGAGCTGCTCGACTTAAGAGCTACTCGAGAAAAGAGCTGGGAGAGGAGAGACATTTTTTTATTTTATTTTATTTATTACTTGGATTTGTATGCCGCCCCTCTCCGCGATACGAGCCGAGAAGAGCCGGGCTGGCTTACTTTCCTTCCTTCCTGCGCTGATGCAGAGCCACTCGAACAAAGCGTCGCGCCCCTCTGATGCTTTCGGCGGCTTCCGAAGCGACGCTGGGCTCTTTTGCCGCCAAAAGCGTCAGGGGGGCGTGACGCTTTGTTCGAGTGGCTCTGCATCAGCGCGGGAAGGAAGGAAAGTAAGCCAGCCCGGCTCTTCTCGGCTGGTATCCCGGCACTTGGTGAGTGGAGAGGCGGTCGCCTCCCCTGCCGCCCCACTCTGGGGGTCCTTGGCTTCTGCTGGGGGTGGGGGGATCCGAACGCTGTTTTGAATTTCACATTCCGAGTGGCCCAAACGCCAAAGGCGAACTTCCGCACCTCAGGAGTTAGCTCGCAAACGGCGCAGCTGTTTTCAAACATCGCTGCCGGCCTGGGGGGGGAGAGGGAAAGGGGGGAGAGGGGGGAGAGAAAGAGAGAGGGAGAGAGAGAAAGAGAGAGGGAAAGGGGGGGAGAGGGGGGAGAGAAAGAGAGAGGGATAGAAAGAGAGAGAGAGTGAGAGATGCTCAGTGAGCCTTTCTTTGAAGTTGCCTTTCTTTCTTTCTCTCTCTTTCTTTTTCTCTCTTGCTCTCTTGCTCTTTCATTCTTTTTTCTTTCTCTTTCTTTCTTTCTCTTTCTTTCTTTCTTTCTTTCTCTTTCTTTCTTTCTTTCTCTTTCTTTCTTTCTCTTGCTTTCTCTCCTTCCTTCCCTCCTTCCATTTCTTTCATTCTCCCTCTCTATTTTTATTTCTCTTTCATTTTCTTTCTTTCTCTCTTGCTTGCTTTCTTTCTTGCTCTTTTTCTTTCTCTCTTTTACCTTCCCTTCCTCTATTTCTTGCTTTCCTTTTCCTTCCTCCCTTCTTTCCTCCCTCTACAGGATTGGGTGGCAGTGAAGTTACTCTCCCCTTTCATAAGTTTCCTTGCTTCCTTCCTCTGTTCCTGTCCCTTCACCCTTTCTTTCTTCCTTTCTTTCTTCCTTCCTTTCTTTCCTTCCTTCCTTTCCTCCCTCCATTTCTTGCTTTCCTTTTCCTTCCTCCCTTCTTTCCTCCCTCTACAGGATTGGGTGGCAGTGAAGTTGAATAAATAACTACAGTTTAATGAATAAAAATAAAAGTTTGCCATGTTGATTGTTTTGGGTAAAAAGAGGAAGGGAAGGAAAGCTCTCAGCTTATCATCTTATTAATAAGTAAAGTTACATTTATTCTTGCAATGTCTTTTTGCATAATTTAGACTAACTTTGTGAGTTTTTTGAGGGCTGGAACCAATTAAAATTATTTACATTAATTCCTATGGGGAAAAGTTGTTCGAGATAAGAGCTGCTCGACTTAAGAGCGCAGGTCCGGAACGAATTAAACTCGTATCTCGAGGTACCACTGTATTGGATAATCTGGCAGTATCTCTTTTCTTTTATATTCTGTATGTGTCTATGTTATCTTGTATTATTGTATGTGTGTCTGATTTTTCACAGTATTATAAATTTAAAAAACTTAATTAATTTTTTTTTTTTTAAAGAAAGGATGCTGCGTGCTACCTCTGGCAGGCACGGCATACGTTCGACATCATAGATCTATAGTTAACTGGATTCCCTTAATTAACTTTCTCCTAGGTTGGCACTATTATTTGCTGTCCCCAGTTTTAGGAATGTGTCCTGTATAATCACAACATGTGGAGAATGCGAGCAGAAGAGGTGCCTACTGTATTTAATTCCAATTCAGCTTTCAAGGTTTTCCGCAAGAGCAGAATAGAGTAGAGTAGAGTAGAGTAGAGTAGAGTAGAGTATGGTAGAGCTATATTGTCACTTTAAATGTACACTAATCGGCATACATTCAAATGAAATTGTTTTCAGCTCTCAAAAGATAATTAAGGACAAATCTGTCTTTTTGTCCTTAATTATCTTTTGAGAGCTGAAAACAATTTCATTTGAATGGTTCCATTGCCGTTATTTGTATGTTATGCCTGATTGGAAATGGAGCAACAATTTATTTTTTGGTCTGTTCCATTAAGAAGAATCCTTTCACCACTTTCATCCTGAACCTCTCCATTGATGACTTTGGGGTACTCACATCCTTTATTATTATAGCTATATTTGTGGCTATTTTAACACTCTACGAAAAGACTGGACTTCTGGCCTTTTTATTTCTTTTGTTTTTTGAGCTATTCCTCTTCACCTATTCTGCCAGCCAGTTTCTGCTGACAGCCATCAGCCTGGACAGATATGTGGCTATCCTCTTCCCACTCTGGCATCGTTGTCATCGTCCTCCATATTTATCCACACTTGTTTGTAGCCTCATCTGGATCCTCTCCTTCCTGCTCTCTGCGGTGCACTTCATTCTCCACCAGACCAATATTTTACACCAATATATCCACCAATATTTTACAACATGGGAACTATTCTATAAATGGTTTGCTGACAGTTGCAGAGGATAGACAAGTGGGTTTATGTGAAATTTGAAGTACATGATAAAAAACAACTGATGAGCAAATATTTTGATGGTTAAATAATTGATAGCATAATGGAAGATAGTATATTTTTCAATAACAATTAGTATTATCACATATATGTTTATAGGTGAATGATTATAAGGACTATGATAATGTTTATATTTTAACACTTTCTGGACACCCAGAAAAGACACTGTTCAATACAGAAATGGAATTTGTGATATAAAACAATAAAAAGTACTTATCAAAAAAGATTTCCTCTCTTTTTCTCTTAGAATATAACTAGACAATTTTAATGGATTGGTACTATGACATTATTAAAAGTTTCCCTTAGGAGTTCTTGGGGGCTGAATTGGGATTCAAAGTGGCTCCTTTTTTAATCTAACATCTTTGTGGTTTTTTAAAAAAATATATTTTATTAATTTTCAAAAACAAACATAACAGACATAACATACAACATTTAATGGAGCTACAGTCGCTCCACTCAAAGTGGAAGTCATCATAATAATAATAAAAGAAAAACATCATCTATAAAATGTATGAAGATATATAAAATGAAAATATCAGTTTTAACATAGTAAATCTAAACCTATATAAAAGTTTATAAAGATATATATAAAAAAAATTAACAGAAGAAAGAAGAATTTGTGTTTATATTAGTAAATAATTACCATCTAATACAATTTTACTACTAAATTCAAATATTCAAAGTAATATAACAAAACACTTACCTCGTTTTCCTTGTTTCCCACCAATTATATACCTTTGCCAAGTATCATAAAATTCGGATTCTTCTTGGTTTTTTTTTAATGTCTTTTACTTTTACTTTTAATTACAAAAAACAAAATAAAACTTCCATTTACCCATCAGTAGTGTGTTGCTTAGTTACAACATTTTTTTGTGCCATCCTCATTCAATATTTAATTTTCATTATACCTTATTCATATTATACATTTGTATTCTTAACTTTCAACTAGTGATGGGCGAACACAACGGTGTTCGGGTTCGGCAAGTTCGGACGAACTTCATGTAAAGTTTGGCCAAACCCGAACCAAACCCGAACTCAAACTATGATGTGACATCAAAGCTCTGGCCCCGGAATCCCATCGTTTTTTATTTTTACGGATATTTTATTTTTATTTATTTTTATTTGTACAAAAATGGCCGCTGCAGTGGTGCTGCAAGCAAAGGGCGGTCCTTTCACGTAAAAAAAAAACATTTAAGCACACTGCTTAACAATGAACACTCCAACACTGAAAGTTTTTAAGAAGATGTTGGATACCATTTGTCTGAAGTAGTGTAGGGTCTCCTACCCAAGCAGGGGATTGGACTAAAAGACCTGTTGTTGTTGTTGTTGTTGTTGTTAATACTAATACTTGTTAGTACATTGATACCTCGTCTTACAAATGCCTCGTCATACAAACTTTTCAAGATACAAACCCAGGGTTTAAGATTTTTTTGCCTCTTCTTACAAACTATTTTCACCTTACAAACCCACCGCCGCCACTGGGATGCCCCGCCTCCAGACTTCCGTTGCCAGCGAAGCGCCCATTTTTGTGCTGCTGGGATCCCCTGAGGCTCCCCTCCATGGGGAACCCCACCTCTGGACTTCTTTGTTTTTGTGATGCTGCAGGGGAATTCCAGCAGCACAAAAATGGGTGCTTCGCTGGCAAAAGAAGTCCGGAGGTGGGGTTTCCCAGCAAGGGGAGCCTCAGTAAAATCGCAGCATTGCAAAAACACAGAGGTCCGGAGGTGGGGTTTCGCGGACTTTGGTGTTTTTGTGATGCTACGATTTCACTGATGCTCCATTCGCTGGGAAACCCCACCTCCAGACTTCCGTTGCCAGTGAAGCGCTTATTTTTGCGATGCTGGGATTCCCCTGCAGCATTGCAAAAACACAGAAGTCCAGAGGTGAGATTTCCTATGGAGGGGAACCTCAGGGGAATCCCAGCAGTGCAAAAACGGGTGCTTCGGCTGGCAAAAGGGGTGAATTTTGGGCTTGCACACATTAATCACTTTTCCATTGAATCCTATGGGAAACATTGTTTCATCTTACAAACTTTTCACCTTAAGAACCTTGTCCCGGAACCAATTAAGTTTGTAAGACAAGGTATCACTGTATTAGTATTAGTATTAGTATATCTTTATACTAATCCTGTAATATTTGAATACATCAATGCTTCAGTTGTTGAAAGCCAAACTGGAATTTATATATAATATTGTCCTTTAACTTTCTCCCACATCAATAATAAAGCATTTCTTATATACAGTGTTCCCTCGATTTTCGCGGGTTCGAACTTCGCGGAACGTCTATACCACGGTTTTTCAAAAATATTAATTAAAAAATACTTTATGGTTTTTTCCCCCTATACCACGGTTTTTCCCACCTGATGATGTCATATGTCATTGCCAAACTTTCATCTGCCTTTAAAAAACATTTTTTAAATAAAATGTAATAAATAAACATGGTGAGCAATAATCTAAATGGTTGCTAAGGGAATGGGAAATTGTAAATTTAGGAGTTTAAAGTGTTAAGGGAAGGCTTGAGATACTGTTCATAGCCAAAAATAGTGTATTTACTTCCGCATCTCTACTTCATGGAAATTCAACTTTTGCGGGCGGTCTCGGAACGCATCTCCCGCGAAAATCGAGGGAACACTGTAATGTCTCTGAAAATATCCATGTATCTTATTTTTTCCCATACCACAAAAAAGTGTGCCAGCCCAATTGTAGATCATGTCCTTCCAAAATCAATAACTTTGCATTCCTCAGTACAATTCACTCCTTCATTCATGTCAGTTCTGCAGTAATCCAACATCTTTCTCAGTGTGTATATTTAGCAACCTATAAATCAAGGCTTATCGCTCTGATGTAATCCAGGTTTTCACTCTCATGAGTGCATCATAAATGAATATCAAATTGGACCTTGGGTTGATCTTTCTTCCTCCTCTTTGAAAACTCTCTGGAGAGAAATTTTTAGGTTGAGCCTAGAATTATATTCCTTCTTTCTTCCCAGCAAAAAATAGATCAATGGGTTAACACTGCTGTTTAGACAACCACATAAGTAGCCATATGTAAATAAATTGAAATACTTTTCATTGTAAATCAAGTTGATGAGGTAAATGATGATTGGTGGAAAAGAAAAGATGAAGAAGAAAAGTAGGGCAAGCAAAATGGCTTTGAGAAGCTTCCCTCGCTTTTTCATTTGTGATTTAAAGTATCCCTTGATGAAGAGAGCCAGGCTGGAGGCCACCATCAGTGGGACCCATATGAAAATGGTATATATAAAAATTTGGTAGGAGTATCGGATGCTTCGAGAGCCCTTAACCAAAATCAAAGTGTAATGAATTGCACAGAAGGCAAAGGAAACAATCCATATAATGACACAAAGTATGGTGGAGAAGTATGGTGGCTGATGACACCGATACCAAATTGGGAAGAAGACAGCCAAACATCGGTCAATGCTTATGATTGTCAGAAGAAATTGACCAGTGCAGAAAGTCCATACTAAACATTCCATGATTTCCAGGTTGTAAGATTCAGTAGTTATGTGCCAAATTGCAGAGATGAATAGGAATACCAAAGTCCCACTGTCAGCCAAAGCCAAATTGAGGATATAGACAGTGAAAGAAGTCCTCTTAATTTGGGAATGCAAAACCCGGATGACAGTTCCATTCCCAATAATTCCTGGAATGCAAATTAAAACGATTAAAGAATGGATTACTTTTTTCTGATAATCAGGATCATAAATGTTGGCCTCTGAAGATAGGTCATCAGTACCATTGTGTTCAGTACCTGTCAAATTTCCTATTTTAGCATTTGCGACTCCAGAAAAGACGGTGATCATGTTGGTTATCTTCTTCTATGGAAGGGACTCCTACTTTGTTTGTTTGCTTGCTTGTTTTTGCTCCTTGTTGAAGAAAGATGGATCCAGATAATGATGAATCCAGATAGCTTAAAAAACAAAATCACTCACCCTTATTTTAATCAACAGATATCAAATGTGATTTTCATCTATTTTGCTTTTTCCAAGAATCGTGGTGAAAGAGGTGAGGAATTCCTCAGAAACCTTCATCTGAGTTGCTGCTCCATATTTCCTCATATAAATACTTCTGATTTCTGCTCAAGAAGGAAACAGCAGTGATACCATCATCTGACCTTTTTGACAACTAATGAAGAACTTGACTCCTGGAAAGAACTTGGTTCACCTCAGAGCGTTGCCATACAAGCGAAGCAGAAGTGGTTCACGGAGGACAGTTGGCTCGATCACTTGGTGAGATAAAAGCAGAAATGTTTTTCCATTTTGTGGGGAGTTTGTTTCCTCTGGTTCTTCAGAAGAACTGTGTAACATCAAAGGAAAAAAGAATACAATGTTCATATGGTCACTCTGATGGCACACAACATAGTATGGATGTTGCCAAAGACTTAATAGTTGGCCACAGGGGTGGGCTTCAAAGCTTTTAGCAATGGGTGCTCTGCTTGGTTGCTAAGTGGGTGTGGCCATTGTGGGTGTGGCCTAGTTGGCCTCCCACACCATGGCAGGGGGGATTCGGAGAGGGGTGACATACAAATCTAATAAATGATTATGATAATGATCATGATTATGATTATGATTATGATTATGATTATGACTCGTGCCTCTAGGACAGTGATGGTGAACCTTTTTTCCCTTGGGTGCTGAAAGCACATGTGTCCGCGCTATCATGTACATGTGAGCGCCCACACTCATAATTCAATACATGGGGAGGGCAAAAACAATCTTCCCTGCCCTAGCAGAGGGAGGGCGGCGCACAGCGGGAGGGTGATGGCAGCGGCAGCGGGCAGTAGCCGTTGGGCAGTGGTAGGGTGGTCAGCTGTGAGGCCTAGCTTCGGAACGGAGGCACCGACCGTCGGCGACTGGACATGTTGCTGTAGCTGTGGGGCGGCGGCAGGGTGGTCAGCTGTGAGGCGGAGCTCCGGAACAGAGGCACCGATGGCAGCGGCTGGACATGCTGGAATTGCGTGGCTGGCACTTGCCTGCTGTCTGGGCCAGGACGGAGGCTCCAGCCCCACGTCCATGCCCAGTGCAACACCAGCATGTACGGCATCTAGGAACACGTCTAGCCGCCACCGTCGGTGCCTCCGTTCTGTTGTGATTCTGTCTGAGGCCCCTCAGGGAACGGCTGATCCTCTGCCGGCTTCCTGCTCAGAGGGGGAGGATGAGGAACAGGAGGTTCAGGCAGACGGGGAGGAGGAATCTCAGGCTGAGGGAGAGGGAGGACAGCCAGAGTCCCCCGAGAGGGAGCTCTCCCCAGCAAGCAGCCTGGATTCCTTAGATGAAAATGCACAAGCAATAATCGATCTCCGACAGAGAAGAGCAACACAACGAAGGGGACAATTAGCCAGGTACTTTCAGCACTAAAGAGTCAACAGCTGGGTTTGGGTGTGGTGCTCTCTGGAAAGGCTGAAAAGGCAGACCCACCCTTCCTGGCTTGTGGAGTATTATCTTTGGGAGTCCTGGGACCTGGCTGTGATCTTTGGCGTCTTGGAATTCTGGTTTGTGACTTTGAATACTGAAACCTTGGGGGGAAAAGGTGTGGGTCTTATTCTCTACAGTGGTGGGTGTGCCAGCAAGAAGTCTGCTGTATTGTCTGGCCATCAGGACTCTGCTGTGAAGTCTCATAGCCTGCCTGTTGGGAAGAACAGGTTTTTCTCTGTGTTTATTTTTCAAACTATAAAGTGCTTTTGATTTTACCAGCATGTCTGGCTGCTTTTTCCAGTTGGTGTTGAAGTCTGGGGGCATCCAGACAGAACACGTTCCGGAGCTCCGCCTCACAGCTGACCACCCTGCCGCCACCTTACGGCTACTGCCCAATGCCACTGCTGAGAGAAAGAGAGAGGGAGAGAGGGAGAGAGAGAAAGAGAGAGGGAGAGAGGGAGAGAGGGGGAGAGAAAGAGAGAGGGGGGAGAGGGGGGAGAGAAAGAGATAGCAAGAGAGGGAGAGAGAGAAAGAGAGAGGGAAAGAGAGAAAGAGAGAGGGAGAGAGGGGGAGAGAAAGAGAGATGGAGAGAGAGAGAGAAAGCAAAAGAGAGAGAGAGAGAAAGAGAGAGATAGCAAGAAAGAGAGAGAAAGAGAGAGGGAGAGAGGGGGAGAGAGAAAGAAAGAGAGAGAAAGCAAAAGAGAGAGCGAGAAAGAGAGAGATAGCAAGAAAGAGAGAGAAAGAGAGAGGGAAAGAGGGAGAGACTGGGGAGAGAGAAAGAGAGAAAGACAGCAAGAGAGAGAGAAAGACAGCAAGAGAGAGAGAGAGAAAGCAAGTGAGAGAGAGAAAGAGGAGGAAGGAGGGTGAGGGAAAGACATAGAGGGAGGGAAGGAGGGAGAGAGAAGGAGGGCAAAAAAGAGAGGAAGGAAGGGAAAAACAAAGAGAGATGGAGAGAGAGGGGGAAAATAGGAAGGAAGGGAGAGAGAGAAAGAGGGAGAGAGAGAGAAATAGAGCGAAAGGGAGGAAGAGAGAGATTTTTTTTTGTCCAAACTTTTTTTTAGCCCCCCTCCACCCGCTCAATGTTCCCCAGGATTTTGTAAATGTGAATAATGTGCGGCGGCTCAAAAAAGGTTGGGAAATACTGTTCTAGAGAATATTACAGCCATTCAGAAAGGAGGGAGAGGCAGAAACCCAGATCACAGAGAATTAATTCCAGATCTTAATCTCCTTATACTTTTCCTAGATGCTTTTGTTTGTAGCAGAAACATTGTCTTTGGGTTTTTTAAATGCTTTTGGAAAGAACGCAGAGACTGCCCAAAGAACACGCCCTGCATTTTCTTTCAACATCTTTCAGTGCAAATTGGGTGCTCTGAGGTGGAGCTCCATTTTCGCTACCCCACTGCATTCGCCCCCACCATCCAGGCAGCAGCCCACCTCTGGACTTAGAGTTGAGTCATGGGTGAGAAAAAATTCTCTGAGGACCAGAAAATGACATCTTCGCAAACTCTGTGACAAATTGGAAAGGAAAGAATTTTCTTGCTAAATAACCACACCTGTCCAGAACATCGAGAGCAGAATTATGGGTCATTGCAGATTAGGCCTTGATAAGGGCTGTGGAACTCCTGGTCAAGCCTGAGGATCGTCCCTCTGGTTATAATTTATATCCTCACGATCTCCAAACTGATATGGGGACTTATTTGGAGCTATTAGTATTTTTATGGCAGGCAAGTTGCCATGAAAATAAGGTGGGTATGTTGGTTAGCACTTACAGCTAGTATTGGGCGAACCCAACAAAGTTCCGGTTTGGGTTCGGCACCCAAACTTTTGCCATAAATGTTCGGGTTCAGTGCTGAACTTTACCCGAACCCGAACTTGAGAAGCCGAGGAGCACCACCACCCAACTGTCACCTTCCAAAACAGCCGGGGCGCTTCTCGGCATTCTCCCGAACGCGGAACCCAGAAGTTTGGTAAAAGTTCAGGTTCAGGTTTGGGAGAACGGCGAGAAGCACCGCCGCCCGGCTGTCACCTTCCCAGAAGAGCCGGGGAGTTGTTGCCCGGCCAGGAGGCGCAAATGGAGGTGGGGAATCCCAATAGGGAATTCCAGGAGCGGAGCTTTGACATCACAGAGATGTCCTTCCTGGCCGGCCAAAACAGGGACACCAGGAAGGATGTCTCTGTGACATCAAAGCTCTGCCCCTGGATAGGGATAGGGATATTGAGATAGATAGATCGCTATAGATAGATAGATAGATAGATAGATAGATAGATAGATAGATAGATAGATAGATGATAGATAGATAGATAGATAGATAGATGATAGATAGATAGAGAGAGAGAGAGATAGATAGATGATAGATAGATAGATAGATAGATAGATAGATAGATAGATGATAGATAGATAGATAGATAGATAGATAGATAGATAGATGGATAAATGATAGATAGATAGATAGATAGATAGATAGATAGATAGATGATAGGTAGATAGATAGATGATAGATAGATAGATAGATAGATAGATAGATAGATAGATGATAGATAGATAGATAGATAGATAGATAGATAGATAGATGATAGATGATAGATAGATAGATGATAGATAGATTGATTGATAGATGATAGATAGATAGATAGATGATAGATAGATTGATAGATGATAAATAGATAGATGATAGATAGATAGATAGATAGATGATAGATAGATAGATAGATAGATAGATAGATAGATAGATAGATAGATAGATAGATAGATAGATGATAGATAGATTGATAGATAGATAGATGATAGATAGATTGATAGATGATAGATAGATAGATAGATAGATAGATGATAGATAGATTGATAGATAGATGATAGATAGATTGATAGATAGATGATAGATAGATAGATAGATGATAGATAGATAGATGATAGATGATAGATAGATAGATAGATAGATAGATAGATGATAGATAGATAGATAGATAGATGATAGATAGATTGATAGATGATAGATAGATAGATAGATAGATAGATAGATAGATAGATAGATAGATAGATAGATAGATGAACATTGCTCTTTGCATAGATTACATCAATTTCATTGTGGTCACTATACCTGAATGCCAAATTTCCCAATTTAGCACCTGATATTCCAGAAGAGAGGGTTCTCATATCAGTTGCATTCTTCTGTGTAAATGAACCTTACGTTGATTTCCTTGTTTCTTCTTCCTCTTGAGAGCTAAGAATGGATCCAGACAGCTAAAGGACAAAGCACTCGCCTTTGGTTTAGTCAACAGTCATCCAATGACTTTTGCCTCTGTTCTGATTTTTTCCAAGAAGTACTATATATGGACAATTTCACCGAAAAATGTGAGGAAACAAATCACTTGGATTAACCTTTTGACTTCTACACAGTAAAGGTCTTCTTTCCTTTGAACGCCTTTCCAGAGAAGCAAGGCAGAAATGACTATGGAGAACAGTTAATTTCCACTCTTAAAAGAGGAAATATTTTCAGTTTGGTGGGTAGTTTGGTTTTCTTTGCTTCTTCCCAAGAACTGTGTCATATTTGAAGTTGTTTTTTTTTAATAGTCAGAGGATCACTTTAATGGCATACAATACAGTATGGATCTTTCCATCTTTATTTTAAAGTGTAAATCAACTGCCATAAAAAGTTATTAATCTTAATTCTTATCCTTCTAATATGTTCTCTTTGGAACCACATATAAGTAACAAAATGTTTAATGACATTCTGGTTGGTTAATGTTTGCTCCCAGAGAAAAAGAAAAATGTCCTTTGGAATATTAAATTATAAAGGTCTTCCCTACTAATTATTTTTTAATAATGTAGAATTTCACATAGTTGGTGACAATTTAACAAGGACTTTAGGTAGCTACTGTTTCATAAGGTTCAGGAGGGAAGTGTTTTTAATAGGAAAGTGAACACAAGAACAAGGGGACACAATCTGAAGTTAGTTGGGGGAAAGATCAAAGGCAACATGAGAAAATATTATTTTACTGAAAGAGTAGTAGATCTTTGGAACAAACTTCTAGCAGACGTGGTTGATAAATCCACAGTAACTGAATTTAAACATGCCTGGGATAAACATCCTAAGATAAAATACAGAAAATAGTATAAGGGCAGACTAGATGGACCATGAGGTCTTTTTCTGCCGTCAGACTTCTATGTTTCTAATAACAACAACAACAACAACAACAACAACAACAACAACAACAACAACAGAGTTGGAAGGGACCTTGGAGGTCTTCTAGTTCAACCCCCTGTTTAGGCAGGAAACCCTACAACACTTCAGGCCAATAGTTATCTAATATCTCCTTAAAAACTTCCAGTGTTGGAGCATTCACACCTTCTGGAGGAAAAGCTGTTCCATTGATTAATAATTGTTCTAATAATTGTTCTAATTGTCAAGGTTCTAGGTTGCTTCTCTCCTTAATTAATTTCCATCCATTGCTTCTTCTCCTACTTTCAGGTGCTTTTCTTTGTGGCAACCCCTGAGATAATGGAAGACTGCTATCATGTCTCCCCTGGTCCTTATTTTCATTAAACTAGACATACCCAGTTTCGGCAACCTTCTTCATATGTTTTAGCCTCCAGTTGCCTAATCATCTTTGTTGCTCTTCTCTGCACTCATTCTAGAGTGTCAATCAAACCATTAACTGGTTTTTTTTTTTTAAAAAAATGGTCACCTGTGATGAATGGCCATTTGTAAGAAATCATAGCATCAAAAAATATCATCCTTGCAGTTTCTGAGACTTATTCTGAATTGAGAATTATCTTTTTTTTCATATAACAGTTACCAGGATGAGAATTCTACCTTTGCTAAGGACATACCTGGTGATGAAGTCTAAGTATTCCTGGCGATGTTGAGCAAATCTCTTTGAGAATCCAAAGAAGTTCAGAAAGCTAGATTTCTTTGATGACTCCACCTTGGTCTGCCTTTGAGTTGACTCTGTTGAGCACACAGAATTTATTCAGCATCAGAAATAGATTTCCAGAAAAGAAGAAGGAACTTGCTTGACATTTTGTGACGTGTATCTCCAAATGTTTTGCAAAGGAAAGATTTGATCATAATTTGGAAGGAGAAATTGAACTTATAACTGTGAGAATGAGAAAACCTATGAAAGTAAATCTAAATCCTATTTCATCCTTTATTTGCAAACATTAGTTATTTTAAAACATTTATATGAAAATTCAAGTCAATTTAGAGGATGGATGGATGTCAGATGATAGAGAGATAGATAAATAGGTGAAAGGTTGATAGATGAAAGATTTATATATACTGTGTGTGTGTGTGTATATATATATGGGAGGAATATAAGCTTGAGATAGATATATACTAGTCTCTCTTCTTTTTCATTTTCATTATCAGCAAAAATATGTTACACATATAGAATATAGTTTGTCAGCTATAAAAATTGAACTGCCTTTTATATATGACATATAACAGTTACCAGGATGAGAATTCTACCTTTGCTAAGGACATACCTGGTGATGAAGTCTAAGATTTCCTGGCGATGTTGAGCAAATCTCTTTGAGAATCCAAGGAAGTTTTGAAAGCTAGATTTCTTTCATGGCTCCACCTTGATTTGCCTTTGAGTTGACTTTGTTGAGCACACAGAATTTATTCAGCATCAGAAATAGATTTTCAGAAAAGAAGAAGGAACTTGCTTGACATTTTGACAGTGTTGGAGCAGCCACACCTTCTGGAGGCAAGCTGTTCCACTGAGTAATTGTTCTAATTGTCAGGAAGTGCATCTCCAAATGTTTTGCAAAGGAAAGATTTGATCATAATTTGGAAGGAGAAATTGAACTTATAACTGTGAGAATGAGAAAACCCATGAAAGTAAATCTAAATCCTATTTCATCCTTTATTTGCAAACATTGGTTATTTTGAAACATTTATATGAAAATTCAAGTCAATTTAGTGGATGGATGGATGGATGTCAGATGATAGAAAGATAGATAGGTGATAGATTGATAGATGATAGATTTATATATATTGTCTGTGTATGTGTGTGTATGGGAACAAAATAAGCTTGAAATAGATCTATACTAGTTTCTCTTCTTTTTCTTTTTCATTATCAGCAAAATATGTTACACATATAGAATATAGTTTGTCAGCTATAAAATTTTAACTGCCTTTTATATATGACAGTAGATAAATAAATAGATAAATAGATAGATAGATAGATAGATAGATAGATAGATAGACAGACAGATAGATAGATAGATAGATGATATATATATATATAGAGAGAGATAGACAGAGAGAGAGAGAGATATGATAGATAGATAGATAGATAGATGATAGATAGATGATAGATAGACATATATATATATATACACAGAGAGAGAGAGAGAGAGAGAGAGAGAGAGAGAGAGAGAGAGATGATAGAGAGACATATAGACATATAGACAATTTTTTTTTCATATTCACAGCAACACGAAGCTTAAAACTTCAGCCTGATGATGGTGAATGTGATTTCACCGAAACGTCGCATAGACACTCAAAATATTACACGGGGCAAAACCCGAACTCAGAACAATCTATATCTATCTATCTATCTATCTATCTATCTATCTATCTATCTATCTATCTATCTATCTATCTATCTATCTATATATATATATATATATATATATATATATATATGTTTTCGTAGCAGTGCTCACTTGAGATCAAGGAGAGAAACACCAGCCTGAAGATGATGAGTGGGACCTCATAGAGAGAGAGAGAGAGAGAGAGAGAGAGAGAGAGAGAGAGAGAGAGAGAGAGATGGATAGGTAGATAGATAGATAGATAGATAGATAGATAGATAGATAGATAGATAGATTTTGCTGTAAAACTGAAAAGCAAAAGAGAAGATGTTTCTATAAATTTGCAGGGGTGTGTTGAGTGGTTTTTAGAGACTTCATAGTAACATTGAAAGAGAAACAGACTCAAAATCAGTCTAATTTCATGCCTGTTAATAATAGCTGTAACCAGTGAAGGGCTACCAAAATTTACTACCCCAGTGTGGGCATGGCTTATGCATAATGCCCAGCATTTTATTTCAACATCTTTCAATGCAAATTGGGTGATCGGGGGTGAAACTCCATTTTCGTTACCCCACTGAGTTCCCCCCATCCGGGCATAAACATATACATATAACTATGCCTATGCCTAAATAATAATAATAATAATAATAATAATAATAATAATAATAATAATAATAAAAAACATAAACAAACCCACCATACATTCATTAGCCAGGGGGCACTGTAATGACCTCAAGCCTGGCGACATAGATGAGTCTTAAGACTCTTAAGAAAGGTGAGAAGGATGGGGGCAATATGAATCTCTGGGGGAAGCTGATTCCAAAGGGCTGGCGCCCCAACAAAGAAGGCTCTTCCCCTAGGCAATATTGTCTAGTTGACGGAACCTGTAGAATGCCAGCTCTGTGGGACCTAACCAGTCGCTGGGATTCATGGGGCTGGAGGCAGTCCCGTAAGGAATCTAAAAGATAGATAGATAGATAGATAGATAGATAGATAGATAGATAGATAGATAGATAGATAGATAGATAGGTATGTAGGTAGGTAGGTAGGTAGGTAGGTAGTAGATAGGTATGTATGTATGTATGTATGTAGGTAGATAGATAGATAGATAGATAGATAGATAGATAGATAGATAGATAGATAGATAGATAGATAGACTTTGACATAGACATAGACATAGACAGAGGGGGGGGTTGCACTTTAAATCTTTCAGACAGTTTATATATGTAAACCAGTAATAAGAATAACCTTCTTCTAAGTCTTTTCTCATTTTCAGTCTAAAATGCATATCATTCAAAACCATTTGTCAAGTTATCAGCCTATGTCCTATGCCATCCATCGTCTCCCTTTCTAAAAAGCTTTTTGTGGCGACACCCCTAAGGGCAATTTACGAAAGTAACCTTATTTTATAGCTATTCCAAACTCCAAATACAAGATGTCTAACAAGAGGATTCTTAAACAGTACAAGGACTTTTCATTTCTCATACTGTAAATAATCATGTGAACCAAATTTCAGTGCCAGAGTTCCAAGTAACCGATCCAAAGGAATTGAAACTCCAAGACCAAGGTGCTCCTCAAAGTCCAAATTTATTACACATATCATATTGGCACATCTGGTGAAAACCCGATTCTAAAGTCCTGAGGTTTTCCCCAGCCAAATTAACAATCGAAGCTCTCCCCCACCTGTTCTGTCGGACTCTCTGGTAGAATCCTCCCAAAAATTCACAGGTACACATTTCAGACACACACACATTTGAAAATTCAAAACAATGTTCTTTATAATGAAAATTCACTTAAACCAAGCCCTCTTTTGGTATAGCCAAGAGCACTGGTCTCCAAACAAACTGGTAATTTGTACAAGTCCCTTATCAGTTCTGTGATACTTAGCTTGCAGCTGTGAGGCAATTCACAGTCCTTCTTCTTTCACAAAGTGACACACACTTTGCTCTGGTTTAGTTTCAAAAGGTCAAAGTCAGTAAAGCAGTCATGAAACACAACGATCAGATAATCCTCCACAATGGTAAAACCCACAGACTGCTATTTATAGCAGCCTCACTAATGACTACAGCCCCACCCAACCACAGGTGGCCTCATTTTCTTTGATAATAATCTCTCAGTTGTTGTTGCCTATGCATCGCTCTCCGCATGCGTGGCTGTATCATTAACTCTTGTTCTGAATCCAAGGAGGAGCTAGATAATTGATCTCCTTCTGAGCTGTCTGCCACACTCTCCTCCCTGTCACTCATGTCTTCTTGGTCAGAGGAGCCTTCATCTTCAGATTTCACCGGGGGCAAACCAGGCCTGCAGCATGTGCATGTCTCCCCCACATCCACAGTCCTTGGGGCAGGAGCTGGGCCAGAGCTAACCACAACACCACCCAATCCACACAACCAGGTGACAATCCCAACTCCAAAACTGGTTTCAGTTCCCCAGCACCTTGTGGGAACCTCCTTGGTTCCAGGGAGAGAGGATTTTATTTTGGCTACAAGAATAGCAATAGCTTTTAGACTTATATACCGCTTCACAGTGCTTTACAGCTCTCTAAAGCCATTTACAGAGCATGAGCATATTGCCCCCAACAATCTGGGATCTTATTTTACCAACCTTGGAAGGATGGAAGCCTGAGTCAACCTTGAGCCTGGTGAGATTCGATCTGCCAAACTGCAGGCAGCCGGTGACCAGCAAAAGTAGTTTGCAATACTGTACTCTAACCACTGCATCATCAAAACTCCCTCTGTTCTCCCCTCCCATTTTCACTGTTCCAGTAAACTTTGCTGTGGTTTCAGGGTTGACATTCAGTTCAAAATGGCTTCAGGGTTAACATTCAGTTCATGACTTCAAAATTCGTACAGCCTTTTGGTATAATCTTTAAATACTTCTTGTGCATCTTGCATGTGAGATAACATCTTCAGTAGCAAAAGTTAGAGACGCATACGACACGAGTTCTGTTCTTCAGAAGAAAGTCTGTAGCTGATAATGTCCAGCTCAATTCCCTTTTTTCTGCAGAAGGAACTAACTGCATCAAGCGAAGGCTAACGGAATTCACTGAAAAAATATCTCATTGTTAGATTTTGAAAGAGATCTCCTAGTCTCCTCTGGAGATTCTTCCTATCATCCCCAGGTGGGTCAGTAGTAAAGATGGAGCTTGTGTTGTGATTGTTGTTATTTGGCAGAATATTCCTCTTTGAGTTCAGGATAGGAATGGGAGATGATCAGATGGGATCAATAATTACTCTAGCAAATAACAGAACTCAAATTAGCAGCATTTTCCCCCCAGAATGTGACCCCCCAAATGTCTCTTCTCTGAGTCTAATAAATCTTAATATATCAATTATGAATTCTATTCTCATGCTATTAATAGTTGCTGCTATTTTTCTAAAATATTGTCTCTCTTCTTTTTTTTAAAAAGGACCCTTGTTTAGTTTTTGTATTGTCTTGTCTTGCTGGTGTTTTGATTAGAAAAGGGGAACTACACCATAAAGATTAGTATTAGCATTAATTAATTAATTAATTGATTGATTTTTATGCCACCCCTCTCCGGAGACTTGGGGCGGCTAACAGCGACAATAAAACAGTGTACAATAGTAATCTGATATTAGAAATGATTAAAAATCCATTAATATAAAAACCAAACATACATACATACATACCATGCATAGAATTGTAAAGGCCTAGGGGGAAAGAGGATCTTAATTCCCCCATGCCTGGCGGCAGAGGTGGGTTTTAAGTTGCTTATGAAAGGCAAGGAGGGTGGGGGCAGTTCTAATCTCTGGGGGGAGTTGGTTCCAGAAGACCGGGGCCGCCACAGAGAAGACTCTTCCCCTGGGTCCTGCCAAGCGACATTGCTTAGTTGACGGACCCAGAGAAGGCCCACTCTATGGGACCTAACTGGTCGCTGGGATTCATGCAGCAGAATGCGGTCCCTGAGGTAATCTGGTCCGGTACCATGAAGGGCTTTATAGGTCATAACCAACACTTTGAATTGTGACCGGAAACTGATTGGCAACCAATGCAGACTGCGGAGTGTTGGTGTAACATGGGCATATTTGGGAAAGCCCATGATTGCTCTCGCAGCTGCATTCTGCACGATCTGAAATTTCCGAACTTCAGAGGTAGCCCCATGTAGAGAGGTAGCCCCATGTAGAGAGGTAGCCCCATGTAGAGAGGTAGCCCCATGTAGAGAGGTAGCCCCATGTAGAGAGCGTTACAGTAGTAATATTAATATTAATTAATATTCATAGTTTGGGCTTCTTGTTTGGACTATTTCACTGATGCTAAGCTTGCTGATCAATGACAAGACATTCATCCTTGGAAAACAATGGAAAACTCATCAAGTAGCTCAAACCCTTTAAATATATTTAGAAACATAGAAACATAGAAGACTGACAGCATAAAAAGACCCCATGATCCATCTAGTCTGCCCTTATACTATTTCCTGTATTTTATCTTAGGATGGATATATGTTTATCCCAGGCATGTTTAAATTCAGTGACTGTGGATTTATCAACCATGTCTGCTGGAAGTTTGTTCCAAGGATCTACTACTCTTTCAGTACAATAATTGCCACACTAATATGGATCCAGAATTACATTTTCAGAATCATCCATCAATTCTCACTTGTAAGTGATCTTTGCTTAGCAACTGATGGTGAGAGTAAAGTATCTGGGAACACAAAAGTAGTTGAAATAGCATTTGGACCATTTTGATTTATGCACGCAAGCGAATAAACATCAGGTGCCAAAATTCACTCATAAGAAAAAAACATTCTTCTAGCTTCCCAGCTAATTTATTTTATTTATTTATTTATTTATTGGATTTGTATGCCGCCCCTCTCCGGAGACTTGGGGTGGCTAAGAGCGACAATAAAACAGTGTACAATAGTAATCTGATATTAGAAATGATTAAAAATCCATTAATATAAAAACCAAACATACATACAGACATACCATGCATAGAATTGTAAAGGCCTAGGGGGAAAGAGGATCTCAATTCCCCCATGCTTGGTGGCAGAGGTGGGTTTTAAGTTGCTTATGAAAGGCAAGGAGGGAGGGGGCAGTTCTAATCTCTGGGAGGAGTTGGTTCCAGAGGGCCAGGGCCACCACAGAGAAGGCTCTTCCCCTGGGTCCCGCCAGGTGACATTGCTTAGTTGATGGGACTCAGAGAAGATCCACTCTGTGGGACCTAACTGGTCAATTACCAAGCTTGGAGAAAAAGTTTAGGCCTTTTCACCCATGAGTTGTTTTACCAAGTCATCTCAACAAGATCTGTTCAAAATGACATGGAAACCACTGTTACGGTTGAGAATTATTTATTTATTTTGTCCAATACACAATACATATTGAAGAGAATAGACATGAAGTATTATATATAAAGAAGAGGACAGAAGAAAAGATATAAAAATAGAGAAGATATATGAAAGGAAGAAAAGATATAGGAGATATGGGATATATGAAAGACAATAGGACAGGGGACGAAAGGCACACTAGTGCACTTATGTATGCCCCTTACTGACCTCTTAGGAACCTGGATAGGTCAATCGTGGAGAGTCTAAGGGAAAAATGTTGGGGGTTAGGGGTTGACACTATTGAGTCCGGTAATGAGTTCCACACTTCGACAACTCGGTTGCTAATGTCATATTTTTTACAGTCAAATTTGGAGCGATTAATATTAAGTTTGAATCTGTTGCATGCTCTTGTGTTGTTGTGGTTGAAGCTGAAGTAGTCATTGACAAGCAGGACGTTGCAGCATATGATCTTGTGGGCAATACTTAAATCGTGTTTTAGGCGTCGTAGTTCTAAGCTTTCTAGATCCAGGATTGTTAGTCTGTTTTCGTAGGGTATTCTGTTTCGAGAGGAGGAGGGAAGGGCTCTTCTGGTGAAATATCTTTGGACGTTTTCGAGGGTGTCAATGTCCGAGATGTGGTATGGGTTCCAGACAGATGAGCTGTATTCAAGGATGGGTCTGGCAAAAGTTTTGTAGGCTCTGGTGAGTAGTGTGAGATTGTCGGAGCAGAAGCTACATAGGATCAGGTTAACAACTCTAGAAGCCTTTTTGGCAGACTAATTTCCTAATCTCCTTGGCATTACATTTTTGGCAACACTGGATTTGCCAGAGGAAGTTTTTCTGAATTAATTATCATGTCCTGGCAAGGCAATATTATAGAAATATAGGGGGTTTCTTTCACTGCATCATAACTGGTTATCAACCTAGACCTCTGGCTGCTTTCCATTCTCTTCCTCTTCCTTGAATACTCTCTGGAGGATAATGTTTGGGTTGAACATATAATGATGCTCTTTCTTTCTCCCCAATAGAAAATAGATCAGCGGGTTAGCACTGCTGTTTAGAGAGACACATAGGTAGCCGTATGTAATTAAATGGACAAACCTCTGTTTGAAAAGACTCTCCTTGAGATAAATGGCACTTGGTGGAATAGAAAAGGCGAGGAAGAAAAACAGGGCAAGCAAGGTGACTTTGAGAAGCTTCCCTCGCTTCTGCATCTGCGATTTAAGGTAGCCTTTGATGAAGAGGGCTAGACTGGAGACCACCATGAATGGGATGCAAGTAAAAGTACATATGAGGATGTGATAGAATGGAGGGAACTTTATAGTCTCACTTGTATCGAACAGAGCAAAATGAATTGCACATAGGAGCAAAGAAACTAGCCATGAGAAAGCACACAGTATGTGGGACAAGTAGGGAGACTGATGGCACCGATACCAAATGGGGAAGAAGAGAGCCAAACACCGGTCAATGCTGATGATTGTCAGAAGGAATTGACCAGTGCAGTAAGTGCATATGAAACATTCTATTATTATTAGTGGGTGGGAACTATTAGTCAGGGACAGAATTGTTGTCAGCAATAGCAATACGAGAGTCCCACTGTCAGCCGTGGCTAAATTGACGATGTAGACAGTGAAAGAATTTCTCTTCATTTTGCATCCCAAAAGTTGGATGACCATTCCATTTCCGATAATTCCTGGAATACAGATTAAAATGATTAAAGAAGAAAGGGTTTTCCCCTGATAGTCAGGCTGATAAATGCTGCTCTTTGCATCAGTCTCGTTGGTATCATTATATACCAAACTTCCCATTTTAGCATCCAGTATTCCAGAAGAAACGTTTATCATATTGGTTGCATTCTTCTGTTGCAATAAACCGAACTTTGATTTTCTTGTTTCTGCTTCCTCTTGAGAACTAAGGATGGATCCAGACAGCTAAAGGGCAAAGCCCTTGGTTTAGTCAACAGTCATCAAATGACTTCTATGTCTGTTCTGGTCTTTTCCAAGAAGTATGTGGACAATGTGAAAATTTAGAGCAAACAAATCACTTGGGTTAACCTTCTGGGTACTTCTGCATTGGTTCTTGCTGAAGAAGGCAGAAATGGAGACAGTGTCTGTAGATTATTATCTCCCATCAGTTTTCAGCCATATGGGTGAACTCTTCATCTGGCATCATCTGGTTTCGAAACACATAAAGAATTTGACTCATCGAGAGAAAAGGTCTTGTTTCACTTTAATCCAGAGAAACATCACTTTAATCTAGAGAAGCAAAGCAGAAATGACTCGTGGAGAACAGTTAATTTGCACAGTTAAAAGAGGAAATGTTTTCCGTTTTGTGGGTAGTTTGGTTTCCTCTGCTTCTTCCCAAGAACTGTTTCATATCTAAAAAAAAGAAAAATAGTCAGAGGATCACTTTAATGGCATACAATACAGCATGGATTGTCCCAGCTTTATTTTAAAGTTTAAACTAACTGCCGTAAAAAAATATATTCATTTTAATTCATATCCTTCTAATATGTTCTCTTTGGGACCACATATAAGTAACACAAGGTCTAATGACATTCTGGTTGCTTTATGTTGCTCCCAGAGAAGACAAAATGTCCTTTGTAATATCAATTGATAAAGAGGTCTTCCCTACTAAATATTTCTAATAATGTAGAATTTCACATAGTTGGTGATAATTTAACAAGGATTCTAGATAGCTGCTATTTCATTGCAATAAACTAAATCCACCAAATTGAATTGCAATCTAGTGAAATAAAATAATGTATACACCAGAGAAGCCACCTTAAAAATCATATCCTGCCCAAGTCAATTCTCTTTTGAAGAACGGGCCAAATGTAAGGACACATTTTTGCTTTCTGCTGCACGAATCCCAGAGACCAGTTAGGTCCCACAGAGTGGGCCTTCTCCAGGTCCCGTCAATTAAACAATGTCGTTTGGCGGGACCCAGGTGAAGAGCCTTCTCTGTGGCGGCCCCGGCCCTCTGGAACCAACTCCCCCCAGAGATTAGAATTGCCTCCACCCTCCTTGCCTTTCGTAAGCTTCTTAAAACCCACCTCTGCCGCCAGGCATGGGGGAATTGAGATATTCTCCCCCCCCCTAGGCCTTTACAATTTTATGCATGGTATGTTTGTATGTATGTTTGGTTTTATAATAAGGGTTTTTTTGTTTTTTTTTAAAGTTGTTGTAGTATTGGATTGTTAGATGCTGTTTTTATTACTGTTGTTAGCTGCCCCGAATCTACTGAGAGGGGAGGCATACAAATCCAATAAATAAATAAAATAAATAAATAAATAAAATGATCTGAAAAAGGAATGGAATGGAATGGAATAGAATAGAATAGAATAATAGAGTAGGAAGGGACCCTAGAGGTTTTCTAGTCCAACCTCCTGCCTAGGCAGGAAACCCTACACCACATCAGACAAATGGTTATCCAACACCAGTGTTGGAGCATTCCCAACTTCTGGAAGCAAGCTGTCCCACAGATTAAGTGTTCCAACTGTCAGGAAATTTCTCCTTAGTTCTAAACTGCTTCTCTCCTTCTTCAGTTTCCACCCATTGCTTCTTGTTTCACCCTCAGGTGCTTAGGATCATAGTTTGACCCGACCTTCCTTGTGGCAACCCCATGAATGTAGTGGAGAAAGAGCAGAAGAAAAGTAAGCAAAAGACAAGAATATTTGATAAATAGGAGACAACTGCAGAAATTTCTCTTCTCTCTGTGACTTGAGTCACTACTTTTGTCCCAGCCACTCAAAACCCTTCTTAGTTTTCAATCAAGCATGCAATTAACTGTCCCAGAAGTGGTAGGAGCAAATGATAATAATAATAATAATAATAATAATAATAATAATAATAATAATAATAATAATAATTTATTGGATTTGTATGTGCAATAGGGTTGATATTCCTGGAGGGGTCTGTAATATGGTAAATGATTTAGCTTTACCAGATAAATGGTCAAAGCAATGGAAACTGCAGTTTAATGTTTCCAAATGTAAAATAATGCACTTGGGGAAAAGGAATCCTCAATCTGAGTACTGCATTGGCAGTTCTGTGTTAGCAAAAACTTCAGAAGAGAAAGATTTAGGGGTAGTGATTTCTGACAGTCTCAAAATGGGTGAGCAGTGTGGTCGGGCAGTACGAAAAGCAAGTAGGATGCTTGGCTGCATAGCTAGAGGTATAACAAGCAGGAAGAGGGAGATTATGATCCCGCTATTGAGAGCGCTGGTGAGACCACATTTGGAATACTGTGTTCAGTTCTGGAGACCTCACCTACAAAAAGATATTGATAAAACTGAATGGGCCCAAAGACGGGCTACAAGAATGGTGGAAGGTCTTAAGCATAAAACGTATCAGGAAAGACTTAATGAACTCAATCTGTATAGTCTGGAGGACAGAAGGAAAAGGGGGGACATGATTGAAGCATTTAAATGTGTTAAAGGGTTAAATAAGGTTAAATAAGGTTCAGGAGGGAAGTGTTTTTAAAGTGTTTCAGGAGGGAAGTGTTTTTAAAGTGAACACAAGAACAAGGGGACACAATCTGAAGTTAGTTGGGGGAAAGATCAAAAGCAACGTGAGTAAATATTATTTCACTGAAAGAGTAGTAGATCCTTGGAACAAACTTCCCGCAGATGTGGTTGGTAAATCCACAGTAACTGAATTTAAACATGCCTGGGATAAACATATATCCATTGTAAGATAAAATACAGGAAATGGTATAAGGGGAGACTAGATGGACCATGAGGTCTTTTTCTCCCGTCAGACCTCTATGTTTCTATGTTTCTATAACAATAACAACAACAACAACAACAACAACAACAACAGGGTTTGAAGGGACCTTGGAGGTCTTCTAGTTCAACCCCCTGCTTAGGCAGGAAACCCTACACCACTTCAGACCAATAGTTATCCAACATCTTCTTAAAAACTACCAGTGTTGGAGCATTCACAACTTCTGGAGGCAAGCTGTTCCACTGAATAATTGTTCTGTCAGGAAATTTCTCCTTAGTTCTAGCCTGCTTCTCTCCTTGATCAGTTTCCATCCATTGCTTCTTCTCTTACTTTCAGGTGCTTGGAGAAGAGTTTGATTCCCTTTTCTTTGTGGCAACCCCTGAGATATTGGAAGACTGCTATCATGCCTCCCCTAGTCCTTCTTTTCATTAAAGTAGACACACCCAGTTCCAGCAACAGTTCTTCATATGTTTTATCGTCCAGTTGCCTAATCATGTTTGTTGCTCTTCTCTGCACTCGTTCTAGAGTCTCAATCAAATCATTAACTGATTTTTTAAAAAACAAATCGTCACCTGTGATGAATGACCATTTGTAAGAAATCATAGTATCAAAAAATATCATCCTTGCAGTTTCTAAGACTTATTCTGAGTTGAGAATTATATTTTTTCACATAACAGTTACCAGGATGAGAATTCTGTCTTTGCTAAGGACATACCTGGTGATGAAGTCTAAGAATTCCTGGCGATGTTGAGCAAATCTCTTTGAGAATCCAAGGAAGTTTATAAAGCTAGATTTCTTTGATGACTCCGCCTTGGTTTGCCTTTGAGGTGACTCTGTTGAGCACACAGAATTTATTCAGCATCAGAAATAGATTTCCAGAAAAGAAGAAGGAACTTGCTTCACATTTTGTGACGTGTACACTCTTTTTCAACCTTTCTAATGCCATGACCTCTTAATACAGTTTCTCATCTTGTGGTGACCCCCAACTATAAGTTTAGCACCAATTCTTCCATAAGATCTTTAAGCTGATTGGCAAGAGGTCAGGCTGTAGGTAGGTAGGTAGGTAGGTAGGTAGGTAGGTAGGTAGGTAGATAGATAGATAGATAGGTAGATAGATAGATAGATAGATGGTGATAGATTGATGACAGATGATAGAGAGATAGGTGATAGATTAATAGGTGATAGATTTATATATAATGTGTGTGTCTGTGTCTCTCTCTGTGTGTGTTTCTGTGTGTGCGTGTATTTTCACAGGTACAGGTATGAAGATCTTGGCATATTCGGGTTTCTTCCTGTATAAATTTCAAAGATTTCTGGTGATGTTTTGATCAGGTCTCACTTGTCATCTTCAGGCTGATGCTTTTGTCCTTGTGCTAGGGCGAACACAGAAAGACCTGAGCTGCCTTCCCTCTATAAATACTGGTGGGTGGGTGTGGAGTGCTGGCTCAGCAGCTGCAAGCTGTGTTGAAAGTTTCTGGTGAATCAGTGAGGTAACACCTGGGGTCATTGATGTAATTGATATATGCTGATTAGTTGATGTTTGTGGATTGGGGGCGATATCCTGAGTAGTTGGAGCTTGCAGACTACTTAGCTGTTTGGTAATGTGTGTCTGGAGTGTAACATTTTTGGTTTGGCTGTGAGTTTGTGGTCTGGTCATGTGTTTATGGTGTTTGTCAGTTTGCTTTGTCTGTATGTCAGAGTGGGGTGCAGCAGTTAGGGTGCTGCTGTAGTTTGGCTTCTGGGTGGTGGTTGTATTTGGTCTGTAGGGTGGGTGTGGGTTTGGGTCTGGTGGGGGTGATTGGTGATGGTGTCCTGTGTTGTCCTGGGCCTGGTTTCAGTTTGAATGGCTGGGATATGTTTGTTAATGAGGGCTGCTTAATAGGGTAGGTGTGGGTTTGGGTCTGGTGGGGGTGATTGGTGAGAATTCTCCAGGAATTCACCAGGAAGGTTCAACATAGTTCACTAGAAGATTGATAGATAGATAGATAGATAGATAGATAGATAGATAGATAGATAGATAGATGATAGATAGATAGATAGATAGATAGATAGATAGATAGAAATATAGAAGGATAGAAGGATAGAAGGATGGATGGATGGATGGATGGATGGATGGATGGATGGATGGTGGATGGATGGATGGATGGATGGATGGATGGATGGATAGATAGATAGATAGATAGATAGATGATAGATACTTTTTGTAGCTTTCTATTGTTTATGACATTCACTAGAAGGGCTGCTATTGCATAAACAGAGGGATAGACTCAATATAACGTGAAGTAGTGATACCGTAAAGCCTTGGTAGGGTCAAACCTGGAATACTGCATGCAATTTTGATTACCATGTTGTAAAAAAGATGTTGAGACTCTAGAAACAGTGCAGAGAAATGCATCAAAGACGATTAGGCTAAAACATATGAAAAACAGTTGCTGGAGTTGGGCATGTCTAGACTGATGAAAGGAAGGACAGGAGTGACATGATTAGCAGTCTTTCAATATCTCATGGGATGCCACAAAAAATGGGGTGTCAGGGTACAAGCACCTGAAGGCAGGACTAGAAGCAATAGATGGATTAACATATATTCTTGAGGACACTGACAAAGTTTAGAAGGAATATTTGGAGGAAAGGAAGTAAAACGGAAGCTTTATCTCTGTGGGTGTTTTACCCTCCAAATTCAGATCACCCTTGAAGAATATATCAGACCTACATTTGGTCCAGAATGGAGCAGCCTAAAGTAGTCATGGGCATTTTTTTTCTTTTTTTTCCACGTGACACTTCTATTTTGTAAATTGCAATAGCTACTAGTGGGCTTGAAGATATAATTCACAGTCTTGGTTGGACCCAATAAAGGTCTCCATGGTTTAAAATATGGATACCTAAGGGACCACATTTGTTTGTTTCCGTATCACCAGAAATATTTTTTTATTATTTATTTATTTATTTGTCATACAAATATAGCATTGTAGTATGTTTAACAACTTTGTAGTATGTTTAACAACTGGCAACTTCAAATATCAACCAACAAATGTTCTACCCTCCACATGTGCAAAAAGAATCGAAACCGCACATAGGTACTGAATAAACAATCTCTCACTGCTAACCCACATTCTGTAAAAGACCTTGGAATACTAATATCGAATGACCTAAGTACTAAACCCCACTGCAACAATATTGCCAAAAAGGCTTCTAGAGTTGTTAACCTAATCCTACGCAGCTTCTGCTCAGGCAATCTCACACTACTCACAAGAGCCTACAAAACTTTTGCCAGACCCATCCTAGACTAATGCTCATCTGTCTGGAACCCATATCACATCTCAGACATCAACACCCTTGAAAACGTCCAAAGATATTTCACCAGAAGAGCCCTTCACTCATCCACTAGAAACAGAATATCCTACGAAAATAGACTAACAATCCTGGGCCTAGAAAGCCTAGAACTACGGCGCCTAAAACACGATTTGAGTATTGCCCACAAGATCATATGCTGCAACGTCCTACCGGTAAATGACTACTTCAGCTTCAATCGCAATAACACAAGAGCACGCAGCAGATTCAAACTTAATACAAACCGCCTCCAAACTTGACTGTAAAAAATACGATTTCAACAATCGAGTTATCGAAGCGTGGAACTCATTACCGGACTCAATTGTGTCAACCCCTAACCCCCAACACTTCTCCCTTAGACTCTCCACGATTGACCTCTCCAGGTTCCTAAGAAGCCAGTAAGGGGCGTACATAAGTGCACTGGTGTGCCTTTGGTCCCCTGTCCAATTGTCTTTCCTTTCTTTCACCTATCTTATATATTATCTTCCTTTCATATATCCTCTCCTCTAAGTTCACTTTCACCCTTATATATATTACCACATGTCTATTTTTCTTCCTATGTATTTGTGTATTGGACAAATAAATAAATAAATAGATAGATAGATAGATAGATAGATAGATAGATAGATAGATAGATGATTGATAGATAGATAGATAGAAATATAGAAGGATAGAAGGATAGAAGGATAGAAGGATGGATGGATGGATGGATGGATGGATGGATGGATGGTGGATGGATGGATGGATGGATGGATGGATGGATAGATAGATAGATAGATAGATAGATAGATAGATAGATGATAGATACTTTTTGTAGCTTTCTATTGTTTATGACATTCACTAGAAGGGCTGCTATTGCATAAACAGAGGGATAGACTCAATATCACGTGAAGTAGTGATACCGTAAAGCCTTGGTAGGGTCAAACCTGGAATACTGCATGCAATTTTGATTACCATGTTGTAAAAAAGATGTTGAGACTCTAGAAACAGTGCAGAGAAATGCATCAAAGACGATTAGGCTAAAACATATGAAAAACAGTTGCTGGAGTTGGGCATGTCTAGACTGATGAAAGGAAGGACAGGAGTGACATGATTAGCAGTCTTTCAATATCTCATGGGATGCCACAAAAAATGGGGTGTCAGGGTACAAGCACCTGAAGGCAGGACTAGAAGCAATAGATGGATTAACATATATTCTTGAGGACACTGACAAAGTTTAGAAGGAATATTTGGAGGAAAGGAAGTAAAACGGAAGCTTTATCTCTGTGGGTGTTTTACCCTCCAAATTCAGATCACCCTTGAAGAATATATCAGACCTACATTTGGTCCAGAATGGAGCAGCCTAAAGTAGTCATGGGCATTTTTTTTCTTTTTTTTCCACGTGACACTTCTATTTTGTAAATTGCAATAGCTACTAGTGGGCTTGAAGATATAATTCACAGTCTTGGTTGGACCCAATAAAGGTCTCCATGGTTTAAAATATGGATACCTAAGGGACCACATTTGTTTGTTTCCGTATCACCAGAAATATTTTTTTATTATTTATTTATTTATTTGTCATACAAATATAGCATTGTAGTATGTTTAACAACTTTGTAGTATGTTTAACAACTGGCAACTTCAAATATCAACCAACAAATGTTCTACCCTCCACATGTGCAAAAAGAATCGAAACCGCACATAGGTACTGAATAAACAATCTCTCACTGCTAACCCACATTCTGTAAAAGACCTTGGAATACTAATATCGAATGACCTAAGTACTAAACCCCACTGCAACAATATTGCCAAAAAAGCTTCTAGAGTTGTTAACCTAATCCTACGCAGCTTCTGCTCAGGCAATCTCACACTACTCACAAGAGCCTACAAAACTTTTGCCAGACCCATCCTAGACTAATGCTCATCTGTCTGGAACCCATATCACATCTCAGACATCAACACCCTTGAAAACGTCCAAAGATATTTCACCAGAAGAGCCCTTCACTCCTCCACTAGAAACAGAATATCCTACGAAAATAGACTAACAATCCTGGGCCTAGAAAGCCTAGAACTACGGCGCCTAAAACACGATTTGAGTATTGCCCACAAGATCATATGCTGCAACGTCCTACCGGTAAATGACTACTTCAGCTTCAATCGCAATAACACAAGAGCACGCAGCAGATTCAAACTTAATACAAACCGCCTCCAAACTTGACTGTAAAAAATACGATTTCAACAATCGAGTTATCGAAGCGTGGAACTCATTACCGGACTCAATTGTGTCAACCCCTAACCCCCAACACTTCTCCCTTAGACTCTCCACGATTGACCTCTCCAGGTTCCTAAGAGGCCAGTAAGGGGCGTACATAAGTGCACTGGTGTGCCTTTGGTCCCCTGTCCAATTGTCTTTCCTTTCTTTCACCTATCTTATATATTATCTTCCTTTCATATATCCTCTCCTCTAAGTTCACTTTCACCCTTATATATATTACCACATGTCTATTTTTCTTCCTATGTATTTGTGTATTGGACAAATAAATAAATAAATAGATAGATAGATAGATAGATAGATAGATAGATAGATAGATAGATAGATAGATAGATAGATAGATGATAGATAGATAGATAGATAGATAGATAGATAGATAGATAGATAGATAGATAGATAGAAGCTATCTAGAATCCTTGTTAAATTATCACCAACAATGTGAAATTCTACATTATTAGAAATATTTAGTAGGGAAGACCTCTTTATCAGTTGATATTACAAAGGTCATTTTTTCTTCTCTGGGAGCAACATAAAGCAACCAGAATGTCATTAAACCTAAAATAAATAAATAAATAAATAATATAACTATAAAGTAGAGATAGAAAAGACAAAAAGACAATGGGACAGGAACGGTAGGCACGAAGGTGCACTTATGCACGCCCTTTACAGACCTCTTAGGAAAGGGGAGAGGTCTATTGTAGATAATGTAAGGTTGAAGGCAGAGTAGATTTACTTCAGGTCCCATTTATCAACAATATCTTTTAGAAGACCTAAATATTTGCCTTCTGTATGACTGTGCCTACCCTAGGAAGATATATCCCTTATGAAACCTGTGTGGTTCTAACTCTTCTACGTATTCAGAAGTCTTAAAAGATCTATTTCTTGGGGCCTGTAGCTCTTCCTATAGCCCCCGAGAAAACATACTTCATGATCAACTCTCTGAAATTAGATTTAAAAAATGTCTTACCTGTATTACAGAACTCCAGATGCTGATAGAATCTGTCCCGTTCATTGTTTTGTGAAGAAATGAGTTTCCCTTCCCTTTTCTGCATACAAAACTTCCCTTCCTTCCTTCCTTTGCTTCTCTTAATGGTATTACTGGGCAAATTCTGTTGCTAAATGAAATTTGGTGTGGAACACATTAGTCACTATGGTGGTTGCTGAGCTTGGCTTTTTCGAAAACCACATCCCCATCAACACTGACAGTATATAAACAGGCATCAACCCCCACACTCAAATTCATCGAAGACCTTATCTTAATAGGATAATGAAATGTCAGCAGCCTAATTCAAAGAACATCAAGGACTCCCTAATTCTCTTCTGTTGAAATGAATCATTTTGCTTATCAAATTCTTTTGCTATGGTTATCTGATCAAACTCAAACTCATTCAGCTCTTAGCTTCTCCTGCATCCTGCCTGCAGAAGGTCTTGAGATCCTGCCTGTTCCTGAGATCACAAAGATGGCTCTGCTTTTGGAGTTCTTGAGGGTCTCTGAGCTTAGTTGTTTGTTTGCAAATGTTCCATGTCCACAACGAAAATCACACGCACACCCCTCCCTGAACATTGGCAAGGCAACCTACTTACTGTATGTGAACAGACATCAATCATCACACTCTCTCACATTGGAAATGCTACATTAATGGATCACAAACTTCCTAGCAGAGACGAGAAGGAAAATTTTACATAAATGGTATTTCACGCCAGTAAAACTAGCACACTTCCAAAGGAAAGGGAAAGGAAATTTCTGGCATGGTTGCCAAATAAAAGGAGTTTTTATGCATATGCTCTGGGAATGTGTTGAAGTTCAAAAATTTTGGAAGGAAGTACAGAATGAAATAAATAATATGCTAAACATTAATTGGATAATTACGAAAGAATTAGCAATACTAGTTAAATATGGGGAATTACGAGAATTTAAAGAAATCAAAACAGCAGCTTTGGAAAGCGCTCAAGCAGTAGTGGTATTAGGGTGGAAGGATAGCAATAAATGGACAATTCAGAATTGGTACTGGTACATGGTGGACAGCATCCACTTCGAAATTATGGAAATAAGATTAAATAACTTTGATGAAAATAAATTGGAGAAGCTGGTGGCACGATGGAATAAGGTGAAAAATTATATCTTAAGTAGAATTTATGACGACAATGTGAAAAATAAATTCCAATCACTTTTTGTATGTAAAGAAATGTAAACCAGAGCTAAGGAAGAAATTGAAACCTATTGCAAATAATTTAACCCCCTAAATGGTGGTGGGGTTTTATTGGTGTTGGGCACGTCTTCTTTTAAGGTTTTTTTGTTGTTGTTGTAATAAAATTTAATGATTTTTTTTTTAAAAAAAAAACAAGCTTCCTAGCACACAGGAAACAGCAGGTGCAAAATCACATCAGATACATATACAATTAGCACAGGGGCCCCCCTAGGCTGTGTACTCTCGTCACTTCTCTATATACAGATGACTACATCTCAAACCATCCATCTGTTAGACTACTGGAGTTCACAGATGGCACAGCAGTGATCGGTCTCATTCAAGACAATGATGAATCCGCATACAGACGGGAGGTTGAACAACTAACCGCATGGTGCAACCCGAAGGATCTGGAACTGAACACACTCAAAACTGTAGAAATGGTGGTAGATTTTAAGAGAAACCCTCACATTCTACCGCTTCTTACAATAATAGACAGCACAGTATCAACAGTAGAGACCTTCACATTTCTACGTTCCATCATATCTCAATAATGAAAATGGTCACCTAACATCAAAAACGTCAACAAAAATGCACAACAAAGAATGTTCTTTCTGTGCCAACTCAGGAAGTTCAAACTGCCCAAGGAGCCACTAGTACAGTTCTACAGAGGAATTATTGAGTCTGTCATCTGCATCTTTATAATTGTCTGGTTCAATTCTGCAACCCAACAAGACAGACACAGAGTTCAAAGGGTAATCAGAATTGCAGAAAAAAACAATTACTGCCAACTTGCCTTCCATTGAGGACCTGTATACTGCACGAGTCAAAAAGACAGCCTTGAAAATATTTACTGACCCCTCGCATCCTGGACATAAATAGTTTCAACTCCTACCCTCCAAACAATGCTATAGAGCACTGCATACCAAGACAATTAGACATAAGAACAGTTTTTCCCCAATGCCATCATTCTGGTAAACAAATAATTCCCTTACCACTGTCAAACTATTCACTAATGGCTGTAACTTGTTGCTTGTATCATTATAATTTATATTAATATAGAAACATAGAAACATAGAAAACTAACGGCAGAAAAAGACCTCATGGTCCATCTAGTCTGCCCTTATACTATTTCTTGTGTTTTATCTTAGGATGGATATATCTTTATCCCAGGCATGTTTAAATTCAGTTACTGTGGATTTACCAACCACGTCTGCTGGAAGTTTGTTCCAAGGATCTACTACTCTTTCAGTGAAATAATGTTTTCTCAGGTTGCTTTTGATCTTTCCCCCAACTAACTTCAAATTGTGTCCCCTTGTCCTTGTGTTCACTTTCCTATTAAAAACACTTCTCTCCTGGACCTTATTTAACCCTTTAACATATTTAAATGTTTCGATCATGTCCCCCCTTTTCCTTCTGTCCTCCAGACTATACAGATTGAGTTCATGAAGTCTTTCCTGATACGTTTTATGCTTAAGACCTTCCACCATTCTTGTAGCCCGTCTTTGGACCCGTTCAATTTTGTCAATAATAATTTAAAAAAACCAAAATCTATTACTATTAAAACTAAAACAACCAGCAAAACTATTAATAAAAACAGGTGAGGGCTGGGGTTTTTTCTCTGTTATTATTTAAGTGCTTTTACCATATGCTTTAAATCAAGAATCACTTCTCTCTCTGTTTCTCTCTCTTTTCTGTCATTCTCTGCCTCAATCATTTTCTCATTTCTCTTTTTTTCTCCTCTTTTTTCTATCATTTCTCTCTCTCTTCCTTCCACTCTTCTCTCTCTCTCTCTCTTTCTTCCTCTCTCATCTCTTTCTTTCTTTCTCTTTCTCTTTCTCTCTCTTGCTTTCTTTCTCTTTCTCTCACTCTCTTCCTTCCTCTCTCATCTCTTTCTTTCTTTCTTTCTCTATCTTGCTTTCTTCCTCTCTCTCACTCTCTTCCTTCCTCTCTCATTTCTCTCTCTCTTTCTTCCCCTCTCTCTCTTTCTCTATCTTGCTTTCTTCCTCTCTCTGACTCTCTTCCTTCCTCTCTTATCTCTCTCTCTCTTTCTCTCTCTCTCTTTCTCTATCTTGCTTTCTTCCTCTCTCTCTCTTCCTTCATCTCTCATCTCTTACTTTCTTTCTCTCTCTTTGTCTCTCTTGCTTTCTCCCTCTCTCTCCCTCTTCCTTCCTCTCTCATCTCTCTCTCTTTTCTTTCTCTCTCTTTCTCTATCTCTCCCCCTCTTTCTCTCTCTCTCTTTTTCTCACTTTCACTCCCTTGTTTTCTTTCTCTCTCTCTCTTGCTTTCTCTCTCACACTCTTTCTCTTTCTCTCTCTCGTTCTCTTTCTCTTGCTATCTCTTTCTCTCCCCCTATTTCTCTCTCTCTCTCTCTCTCTCACACACACACTTTCTCTCTATCTTGTTCTGTCATTGCTCTCACTCTCTCTTGTTCTCCGGAGGCTGGCGAAAGTAATTTTCAATTACTTTCAATTGTAATTTTCAATTACAATCAACCCATCTCTCCTTCCTTCCTTTCCCCCTCCCTCTTTTCCTTTCCTCCCCTCCCTTCCCTTCCCCTTTCTCCTTCTTTCCCTTCTTCCTTCATTCCAACCAACCTATCTCTTCTTCCTGTTTCCTTCTCCTCCCTCTTCCCCTTCCTTCCTCTCCATCTTTCCCTTCCTTCCCTCCATATTTTTCCTTCCTTCCTTCCCTTCTGTGTCCTCCCGGCCCTCTCTTCCCCTCCCCTCCCCTCCCTTTCCCCGACGAGGGCAGCCCATAGAGTCACACCCATACTGGGCCGAGTTACAAGAGCCTCAGCTGGGTGGGGAGCACTCGCTTCGTTCCCGCGGCAGGGCTTGGTCGGGAGCCCGCTGGTCAGGGCTCGGTCGCCGCCACCAGGAATCCAGGAAACCGGGATCAGGGGTCTCTGGGGCGTTGGGAACGACTCGTTCCCAAATGGATTTTTTTACACAGAAGGCTGCTTAGGAAAGAAACAAAATTTAACACAAGCGCAACCGCCACCCCGAAGGGGCTCCTACCTTCGCCGCACGCTTTATTCTGGGACTGGAGGACCGCGCTGCCAAAGGCTCCATCGGGGCTTCGAGTCCTGCCTCGCAAGGGCCGGAGGGCCCGCCTTTTTCATTGGTGAGGCAGGCAGCCAGCAAGAGAGGGCCGGTACTGCGCATGTGCGACGGCGGGCAAAACCGGGGCCCCCTCATGGCCGGGTCCGGTACACCACTCCCAGTAGTACCGCCCTATCAGCGGCCCTGCTGACACTGATGTTGGCAGTTCCATATGCTCTACCACCCAGCTGACTTTCAGTGCCAAGAGCTGGTTCCAAGCTGGTAAACTTTTACCTCTGGCCATAGAGTTCCCAAAAGAAAATAATCGACGATGCAGTTGCTGGGTATAACTATCAAGTGGTCAAGTGAAGGAAATCAAGACCAATACAACCATTTGTTTGAAACAACTTCTTTATTGCTGTTTGCATGCAGACAGGAATCTTGCCAGAGTAAAGCACACACTGCATATGTATCAGATATAGACTATTCAGGTTTTAGAGAGAATCCCCTTTGAACCTCTTTCTCCACACCAATGACTCAAGGCTCATTTCAGGTTTAGCTCCTTGAAAAAGAAGTCTTCCCTTCTACAAACAGGCGTCCAAGTCCATAACCCAAATCCAATTAAACATTTATTTTGGTCATAGACCAGGATAAAGGCTAATATGCAAAGGAAAGCTAAGAAAAACACACATGATGTGCCAAATAAACGTGTTGGTTAATACATTTATTATGCAATATTTATGACTGTTCACAACTGACTTTCATTCGTGGTTTCCTCGTCTTCTGGGCTGGTTTTCTCATTCTTGAAAACTCTTTGCAAAGCAACCTTGTAAGGTGCTCTGGTCTGACCTTTTCCACCCTTCTTCCTCCCCACTAAGAAATAAAGGAGTGGGTTGATGCTGCTGTTGAGAGTGGCACATCCTATCCCAATGGTCATGAGGAGGAGATTATTAGAATAAAAATGTTTGATGGCATAAAAGACATTCAGTGGGAGAGAAAGCAAGAGGAAGAAGAGGAGGGCCAGCAAGATGGTGGTGAGCAGTTTCCTTTGGTCGCGTTGAGACTTAGACCTCACATGAATCCAGAGAATCACAGTAGACACAACCATGAGAGGCGTACAAAGTAAGCCATTCACAATAAGCTGGTAAAGCACAGGTGAACTTTGAAAGGCCCTGGTCTGGTGGAGAATGAAGTGCAGCGCAGAGAGCAGGAAAGAGAAGATCCAGATGAGGCTGCAAACAAGTGTGGACAAATATGGAGGCCGATGACAACGATGCCAGAGTGGGAAGAGGACCGCCACGCACCTGTCCAGGCTGATGGCTGTCAGCAGAAACTGACTGGCAGAATACATGAAGGAAAAGAACTCAAAAAATAAGAAGAAAAAGGCATTGATGACATATGTTCTGTGGTTCAGAGTAAACACTGACACAAATATGGCTGAAACAACAAGTGATGTGATGACCCCAAAATCAGCGATGGAGAGATTCAGGATGAAAGTGGTAAAAGGATTCCTCTTAATGGAAAAGGCCAGGAGGTAAATGGTGGCTCCATTTCCCACCAGGCCCAAAAGGCAAATAAGGGCAATGAAGCCATTGAGAAGATTTCGTGGTACATTATCGAACAGATGATCGTAAGGAATCAATTCTGGTATTACAGTAACATTCGAGGGAAAGTCGACTGGTCCAGAACCAATCTCATGACTTAGAGAAATTTTATCGCTCTGTAAACTAAAAACAGAAAGAGACAGAAAGAGAATCAGTCTTTGTTTGTGAAATACATACATATTTTAGAAAGGCCCACCCTGCTTCCCAGATTAAAATATTCTTTATTCCTAATATTAAAAAGAGGCAAAATACAGTGGTACCTCTACTTATGAACTTAACTCGTTCCGTGACCAGGTTCTTGAGTAGAAAAGTTTGTAAGGAGAAGCAATTTTTCCCATAGGAACCAATTTAAAAGTAAATAATGTGTGCGATTGGGGAAACCGCAGGGAGGGTGGTGGCCCTGTTTTCTCCCAGGAGATTCCTAGAGAGGCCGCATGGAGGCTTCTTCCTGCCTTTTCTGGCCCTGTTTCCTCCCAGGAGATTCCTGGAGAGGCCCCATGGAGGCTCCTCCCCTCCTTTTCCGACCCTGTTTCCTCCCAGGAGATACCTATAGAGGCCCCATGGAGGCTTCTCCCCGCATTTTCCAGCCCTGTTTCCTCCCAGGAGATTCCTAGAGAGGCCCCAAGGAGGCTTTTCCCAGCCTTTTCCAGCCCTGTTTCCTCCCAGGAACCGCTCCAAACATGACTGTAAAAGATATGACTTCAGTAACCGAGTTGTCGAAGCGTGGAACTCATTACCGGACTCCATAGTGTCATCCCCAAACCCCCAACACTTTACCCTTAGATTATCTATGGTTGACCTATCCAGATTCCTAAGAGGTCAGTAAGGGGCGAGTACAAGTGCACTAGAGTGCCTTCCGTCCCCTGTCCTATTGCTCTCCTATATCTCTTATACCTTTCTTCTATTCCTATATCTTCTTTTCTATTATTTCTTAGATATATTTTACTATGAGTATCTCCTCTATAACCTTCATCATGTATTTTACTATGTGTATATAGATATATACCCACTAAAACCCTCATTGTTTATTGGACAAAAATAAATAAATAAAAATAAATAAAATTCCTAGAGAGGTCCCACGGAGGCTTCTCCCTGCCTGTTCCAGTTCCAGTTTCGGAGGCTCAGGTTTGTAAGTGGAATTTTTTTCTTGAGGAGAGGCAAAAAAATCTTGAACAACCGGATCTTATCTAGAAAAGTTCATAAGTAGAGGCATTCTTAGGTAGAGGTACCGCCAGGGGTGGGTTACTGCCTGGACAGGGGGGGGGAATGCAGTGGGGTAGCAAAAATCGAGCTCCACCCCAGAGCACCCAATTTGCATTGAATGATGTTGAAAGAAAATGCAGGGCGTCCTGCATAAGCCACGCCCACAGTGTGGTAGTAAAAATTTTGGTAGCCGTTCACTGGGTACCACAGTATTACATTTCTCCAAAAGGAGAAATGGAGAGACATCTTCTTAAATGAAGAAGCAGCCCCAATCTTCCTGCCTATAAAAAGAAGTTGGTCTTTTGGCATGTAGATTTTGTGTCCATGCAGAAAGGGTGGGTCAATCTATGCATAAACAAAACACCTCAGCCACAGCTCTGGAACTGATGGGCTTAATTTATATCTCCCCACCCAAATTCTAAGGACAGGACAGGATCTTTAGGATATAATAGGATTAACCTGAGTCTGCAGAGGAAGACAGCATAGAAATCAATCAATCAAACACTCAAAAAAGAAGTGGGGAAACTTGTTTCCCAAATGTTGTATTTATATGTTTTGGTTTTTTGTATTATTACATGTGATATTTATTGTATTGTTTCCCTTTTTTGTAGTTTTTTGTTTTGTTTTTTTGTTATTTGTTTTATTTAACTATGTCAAAAAATGAAATAAAAAAATTAAAAAAAGAAATCAATCAATCAAAAAAATCATTCAGTCAATCAATCAAACATACAACCCACAACCATTGAAATCGGAAAATACACAAAGTCCAGCATATTGCCCAATCTCTTGAAGTCTCTCAATCAGACTCCTATAAAGACCCATCCACTCACTCAGCCATTTTGTGAAACATTGGAAACATTGCTGTGGCCAAGGAAGTTTCTGGAAACCAAATAAAAAATGTCCTTCTTTCCAAACAGCCAGCCTCCATTTTATTTCCAGCGTCTTTCTCCTGGCTTGGAACCAGACCCGATTTTATTTCCCATAGTACATAGGTATGTACGTTATTTAGTGAAGGGCTACCAAAATGTTTACTACCTCACCGTGGGTGTGTCTTATGCAGGATGCCCAACATTTTCTTTTAATATCTTTTAGTGCAAATTGGATGCTCTGGGGTGGAGCTCCATTTTCACTATCCCACTGCGTTCCCCTCTGTCTGGGCAGTAGCCCACCCCTGCATACATACATACTTACACACATTCATTCATTCACTCACTCACTCACTCACTCACTCACTCACTCACTCACTCACTCACTTACACTGCACACCAAGACAACTAGACACAAGAACATTTTATTCCCGAACACAATCACTCTACTAAACAAATAATTCCCTCAACTCTGTCAGACTTTTTACTAAATCTTCACTTCTATTCTACTAGTTTTTCTCATCATTCCTATCACCCTTTTCCTCCCACTTAGGACTGTATGACTGTAACTTGTTGCTTGTATCCTAAGATTTTTATTAATATTAATTGTTTCTTCATTGCTTATATGACCCCTATGACAATCATTAAGTGTTGCACCATTTGATTCTTGACAAATGTATCTTTTTCTTTTATGTACGCTGAGAGCATATGCACCAAGACAAATTCCTTGTGTGTCCAATCACACTTGGCCAATAAAGAATTCTATTCTATTCTATTCTACCCCATTCTATTCTTTCTTTCTTTCTTTCTTTCTTTCTTTCTTTCTTTCTTTCTTTCTTTCTTTCTGTTTTCTTTCTTTCTGATTTGATTTGATTTGATTTGAGTTGATTTGAGTTGATTTGAGTTGATTTGAGTTGATTTGAGTTGATTTGAGTTTATTTGATTTGATTTTTATGCCGCCCTTCTCCTTAGACTCAGGGTGGCTTACAACATGTTAGCAATAACACTTTTTTAACAGAGCTAGGCTATTGCCCCCACAATCCGGGCCCTCATTTTACCCACCTCGGAAGGATGGAAGGATGAGTCAACCTTGAGCCGATGATGAGATTTGAACTGCTGACCTACAGATCTACAATCAGCTTCAGTGGCCTGCAGTACAGCACTCTACCTGCTGCGCCACTCCGCCTCTATACATACACACACATACATACAATGAAAGGCCGCACTTACCTTTCCATATCAGATCAGTCCTGGAGGCAGTGAGGGTGCGCATACAGCTGAGGGCGCACACCTCCACATGGGAATTTGCTTTCGCGCATGCATGGAAGCAAAGAAACCGGCGAAAATTGCCGAAATCTCACGCGAGGACATTTGCACATGCAAGATTTTGGCGATTTTTGTTGGTTTCTTTGCTTCTGCAAATGTGCAAAACCAAAGAATTGTCAAAAATTGTCAATGTTCACCAATTTGTTTGCTTCTGCGCATGCGCTGAAGCAAATTCTTGCACAGGGGGCCGTGGGGGCACGGCAGAGATACGCAGATGTGCATGTTTGCCATTTCTGCTAACGGATTGGGCGATCCCAGGTGTACTGGGGTAGCCCAATACTGCATACATACACACAACCATCCTGTTCAAAATGGGCAGAGCACCAAAGTATTTTTCCTTTTGGAACATTATAAAACAACTGGAAGGCTAACTCCATTCCTGCAAAGACAATATTTTGTTTCATAATATACTTACTCATCGTATCTTTCCCAAAGATTAACGAAGTCAGTACTTTGGCTTGACCCACCACCTAAAGAAGCAATTATAGTAAATCCTTATTTTAATCAATAACAGCAGGTGACAAAAAATGCTCATGTGCTTTAAAAACTTCTTCCACATAGATTTGTTTCTTTCTGAACGGGCGTTTGCCACTATATTGTAGGAAGTTAGCACCTACCAGTCTCTTAGAAAAATGAAATGTTTTAGGAAATATTAAAAGGGCAGAATATTTCATCTAAAAGGGAGGCAGAAACTCAGCATCCTTTTGTCAATGGGACATTAAGGCCTTGAAACAGTCTATTCTACGTTAACAAAGATCTACCTCCTTCAGGCAAAGCCATAGTAGGAATTGCCCAAAGCCTTTTCATTACATCATCACCCAGTAAGAGTCAACCAAGCCTGGGACTTAAAAGAAAACTGTAAAGTTATCCCTACATGGCCACATGGGACTATGACAACCAATCAGAACACAAGCTGAAATTCGAAGCCCAACAGTGGGCATAAAACCCAGGTACTCCCAGCATCATGCCCCTTCTTTGCCCAGGATCTCAAACTATGTGATTCTGTCCATCAATAAACCATCTTTCCAATCAGCCTCAATGTTTCCGATGTCTTTCTCAGTCTTGGAACTGAACCCAGATGTGCATTTCTTCTCAAAATATCAGTAAAATAATAACCCCCTATCCCAGGGATGGGCTCCTCTAGGTAAGGAGGTCAGGTATGCAGAACCAGTAGAATTTTTTTCCTTTTTTTCCCTTCTGAGTTGTGTGTATGTTTTTCCTATCGCAATAAATGAGGTTGAATGTGTATAATTTTAGAACATATCTCTCTCTCTCTCTCTCTCTCTCTCTCTCTCTCTCTCTCTCTCTCTCTCTCTCTCAGTTTATATAGTAGATAATGTATATTTTTGTGTGCCTTTATGTAATGGGTATGTACATATATGGCATATATACATAGAATTAAATAATATACAGTATTTTGGATGTTCAGTAATAGAAAATAGATAGGGAAATTGTATCTCTTTGATGCAAGAAAACGCCAGGCACCCTAACCCTAACCTTTGACGTGAGTGATGTCAAGTTGACCACCTTTAAGCAATGTTCCCTCTAATGTTTTTTCGGGGTGGGCAGAAAAGTATAGTGTCTGAGCGGCAGTCCCCTTGGGACTGGGCGGCATAGAAGTACAAACAAACAAACAAATAAATAAATTAAATCCCTACTTTTTTATTAAAAGAAATTAATAATAAAACAAAACCAAACTCTATTACTATTAAAACTAAAACAACTAGCAAATCCAAAAACATAACTATTAATAAAAACAGGTGAGGGCTGGGTTTTTTTTTCTCTGTTATTATTTAAGTGCTTTTACCATATGCTTTAAATCAAGAGTCACTTCTCTCTCTGTTTCTCTCTCTTTCCTGTCATTCTCTGCCTCAATCATTTTCTCATTTCTCTTCCCCCCCTTTTTTTCTATCATTTCTCTTTCCCTCTCTCTTCCTTCCACTCCTCTCTCTCTCTTGCTTTCTTCCTCTCTCTCACTCTCTCTCACACTTCCTTCCTCTCTCCTCTCTCACTCTTTCTTTCTTGCTCTCTCTCACTCTCTCTTCCTTCCTCTCTTCTTTCTCTCTCTTTCTCTCTCTCTCCCTTTCTTTCCTTCTCTCTTCCTTCCACTTTTTTCTCTTTCTCTCTCTCTTTTCCTTCCTTCCCCTCTTCCCTTCCCTCTCTCCCTTTATATTTATCTCTTCCTTCCTTCCTCTCTTCCTCCCTTTCTCTCTCCCACTTGTTCACTTTTCTCTCCCTTCCCTCCCTCCCTCCTTCTTTCCTCTCCTCTTTCCCTCCCTCTCTTTCCTTTCTTTCCATGTTTCCGGCTTTGCTGACCGGCACAAGACTCAAACCAACTGCCAGGGAAAGCCAGGAAGGTCCTCCTGCCCCCCCCAGCCGAAAACACAATGGAGGTCTTCCGCCACCAGCTTGACCCTCACATTGTTCCACCCCATTTCGCCTGTCATCCTGGACCTCTGTTGTGTTTTCGGGGGGGGGGGGAGCGGCAGGAAAGCCCTGTGCCAGCCAGGAAAGCCGGGTTTGCTTTCCGTGAAAGCAGCGTGCCTTTTAAACACACTGCTTTCCTGCACCTCTTTCCTGGGCTTTCCTCCTCTTTCCCACAGCCACCCCCCCGCCCTGCATTTTTCCTTCCTTTTCATAAACGCTTTTTGGCCTATTATTTTTTTCTAATTAAGGAAGAACACAAGCATTGATTTGATCTCTTGTGTCCTTCCAATGGACAATTCTGGGAGGATGTGACCTTCAGGAAGCAACAGGTGTCAGTGTGTTGATATTCTTAAATTCTCCATTAGATTTAGCATATGAATAAAGGTCAACTTCTGCAATGCTCTCTACAAGGGGCTACCTTTGAAGAGTGCTCAGAAACTTCAAAGTGTGCAAAATGCAGCCGCGTGAGTGGTTATGGGCCTCCCAAGTTATGCCCATGTTTCTCCAGCACTCCGTGGACTGCATTGGCTGCCAATTGGTTTCTGGACACAATTCAAAGTGTTGGTTATGACCTACAAAGCCCTACGTGGCATCGGACCAGATTATTTGCGAGGCTGCCTTCTGTCGCATGAGTCCCAGCGACCGGTTAGGTCCCACAGAGTTGGCCTTCTCCAGGTCCTGTCAACTAGACAATGTCACTTGGTGGGGCCTAGGAGAAGAGCCTTTTCTGTGGGGGCCCCGGCTCTCTGGAATCAGTTCTCCTCAGAGATTTGTACAGCCCCCACCCTCCTTGCCTTCCGTAAGAGTCTAAGGACTCATCTGTATCGCCAGGCTGGAGGCCATTAGATTCTAGGCCCCTGGCTGATGAGGGCAAGTATGTCTGCTGTTGAATGAGAATGAGTGATTTTATTTATTTGTTTGTTTGTTTGTTTGTTTGTTTGTTTATTGGATTTGTATGCCGCCCCTCTCCGCTATTAGGGTGTATAAATTTAATTAGCTAAATTAATTGGATTTTTGATATGTGGACTATGTATTGTGTTTCTCAATATGTTGTAAGTCGCCCCTCGTCTCGGAGAGGGGTGGCATATGAACCCAATAAATGAATAAATTCCACCAGAAGCCATTTTGTGAAAGCACCCTCTGAACCTTTTCAAAATGGCCTCAGGAGAGAGGGGACAACAGGGACTCATGATTCTGTGAGAAACTTTCAATTTTGGAATAAGCTCACAAAGCATTTTCAACCCTTCAGGTTTTTGTTATCTGTAGTACCCACAAAGGAAAGAAAGTTTACATACTTTGTTGCATTGTTTTCAGGCGGTCCTCATATTCTGAGTAATCAAATGGCGGTTCCATTGTGCAAAATGTGTTGTTCGCTTGCTTAGAAGAGTTCACGTCCTGGAGCTTTGTAATTTAAAGGGAAGTACAATTTGTCAGCGAACCAGCTAGCATCTGGGAAAATAAATTCAATCCCACTGCTGTGTAAACACAGAAAGTTCCATTTATTATCAGAGCCATGTCTGGATTCTGCCGTGATATTATCAGCACTGAATTTCACTTCCGTACCAATCTGGGGAAAGGAATGCTAGCTTCCCTTGTACAGTGGATCTATAGCTCTGCACAAAGAATGTGCTGTAGTTCCAACGTCTCTCTCTCTCTCTCTCTCTCTCTCTCTCTCTCTCTCTCTCTCTCTCTCTCTCTCTCTCAGACACACACACACACACACTCACTCCTCCCATTTCCTATTACTGTTATTCTGTCAAGAGGCCTGACACAATGAAATAAGATTGGTTTGGCATAATCTGTTTTTAACAGACCCATGTTGGGTTCTAGTTTTAAGTTTATTTGTTTCTAGATATTTGTAGATCTGTGTTATTATAAAAATCAATTAAAATTATATAAAAATAGATATTTGTAGATCTGGCTTTTTTAAATTATCATTTCCAGTATCTTCCCAAGTATTGATGTTAGGCTGATTCATCTGTGGTTTCCTGTATTCTCCATGGTGGTATGTCAGCTCATCTATGAAGGTGATTTCCTCCCTTTCTCATACCTTTTAATGCAACACCTGTATGATAATAATAATAATTTATTAGATTTGCATGCCGCCCCTCTCTGAAGACTCGGGGCGGCTCAAGACTCAATATAACTTTTAGATCCATTTGGAGTTCAATACTCTGCAACATTTACCCCCATCCAAATAATTTTCTACCCAAAGCCAGACAACAGCATCAGAAGAAGCAATAGTTTAGCAAACATATATACGAGACCGCCTTCTGCTGCACAAATCCCAGCGACCGGTTAGGTCCCACAAAGTTGGCCTTCTCTGGGTCGCATCAACAAAACAATGTTGCTTGGCGGGGCCCAGGGGAAGAGCCTTCTCTGTGGCGGCCCCAACCCTCTGGAATCAACTCCACCCAGAGATTAGAATTGCCCCCACCCTCCTTGCCTTTCGTAAGCTTCTTAAAACCCACCTCTGCCGTCAGGCATGGGGAACTGAGATATTCTTTCCCCTAGGCCTTTACAATTTATGCACGGTATGTTTGTTTGTATGGATGTGTAGTTTTACAATAAGGGTTTTTTAGTTGTTTTTAGTATTGGATTTACATGATGTTTTTTACTACTGGTGTTAGCCGCCCCGAGTCTACGGAGAGGGGGCGGCATACAAATCCAATAAATAAATAAATATTCAGCATATTTGTTTAATCTCATCTTTTATCCTCCAAACGACAACAATCATTTGATTCTTTATGGTCTTAATGACAAAGTGGCTATATTAATAGACCAGTGAAATGATGTGGGTATGGTACACCTAGATTTCAGTAAGGCATTTGACACAATAGACTACAACCTACTACTTGGTAAGCTAGAAAAATGTGGAATAGACAGCATCATCACCAGATGGATTTATAACTGGCTGACCCATACTCAACATTTGGACATTTTAGAGGGTGTTGATGTCCGAAATGCGGCATGGGTTCCAGACAGATGAGCTGTATTCGAGGATGGGTCTGGCGAAAGTTTTGTAAGCTCTGGTGAGTAGTGTGAGATTGCCGGAGCAGAAGCTACGTAGGATCAGGTTGACAACTACAGGGTTCCAGCTTAGGGCCAGCACTCTTCAACATCTTCATAAATGACGTAGATGAGGGAATTGAAGGGGAACTCATCAAATTTGCAACTGACAGTAAACTGGCAGGAATAGCCAACACCCCAGAAAGAAAGCTCATAATCCAAAAGGATCTTGAGACATGAAGAATGGACCCTATCCAACAAAGTGACATTTATGTGGAGGAAAGCAAGGCTTTACATTTGACAGGAAAAACCAAAGGTACAAATACATGTTAGGGGAAAAGTGGCTCAAAAACAGTAAGTGTGAGAAGGATCTTGGAGTGCTAATGGATGGTCACTTAAATATAAGACAGCAATGGGTGGTGGCAGCCAAAAAACCTAAAACAATCCTTGGTTACATAAACAGAGGCATAGAATCGAAATCATGTAAAGTATTAGTACCACTTTATAAAACCTTAGTAAGGTCACACCTAGAATCCTGCATTCAGTTTTTGTCACCACATTACAAAAAAGATGTTGAGACTTTGGAAAAAGTGCAGAAAAGAGCAACCAGATTTTTATTATTATTGTCATTTCCAGTATCTTCCCAAGTGTTGATATTAGGCTGATTCATCTGTGGTTTCCTGTATTCTCCATGGTGGTATGTCAGCTCCTCTATGAAGGCAATTTTCCCCCTTTCTCGTGCCTCTTAATGCAACACCTTAATGATAACTTCAATGTAATTTTTAGATCCATTTGGAGTTCAATACTCTGGTGGAGCTTCCGCTCTTCTGAGAATTATGGAGGAAAATGCCAGACGATGACCCATTCTAGGCCAGTTATTGTTTTTGTCCTCTTTGTTGCTGAGCCCTCCGTTTGGGGGTCCAGAGGGTGAATGCTGCCATTTCTGTGGGTGCCAGGACAGCAGAGCCGAGAGACCAGCCAGGAGGATCAGCTGGGGTGCGGAAAATGGTGCCGCTCCTAGACACCGCTCCTAGATGCCGCTCCTAGACGCTGAGGGGAGAAGGAGGTGGAAAGACGCAAGCCAAGCCTCCCAACTGCGTGTCAACAGCCTTGCCTGTGCTGCTCAAGGAGGTAGCCAGGCTGGCGGTGGGATTCCCCAGACTTATAGTCTTGGGGGATAGTAACCTGCCATCGCTCAGCGAAACCTCTGGGTTAGCGCAGGAGTTCATGGCCACCATGACAGCCATGGACCTGACCCAAGTAGTACAGGGTCCAACTCACGAGGGGGATACCGACATGGTATTCCTCTCTGAGCAATTGAGTAATGGTCTGAGACTAAGGGGCTTAAAAGTGTTGCCTTTGTCATGGTCAGACCATTTTCTATTACGGCTTGACTTCCTGGCTCCAATCCTTCCCCGCAGGGAGTCAGAACTTTTTAGACAGTTCCGCCCCAGACACCTGATGGACACAGAGGGCTTTCAGAGGGCGCTTGGGGTTATTCCAGATGCACTCATCCACAGTTTGGCGGAGTCTCTTGCTGAGGCCTGGAACAAGGCTGCAGCGGAGGCTCTTGACCGGATTGTGCCGTTGCGACCTCTCCGCAGCTCTAGGCCCCGTAGAGCTCCAAGGTTCAACGAGGAGCTCCGCGAGTTGAAACGCCAGAAGGGACGTCTAGAGAAGCGATGGAGGAAGAGTAAGTCCGAATCCGATCGAACACTTGTAAGAGCAAATATTAAGACTTACAAAGTGCGCTCAAGGCGGCAAGATGCGCATATCATGCCACCTTGATTGCATCAGCGGAATCCCGCCTGGCCGCTCTGTTTAGGGTGACCCAATCCCTTCTTAACTAGGGGGGAGTTGGGGAGCCCTTGCAGAGTAGTGCCGAGGATTTTAACACGTTTTTCGCTGATAAAATTGCTCGGATCCGGGCAGACCTCGACTCCAATTGGATAACAGAGTCGACTGACAATGAGTCAGTCGAGGTGACTGGGGCTTGTACCTGTCCACCTGTCTGGGAAGTGTTTCATCTGGTGACACCTGATGAAGTGGACAAGACCATTGGAGCTGTGAGTTCTGCCACCTACTCACTGGATCTGTGTGCCTCCTGGCTGGTTTCGGCCAGCAGACCCATCGCTACCGTCAGGCATGGGGGAACTGAAACATCTCCCCAGGGCCTATACAATTTATACATGGTATGTTTGTGTGTATGTTTGCTTTCAATAATGGGGTTTTTAGTGTTTTTTAAATTATTAGATTTGTTCTTACATTGTCTTTGTTATTGTTGTGAGCCGCCCCGAGTCTACAGAGAGGGGCGGCATACAAATCTAATAAATAATAATAATAATAATAATAATAATAATAATAATAATAATAATAATAATTTTCCCCCATCCAATTTTGCAAGATCTGGATATAGCTAATCAAGAATACAGAAGGATTGGAGTGACATGATAGCAATATTCCCTGCTTTGAGAGGTTGCCAAAAAGAAGAGCAGGTCAATTTATTTTCCAAAGGATCAGAAGGCAAGACAAACAGCAGATGGAAACTAATTAAGGAGAAAGGCAACCTGGAATTCAAGAGAAACTTCCTAACAGCAACAAAAATTTACCACTGGAATGGCTTGCCTACAAAAAGAATGGTAGCTTCATCACTGGAGTCTTTAAAGAAGCAATTGGACAGCCACTTGTCTCCAATTGTATAGGATCTCATGTTTGAGCTGGGGTTGAGCAGGGAAAACATCTAACGTCCCTTCCAGCTCTATTCCAGTTGATTGGTTGAACATCTGTGTGCTCACCAAAAGCTCACAATGACTTGATCGCACATAATCAATCACTCACAAGAGATAAATTCCAGGTATGGGATGTATGCATAGAGTGCCTACCTTTTGATATCAAATTCCACTGAGTTGTCCTGTTTCAGGATGTCTTCATTCTAATCGCTGATCTGGCATCAAAAGAAGTCTTCTCTTCTCCCAGGTCTCCAGCAAAGCGTAAATACTACAGATGGCGTTGGCTCAAGAAGAGTGAGAGATCGATTCTTCAAGGCGTTCCTTATAAAGCCACTAAACTCTGTATCATTAGTGTTTGGCAGAGATCCGCTATCATTCTAAGTATCCAAAAGTGATTTTGTATTTCTGTTTAAATTACTCTTAATTGTCAATTAAATTTCCTCTTTAAACTACCCTTATAGGGCAATTACATTTCTTGTTTAAATTTCCTATTTAAATTACCCTTAATGGGTGCCATCCCAGAAGGAAAAGTAGCAAGAAAAGGGGAAATCAGATTTTCTGTTTTTTTATTCCTTCCCTGGGGATGTCAAACATGAGAGCCCATTGAGTGCATGAAAGAAGCAACAATATCAATAAAGGAGAATATTTGCAGCTTGGGGTTGAAATGCGGAGTCCATTTTGGTAATGAAACTTCTGCAAAGTCATTGAGCTTGCAGAAGTCTCTTTACTAAAATGAGGTAATATCTAATTAATAGCACTAATGATATTAACTAGTTTGGGTAATGAAACACCTGCTAGAAAACCATCAAGTTCAGAGAGTACCAACACCCCCTCCCGAAATAGAATACTTTTCTATACAGCTGAAGAAATGAAAACATTCAAAATACAGTGGTAACTCTACCTACAAACGCCTCAACTTACGAACCTTTCTAGACAAAGAACTGGGTGTTCAATATTTTTTTGCCTCTTCTCAAGAACCATTTTCCAGTTACAAACCTGAGCCTCTGAAACAGTAACTGGAAAAGTTGGGGAGAAGCCTCTGTGGGGCCTCTTTAGGAATCTCCTGGGAGGAAACAGGGCCAGAAAAGGCAGGGAGGAGGCCCCACGGAGGCTTCTCCCTGTCTTTTCCGGTCCTGTGGGGTCTCTCTAGGAATCTCCTGGAAGGAAACAGGGCCTCCACCCTCCCTGTGGTTTCCCAATTGCACACATTATTTGCTTTTATACTGATTTCTATGGGAAAAATTGCTTCTTCTTACAAATTTTTCTACTTAAGAACTGGGTCACGGAACAAATTAAGTTCGTAAGTAGGGGTACCCCTGTACTCAATTCCGTTCTATTTGGAAGAAACAAAATTAGAAGATATTGAGAGGGCTGCCATTCTTAGTCATTAAAGTTCTCCATGCCAAGAAACAGGCCTGCGAGATTCTATTCTTATAGCCTGTCTCTACAAAATTTAGTTCTAGTCTTCTTTTTCATCCCCTCAGTGATTTCAGGGTAATCTGCATTGGTTGCCGATCAGTTTCCGGTCACAATCAAAGTGTTGGTTATGACCTATAAAGCCCTTCATGGCACCGGACCAGATTATCTCAGGGACCGCCTTCTGCTGCACAAATCCCAGCGACCAGTTAGGTCCCAAAGAGTGGGTCTCCTCCAGGTCCCGTCAACTAAACAATGCCGCTTGGCGGCACCCAGGGGAAGAGCCTTCTCTGTGGCGGCCCCGGCCCTCTGGAACCAACTCCCCCCAGAGATTAGAATTGCCCCCACCCTCCTTGCCTTTTGCAAACTCCATAATACCCACCCCTGCCGTCAGGCATGGGGAACTGAGACATTTCCCCCAGGCTTATATACTTTTATGTATGGTGGGCTTGTGTTGTATGGTTTTAAATTAATGGGTTTTTAATTGTTTTTAGTATTGGATTGTTATTGTATGCTGTTTTATGATTGCTGTTAGCCGCACAGAGTCTTTGGAGAGGGGCGGCATACAAATCCAATAAGTAAGTAAGTAAGTAAGTAAGTAAGTAAGTAAGTAAGTAATCCGAGCCAAAGTTTTTCAATTTCCTTTCTTGGGTCTCGGAGAAGGCTTCTGCCCTTGTATATAACAGATTCTGAATATCTGTCTCAAAGACATCTCTTTCTAGAGCAGGTGAGTCGAACTCAAGGCCTGGGGGCAGGGGTGGGCTACTGCCTGGATGTGGGGGAATGCAGTTGGGTAGTGAAAATGGAGCTCCATCCCGCAGCCCCCAATTTGCACTGAAAGATGTTGAAAAAAATGCAGGTTGTGTTGTTCTAAACTTCAGAGATTGCAGTGTTCTGGTTCAACATCTTTCTGAGGATTCCAGAAAGTACTGCTTCAGATCAATTTGATTCCAAAATTTAGTGAAAAAATATTATTACTGAATTTTAATGGAAAGTGAGATGTGGTTGACATAATATTCTGAAATTTTCATCCCAAGCAAGTTATAAAATACATGTGCTGAATCCATGTGGATCCAATATGAGGCTCGTGAAAAAAATATTTGCTAATATTCCAATAAAGATTTGCAAAATACTTGCATAATACTTTAATAATATTACTGTCCACCCTGAAGCTGACCTGACTGAAAATATTTTGTGAAGCCACACTAGAGCTGAAAGATAGAGATTGGGGAATTAAGATAGAGGGGAACCTATAGTCAAAGCAACCTATTTTCTCTTGGAAACCAAGGACATTCTCACACTTCCTCTTCTTTGTGGCAACCCCTGAGATATTGGAAGACTGCTATCATGTCTCCCCTGGTCCTTCTTTTCATCAAACTAGACATAACAAGTTCCAGCAACCATTCTTTATAGATTTTAGTTTCCAGTTCCTTAATCGTCTTTGTTGCTCTTCTCTCACTCTTTCTGCAGTCTCAACATCTTTTTATATATTGTTGTGATCAAAATTGGAAGAAGTATTCCAAGTGTGGAATATTTACCAAGGCCTTATAAAGTGGTACTAATACTTCAGTGATCGTGATTCAATCCCTCTGTTTATACAAACTAGAAACACACTGCTGGCTCATATTTAGGAATCCAAGATATCTCTCACTGTTATTACTGTTCCGTAAGGTACTATATACACCATACCTGTGCATTTTGTTTTTCTGGCCTAAATTTAGAACCTTACTTTTTTCACAATTGAATTTCCTTTTGTTAGATAGTGTCCAATGTTCAAGTTTGTCAAGATCCTTCTGTATCTTAAGACTATCTTCCTGCTAGTTTGGTGTCATCTGCAAATTTCATGCATTCCCCATCTACCCCCTTGTAGAAGTCATTGGTTGGAGAGTCCTGAGCCTAAAACAAAGCCTTGGGGTACTCTACTGCATACTGCCCTCCATGTAGATGCAGTTTCATTGAGCACTACATGTTGATTGTGGTTGGTCAGGCAGTTACGAATCTATCTGGTGGTGATGCTGTCTAATCCACATCTTTCTACTTTATCTAGTAGTAGGTTATGTTCTATTTAATCAAATGCCTTACTGAAGTCCAAGTAAATTGTATCGACAGCATTCCTCTGGTCCACTATTTTTGTCACTTTGTCAAAGAATGCAATAAGATTAGTCTGGCAAGATCTGTTTTTCATAAACCCATGTTGGCTTTTGGTTATTGCTTTGTTTGCTTCTAGATGTTCATTGATCTTTTCCAAAATCTCCACTGGTATTGTAATCAGTCTTACAGATTTGTTGTTTCCTTGGTCATAGAAAAGGCAAGTGATGATATACCACAAACATTGGATTATATCATTTTGTGTGATTTAAACAAGAGTGTTTTGTATGATGACATCAAGATGTATGTAGAGTTACCTGGCTTAACTTAGTTGGAACAGTGGATGAGGGGAAATGATTAAAACAAACCAACAAACTGAAGTAAAAGTTGTGGGGTTGTGTATTGAAATGAAAGGGCTTAAGAAAAAAAATGCTGGAGGAGAAATGAATTATAACTCTCAGGACATGAACAGTGATTTCTAGTACAGTGTTTAGAGAAGGACATATGGCTTGGATACTGTTGTTTTGGGTGTCCTGGGATTCCTCCCTCCCTCCCCTCTTATTGACGTCTTTTGATATTTTCTTTTACCAGCATTTGTATGCCCCCTAGGCAGCTCATCTTCTGGGTTGCCACCCAGACAAGTCTTTGCACATTCACATTCTTCTTTTTCAGCATTTCACTGGCCTAGAAATTTCACTCCCTTTCCAGATTTCACTGGTCTAGAAAATGAGCTCCATGAATGTACACTGCTCAAAATGATAAAGGGAATGTTCAAAGAACACATCCTAAATCTGAATGTATACAATATTCTCATTGAATACTTTGTCCTGTACAAAGTTGAATGTGCACAACAACATGTGAAATTGATTGTCAATCAGTGCTGCCTCCTAAGTGGACATGTGGATTTCACAGAAATTTGATTTACTTGGAGTTATATTGTGTTCCCTTTATTTTTTTTGAGCAATATTTTTTTTGGGGGGGGGGGCGACCCAGTATTTAGCATTTGAGCTTTAGATTTATATACAGTTTCATGGTGTTTTACAGCTCGCTCTGAGTGGTTTACAGAGAATAAGCCTATTGCATCCAACAATGCGGCTCTTCATTTTTACCGACCTTGGAAGGATGGAAGGCTAAGTCAACCTTGAGCCTGGTCAGATTCGATCTGCCAAACTGCTGACAGCCGGCAATCAGCAGAAGTAGCTTGCAGTATTGCACTCTAACGCCACCAAGGCTAATGGCACCACTCTAGTGCCACCAAGGCTAATGGCTAACAGTGTTTACACTAAACAAATTAACCTCATGAAATTTGTTGTCTCCTATTTGCTAAATGCATTTAAAAGTTCGGACTTTTACTGACTAAATCATGGTTCTTAAAGTGGGGGTTAAGCCCCCCTGTTGTTCTCCACAACCTACCCCTCCCCTATTATCCCAATGAGTGTTAGATGAGATGAGAGAGGGAAAATGCCCACAAAATTCCCTTGGGAATTAATTTTAATTTTAAACAAGATCTAAGTATTGCCCACAAGATCATATGCTGCAATGTCCTGCCTGTCGGCAAATACTTCAGCTTCAACCACAACAACACAAGAGCACACAACAGATTTAAACTTAATATTAACCACTCCAAACTTGAGTGTAAAAAATATGACTTCAGTAACCGAGTTGTTGAAGTGTGGAACTCATTATCGGACTCCATAGTGTCATCCCCAAACCCCCAACACTTTACCCTTAGATTATCTACGGTTGACCTATCCAGATTCCTAAGAGGTCAGGAAGGGGCGAGTACAAGTGCACTAGAGTGCCTTCCGTCCCCTGTCCTATTGCTCTCCTATATCTCCTATACCTTTCTTCTATTCCTATATCTCTTCTTCTATTCTTTCATTGATATGTTCTATTACTATACCTTCTTTTCTATTATTTCTTAAATATATTTTACTATGAGTATCTCCTCTATAACCTTCATCATGTATTTTACTATGTGTATATAGATATATACCCACTAAAACCCTCATTGTGTATTGGAATAAATAAATAAATAAATAAATAAATAGAAAATAAATAAATAGAAAATAAAATAAAATAATAAAATAAAATGTTATTTATTTAAAATTTCAGCTTGACCGATGATCAAAGTCCTCTGGGTGGTTTAGAATAAAACTTAAAAAACCCCTCTGTAACAATAAAAGCAAGCAACAAAAGCAAAATAAAAACAGTCACACAAACTAGGCAGCTGGCAAAAGAAGCAATTTAATATTAAAATGAAAGTCAAAGACAATTTTATTTTTATTTTCCCTGGAATTAGATTGACTGTTGTTTGTGTGTGGTTCTTTTTCAGATATTATTTTATTGTTATTATATTAGTGATTTTATCATGCAATTCTGATTGTATTTTAATGCTATTGTATTTATTCCACTTGTTAGCCACTCAGAGTCTGCTTTGGGTGGAGCAGCATATAAATACAATAAATAAATAAATAAATGAAATACAAAAAGGCCAGGAAAAAATAGAAAAATCTTCACCTGGTGCTGAAAGATGCAAATAGGGCAATTTCCTAGTCCCTGCATGAACTGAGTGAAAAAGATGGAAGGAGAAAGAGAAGGAGGAAGAAGAAGGAAGGAGGAGGAGGAGGAGGAGGAGGAGAAGGAGAAGGAGAAGGAGAAGAAGAAGAAGAAGAAGAAGAAGAAGAAGAAGAAGAAGAAGAAGAAGAAGAAGAAGAAGAAGAAGAAGAAGAAGAAGAAGAAGAATCATTTAAACATGCCTGGGATAAACATATATCCATCCTAAGATAAAACACAGGAAACAGTATAAGGGCAGACTAGATGGATCATGAGGTCTTTTTCTGCCGTCAGTCTTCTATGTTTCTATGTTTCGAAGAAGAAGGAGGAGGAGGAGGAGAAGGAGGAGGAGGGAAGGAAGGAAGGAAGGAAGGAAGGAAGAAAGAAAGAAAGAAAGAAAGAAAGAAAGAAAGAACTCGCCCCAAGGGAAAAGATAAAAGAACAGGAACAAAAATGTTCTTCTTTTAAATTTTAAAATATTAAATTCAATTCAATTTATTAGATTTCTATGCCGCCTCTCTCTGAAGACAGATTTGGACACCCGTCCTCTGCGATGGAAAAACCCAACCAGGCTTTTTACAACGTCTTTACATTCCTTCCCTTGTACAAGCGCGATCCCCGATACGAAGACGACGATTGATTACAATCCAGATTTGCTCCATCTTGAACATCTGGCTCCGTCCCGTTATCACCCGGTGGCTGGCGACCCTGAAGGCGATGCGCTCCGGTGTCGGGCTTTCCAAATCTCTCGCCGATGGGGGAGTCTTCCAAACCCCACCGGGAAGGTTGTCCGGTTTGCCAGATGGAGAGCGCCCTTCCAAAGCATCTTTCCAACGCGACGGTCCAGATTTCCCCCGCGACGCTGGCCCAGCTGCAGCCGAGAAAGCTTCCTTTCCAACTGGCGAAAGAAGGAACCGGAGTTGGGTTTTTAAGGCAGCGCAATAAGCCCGGCCTCCTTTTTGGCCACCAAATAGTAATGAGCTTGCACGACTGCGTCATTTGCACGCCCTTCTCCTGCCCGCAAGGCTTTCAGTTCCTGAGCCCGTTTGAAAGGAAGGTCTGACACCCCCCGGCCGGTTTGCAAAACGGAAAACCGCTTCGCCTGCCACGGAATGCGGCTCCTGCCTTGGCGCTACGCGCGGGCGTCACGAACTAGCTCCCTTCTCTCCTCTCCGCCCGATGCCTCGTGAGAACCCAGGCGAGGGGAAGAAGTTCTGGGCGAGGGTCTCCTGAAAATGCCGCCCGGGGTTGGACTTCTGCAGAGACCGGTGTCTGCTTCGGGAGAGGTTGAAAGGACTGGAGAATTTCTAAAGGCTGGAAGCTGCTGTTGGCTGGATTGAGGCCGTCGAAGGCGGGTGGGGGGGGGGGGGTGTTGGCGATGGTGCAAAGCAGAGGTCTTCAAACTTGGCAACTTTTAAGACTTGTGGACTTCAACCCCCAACATAGCTGGCTGGAGAATTCTGGGAGTTGAAACCCACAAGTCTTAATGTTGCCAAGTTTGGAGATGAACCCTGGTGCAAAGCAAGGAGTGAGGTGGTGTCTCTGAACCTTGTGAGGGTCCTCCACCTTCTCTGAGCTTGGTTGGGTTTTTTGCAGACCTTTCTTTACTCAAGCAAGGTAACATCATTAATGCCAGTAAGGATGGCATTTGCTCTCGGTTTGTATTCTAGTGGTGTGCCCAGAATATAAACTGAGAGCAAACCCCATTTCCCCCACCCAAGCACTGATGATGTCGCCTAGATGTTCTCTGTGTCATATAATGTAGGTGGGCATATATATCATTTTGTATGTATTTATTTTGTTAACTTCATGTAGTGTCTATTGGAGGTGATGAACCTTTGAATGTTGTATGCAACAAAATTTCATTTTCATGTATGACTAGTGCACATTCAAAGTGCCAATATAAAGTTATTATTCTGTTTTATTCCACTCTACATAAGAACATAAGGAGAGCCATGTTGAATCCGGCCAAAGTCCATCGAGTCCAGCATTCTGTATCACACAGTAGCCCATCAATTGTACAACCACTGGCTTGTCCATGTATATGAATTGGCAGGAGTGACTAGTATGTGTATTGTTGAGGACCTGTATGCTGCATGAGTCAAAAAGAGGGCTGTGAAAACATTTACTGTTCCCTCACATCCTGGACATAAACTGTTTCAACTCCTACCCTCAAAATGTCACTACAGAGTATCGCACACCAAGACAACTAGACACAAGAACAGTTTTTTTCTCAAATGCCATAGCTCTGCTAAACAAATAATTCCCTCAACACTGTCAAATTATTTATTAAGTCTGCACTACTATTTCTACTATTATTTTCTCATCATTCCTATCACCCATTTCCTCCCACTTATGACTGTAACTTGTTGCTTGTATTCTTAAGATTTTTATTAATGTTGATTGTTTCCTCATTGCTTATTTGACCCCTATGACAATCATTAGGTGTTGTATCTCATGATTCTTGACAAATGTATCTTTTTCTTTTATATACATTGAGAGCATAAGCACCAAAGACAAATTCTTTGTGTGTCCAATCACACTTGGCCAATAAAGAATAAATTCTACATTGCATCTCAAATTTGCAAGAATCCTTTAATTGTCACATTTTATTTCAGGAAATATATTATGTACATCTTTTTTCTCCTTCTCTTTTCTTTCATTATACATATATAAATTTACATGTTTTAGCATTTTTAGTAAAGCCATATATTTCACCAAATTGATTCACAAAATCCATATATTCTACCAAGTTCATTACAGACAAAACCTAGGAAAATACATAATAAAGATACAAATGAAACAAAATGACAAATGTTACAAATTTTGAAAAGTTCATGCAGTAAGTATTTTCTAACGATACTTATTAGGAAAGAAAAAAGGAATTATATAAGTAAAGGATTTACTACACTAATATCTCGGACATTAACACCCTTGAAAATGTCCAAAGATACTTCACCAGAAGAGCCCTTCACTCCCCCACTCGAAATAGAATACCCTACGAGACTAGACTAGACTATACCTTTCTTCTATTCCTATAGCTCTTCTTCTATTCTTTCATTGATATGTTCTATTACTATATCTTCTTTTCTATTATTTCTTAGATATATTTTACTATGAGTATCTCCTCTATAACCTTCATCATGTATTTTACTATGTGTATATAGATATATACCCACTGTGTATTGGACAAAATAAATAAATAAAATAAAATAATAATAAATAAATAAATCTTCACTTTGAGAATTATACATAGATAAATATTTAGTGCTTATGCTGTTTTGTATTTAACTAGTTTAGTAAATCACGTCACTTTTCTTACTGAACCCACACATTTTTTATGGATTTTAAATGATTATAAAACAAAAGTGACACTTCATAATATGTTTTCCTCTGTAGTTTGCTGCTCTTCTGAGCTTTCCTGCTCATCCTTGAAAACACTTTGCAGAGCGATCTTCAAAGTTGCTCTGGGCTGATCCTTCCCTCTCTTCCCACTCCCAACAAAGAAGTAAAGGAATGGGTTGATGCTGCTGCTGAGAGTGACACATCCTGTCCCAATGGTCATGAGAAGGGGATTATAGGAACCAAAATATTCCATGGCATAAAAGGCATTCATTGGGAGAGAAAAAAGAAGGAAGCAAAGGAGAGCCAGCAGGATGACAGTGAGCAACTTCCTTTGACCAAGCTGCAGTTTAAACCTCGTATGAATCAATAGAGTCACAGTGGACACAACCATGAGAGGCGTACAAAGTAAACCATTCACAATAAGCTGGTAAAGTAGAGGCGAAATTCCAAAGGCCCCGGTTTGGAGGAGAATGAAGTGCACCGCAGAGAGCAGGAAAGTGAGGGTCCAGATGAGGCCAGAAACCAGGGTGGGCAAATATGGAGGATGATGACAGCGATGCCAGAGTGGGAATAGGACGGCCACACACCTCTCCAGGCTGATAGCCGTCAGCAGAAACTGGCTGGCAGAATAGGTGAAGAGGAATAGCTCAAAAAACAATAAGAAAAAAGTTTTGACAACATCATTTCTTTTACCCACAACTAACACCGTCGCAAATATTTTGGCTAAAACGTAGGATGCGAGGACTCCACAATCAGCGACGGGGAGATTCAGGATGAAGGTGGTGAAAGAATTCCTCTTAATGCAATACGTCAGAAGATAAATTGTCATTCCGTTTCCCACCAGGCCCAAAATGCAAACAATGGCAAAAAATCCACAGAGAAGGCTTTGTGTTAAATTGTCGAACTCTTGGTCATACGGAGAAGAGAAGAGTCCTGATATTTTAGACATATTTGGAGCAATTTTGGTATTATCGTAAGAAATGTTGACCTGTATAGGTCCATTCCAAATCTTCTCATGTACCCTGATAGTAAAAAGAAACCAAAAGATAATGTCATTTTTGCAGAAATAGATTCAGGGTCACTTTATGTGTGTCCTCAGAGAAGGACAGCATACAAATCTAAATAATAATAATAATAATAATAATAATAATAATAATAATAATAATAAAAAATTATTTATTTTACTTAAACGTATCAACATGTATTTGACCATTATTTTGACTACAGCCCTAAAATCAATGTTTCTTGCATGGTTGGTGAATTGATACACTCAAAATCCCCAGGGCTTTTCACCTTAAAAGACTCAAGAAGAAGAATTCCCAGCGTAACCCCTTATTTATTTATTTTTATTTATTTATTTATTTGTCAAACAAGTACAGTACTATAGTATGTATTAACATAGCATAAGTAGAAAGTAGTGATAGAAAGCATTAAAAGACCCGAATCGCTGGGATTCGTGCCGTAGCAGGCGGTTCCGGAGATATTCTGGTCCAATGCCATGTAGGGCTTTAAAGGTCATGGCCAACACTTTGAATTGTGACCGGAAACTGATTGGCAGCCAATGCAGGCCACGGAGTGTTGTAGAAACGTGGGCGAATCTTGGAAGCCCCACAATGGCTCTCGGGCTGCGTTCTGCACGATCTGAAGCTTCCGAACACTTTTCAAAGGTAGCCCCATGTAGAGAGCGTTGCAGTAATCAAACCTCGAGGTGATGATTACGGTATGTAACAATTGGATGGCTGCCTTCATTCCTGCATCGAAAATATTTGGTACTTACAATTTGTGGTATTCAGGCCAAATGTGATATCCGGAGTTTATAATTTTTATCGATGGTTTACCTAAAGAAGCAATTACAGTAAGTCATGATTATGAATAATAACACCAGACAGCAAAAATAGTAATTTGTTTTAGAAACTTCTTCCATGCAGTTATTCCTTGAGACACTACCAGGCACTTAAAGCCAGATGCCCCAAAAACTATTTACAGCCCTGTTTCAAAGTTACAGCCACTGCTGCACTTCCTGGTGGTTCACCTTTATGCCCGACCATAGAGATTTTGCAGTGTCTCCTACATTACTCCTCCATCCTGCCAGGTCCCTGCAGGCCTTTGGCCTCTTAGCATTCCAGCTATTCAGCCATCTAAGGCAGTGTTTCCCAACCTTGGCAACTTGAAGATATTTGGACTTCAACTCCCAGAATTCCCCAGCCAGCGAATGCTAGCTGGGGAATTCTGGGAGTTGAAGTCCAGATATCTTCAAGTTGCCAAGATTGGGAAATACTGATCTAAGGGACCCTAAATTAGGACAACAAAATCTAATAGTGCTTGAGGCTTTGGCCTCCTGCTCATCTACCAGCATATGGGTCAAGGTCTTCTTTCCATCAGGCCACTTAGAGACGCAGCTTCTACTGTCTTAGCTCCAGGGCCCAACAAAACCCAACTTTCCTTTCTGGTTTTTTGGCAGAAAAACCTAGTTGATGCAATGTGAGGCTTAGCTTCCTTACAGAGGAAGTTGAGGGTCACACAGGACTGTCTTTGTAATACTTGGAATATGATTTTTGGTATACTGTTGCACTTGCTAATTAACATGGGATTTCTTCTGTTTTAAATTTTACTTTTCAGTTAATATTATTATTATTTATTATTTATTATTTATTATTATTATTATTTATTAGATTTCTATGCCGCCCGTCTCCGAGGACTTGGAGCGGCTCACAACAGGAACAATACAAATAATAATAATAACTTCTCATAAAGCCTTAACCTTTAAGAGTGGCCACCTTTTTAGAAACCAGGACTGACCAGACAGCATGTGATACATAGTAGATAAAAATTCCATTTTCAGCTGTCTCCAAGCCTCTATAAACAAAATAATTATTCAAGCCCAACCTTGGGAAGCACTAAAAATGTTTCTTACCCATACTCATTCTGATGCTTTAACTTTGCAATTGTTGATATATTTGTATATGTGTTTATTATATATATAGAGAGATATATGTATATATGTCTGTCTGTCTCTCTGTCTATCATCTATCATCTATCATTTATTTATTTGTTTTATTTATTTATTTATTTTATTTATTTTGTCCAATACAAATTGAAAGTTAAAGAGAATAAAAACGTGTAGTAGTAAATATCAGGGAAGGGAGAGAAGAAGAGATATGAGAATAGAATACATCAATGAAGAGTAGAGGAAGGAGATATGGATGGGAAAAAAGATATATAAAATATATGAGAAACAATTGGACAGGGGACGGAAGGCACTCTAGTGTACTTATGCTCGCCCCTTACTGACCTCTGAGGAATCTGGAGAAGTTAACCGTGGAAAGTCTAAGGGAAAAAGGTTGGGGTTTGGGGGTTGACACCACAGAGTCTGGTAATGACTTCCACGCTTCAACAACTCGATTGCTAAAGCCATATTTTTTACAGTCAAGTTTGGAGCAGTTGATATTAAGTTTGAATCTGTTGTGTGCTCTTGTGTTATTGCGATTGCAGCTGAAGTAGTTGTTGACAGGCAGGATGTTGCAGCATATGATCTTGTGGGCAATACTTAGATCATGTTTAAGGTGTCGTAGTTCTAAGCTTTCTAGACCCAGGATTGTAAGTCTAGTTTTGTAGGGTATTCTGATTCGAGTGGTGGAGTGAAGGGTTCTTCTGGTAAAGTATCATCTGTCTGTCTGTCTATCATCTATCTATCATCTGTTTGTCTATCTATTTGTATCTCTCTATCTCTCTATCTCTCTATCTCTCTATCTCTCCATCTATCTATCTATCTATCTATCTATCTATCTATCTATCTATCTATCTATCTATCTATCTATCTATCTGTCTGTCTATCTATCATCTATCTGTCTATCAATTGTTTGTCTATCTATCTGTATCTCTCTCTCTCTCTCTCTCTCTCTCTCTCTATCTATCTATCTATCTATCTATCTTTCTGTCTATCTATCACTCAATCTATCTATCTACAGTATAGTGTCTCTCTGAGTGAGGTTTTATTTTTTGAAAAACAAACTATTCTACCTTCTATTCTTGATTTTCCATCCTTTTTAGAGATGCAGACCTCCAATTACATTTTTTCTTAAAATTCTTCTCAGTAATATAGAGGTTGACTTTATACTCCATAAGCCTGTTTAATAGATGACCTACTCTACCCAGTAGCCATTTTGTGAATGCACCTTTTTTCCCCAAAAATACCAAACAGCAGCACCATGATCCCCCCACATATGCACAGATGGGGAAAAAAACCAGATAGGGATCAATGATCTGATGCTATTTGAATTTTGGAATAAGCCCATAAAGCATCTTCAAACACTTGAGTTTTCCTTTATTAGTAGTAGCCACAATGGAAAGGAAAATAATATATAATATAATTAATGTGCTGCTCCTATTTATTATAAGATTAAATAGTTGCACCATTGTACCAATAGTGTTGTTTGTTTGATTGGAGAAATTCAGACCAGGAAGGAAGATCCAGAGCTCTGAAATTAAAGGGGAAATACAATTATCAGAATAAATAAAAGGGAACTTGACTTCTGACTATAAAGATGACTTGAAGGAAGAATCATATTTCAGAGTCACTACTTTTGTCCCAGCCACTCAAAACACTTCTTAGTTTTCAATCAAGCAAGCAATTAAACTGTCCCAGAAGTGGTAGGAATATTTGAAATGGTGAGTCCTGAATTGGAAGAGTGGTTCCAACAAATTGCTGGAACAATATCAGAAATATCTGCTGAAAAGAATGCAGGGATGGGAACAGCTAAGAAACTGCACAGAACCCTCAAAATCCAAAGCAATTGTAGAAGATTGAGGAAGACATAATTGATTCATAGGGGTAACAGGCGATTTTATATACAGTGGTACTTCTACTTACGAACTTAATTCGTTTGGTGACCAGGTTCTTAAAACCCTGCTGTTCTGTTCGGGTCGTATGTGACCCGAAGCCAAGTTTGAGTCCCTGTTAAAAATTTTCCCTGCATATCTGAAACTTGAAATTTCATGACTGCTCATCATTTCAGGGGTTCTCTCTATGAGAATTTTTTTTGGGGGGTGGGGGGCTTAGTTTTTGCTGGGCAAAAAAAGTTACAAATCTTCTATTCCCGGGTCACCCTGACCCGGACCGAAAACTCTTCATTTGCAGTGCTTATGTTTGGTCTTTTTGAAAGCTTTTTTCACTTGGAAAGTAGTCTGAACATTTCTGCACACAATGATATGAAAATTGAAATGAAAAAGTAATTCTTATTGGTTTATTTTGCTGATATAATGCATCCCTCCCCCCGTTTTTGTGAACGTTTTTTCAATTTATGGATAGTTTTGCTTTCAAAATGCATTCTATTTTACTGGAGTTGGTGTGGGATTGGTAGCTTGAACATTTCTGAATATAAGAAAAATATAAAGGAACTGAAAAAAATGATTCTTACTGGTTTTTTAACATCGGAAATAAGGCCTCCCCTCCCCCTCAGCTGCTTGCAACCATTTTCACTTTTTATTTTTTTATGCTCCAAATCCGAAATATTCTTTAAAATTTTAGGCATTCATTTACTCAATTTAACAATGCTGATCATCAAAAAATATTTTTGGGGTGGTGGCTAATTGTTTTCTGGGCAAAAAAAAATCATCACTTCGAGTCTGTTTCTGTTCGTATGTGACCGGACCAAAAATAATTTTTTTAGGTACTTGAATTTGATCTTTTTGAAAACTTTTTCAACTGGAAAACTAGTTTGAACATTTATGAACATAATGATATGAAAATTGAACTGGAAAAATTGAGACTTATATTTTTATTTTGATCAAGAATCCCCTCCCCCCATCCTTTTTTAATTTCGTGTCAATTTCTATTTTTTAAGGCTACAAATCCCTAAGGAATTTTCCCCCAAAAGATTTGATATACTAAATTGAACATTTCTGAATATAAGAAAAATATAAATGAACTGGAAAAAATGGTTCTTATTGGTTTATTTTTGCCACAAAAGGGCCACCCCCCCTCGGCCTTGCTGTGTGCCATTATTGTCACTTTTTATACATATTTGGCTAGAAATATTTGGAATATCCTTTTGAAAATCAACCACATTGTAGCCAGATAACTAATTTTATGAAAGAAATCAATTTTACTAAAAAAATGTATGTAAGTTTGAAATTAACAGCATAATTTTTATATAAATTGAAATAATTGAGGCATACTTTATGTGCAAAATAAACCATTATGCATCAATTTTTCCAGTTCAATTTTCATATCATTATGTTAAGAAATGTTCAAGCTACCAATTCCACACCAACTTTAGTAAAATAGAATGTATTTTGCTAGCAAAACTATCCATAAAGTGAAGACTATTTTAAAAAAATGGGGGGGCGTGCATTTCATCAACAAAATAAACCAATATGCATCAATTTTTCCAGTTCAATTTTCATATCATTATGTTCAGAAATGTTCAAGCTACCAATCCCACACCAACTTTAGTAAAATAGAATGCATTTTGCAGGCATAAGTACAGTGATCCCTCGATCATCGCGAGGGTTCCGTTCCAGGACCCCTTGTCGCGAAGTAGCGGTGCGGAAGTAAAAACACCATCTGCGCATGCGCAGATGGTGTTTTTATTTCCACAGCAGCAGCGAGGAGCCGAAGATTGGGTTTCCCCGCCGCCTCGCTGCTGCTGCTTGTCCGCGCGCGTGCCGCCCGCCCCCCGCGCTGTTGCTGGGGCCGCTTCTCAGCTGAGAAGCGGCCCTGGGGTTTCCCCCGCGCGCGCGCGTGCTGCCCGCCCCCCGCGCTGTTGCTGGGGCCGCTTCTCAGCTGAGAAGCGGCCCTGGGGTTTCCTCCGCGCGCGCGCGTGCTGCCCACCCCCCGCACTGTTGCTGGGGCCGCTTCTCAGCTGAGAAGCGGCCCTGGGGTTTCCTCCGCGCGCGCGCGTGCTGCCCGCCCCCCGCGCTGTTGCTGGGGCCGCTTCTCAGCTGAGAAGCGGCCCTGGGGTTTCCCCCGCGCGCGCGCGTGCTGCCCGCCCCCCGCGCTGTTGCTGGGGCCGCTTCTCAGCTGAGAAGCGGCCCTGGGGTTTCCTCCGCGCGCGCGCGTGCTGCCCACCCCCCGCGCTGTTGCTGGGGCCGCTTCTCAGCTGAGAAGCGGCCCTGGGGTTTCCTCCGCGCGCGCGCGTGCTGCCCGCCCCCCGCGCTGTTGCTGGGGCCGCTTCTCAGCTGAGAAGCGGCCCTGGGGTTTCCCCCCCGCGCTGTTGCTGGGGCCGCTTCTCAGCTGAGAAGCGGCCCTGGGGTTTCCTCCGCGCGCGCGCGTGCTGCCCGCCCCCCGCGCTGTTGCTGGGGCTGCTTCTCAGCTGAGAAGCGGCCCTGGGGTTTCCCCCCCCGCGCGCGCGTGCTGCCCGCCCCCCGCGCTGTTGCTGGGGCCGCTTCTCAGCTGAGAAGCGGCCCTGGGGTTTCCTCCGCGCGCGCACGTGCTGCCCACCCCCCGCGCTGTTGCTGGGGCCGCTTCTCAGCTGAGAAGCGGCCCTGGGGTTTCCTCCGCGCGCGCGCGTGCTGCCCACCCCCCGCGCTGTTGCTGGGGCCGCTTCTCAGCTGAGAAGCGGCCCTGGGCTTTCCTCCGCGCGCGCGCGTGCTGCCCACCCCCCGCGCTGTTGCTGGGGCCGCTTCTCAGCTGAGAAGCGGCCCTGGGGTTTCCCCGCGCGTGTGCCGCCCACCCGCCCACGCCGTTGCTCGCGCCTTACCGGGGCAAGAGGGGGAAGACCCAGGGAAGCCTCTGCCCGGCGGGGAAACTCCACCATCTACGCATGCGTGGAAGGGCACGCATGCGCAGATGGTGGAGTTTACTTCCGGGTTGAAAACTCGCGATATAGCGTTTAGCGAACATCGAGATCGCGAAACTCGAGGGATCACTGTATCAATAAACCTAAAAAAAATTCACAAAAACGGGGGGGAGGCATATTTATGTGCAAAATAAACCAATAAGGATTAATTTCTTCAGTTCAATTTTCATATCATTGTGTGCAGAAATGTTCAGACTACTTTCCAAGTGAAAAAAGTATTCAAATTGACCAAACATAAGCACTGCAAATGAAGAGTTTTCGGTCCGGGTCAGGGTGACCTGCGAACAGAAGATTTTTAACTTTTTTTAAACAGAACAGCAGGGTTTTAAGTAGAAAAGTTTGTAAGAAGAAGCAATTATTCCCATAGGAATCAATGTAAAATAATGTGTGTGATTGGGGAAACCTCAGGGACGGTGGAGGCCCTGTTTCCTCCCAGGAGATTCCTAGATAGGCCCCATTGAGGCTTCTCTCCACCTTTTCCAGCCCTGTTTACTCCCAGGAGGTTCCTAGAGAGGCCCCAGATCTGTTTCAGAATCTAAGGCTGACATTCTCCTTGATCTGTACTTGATGCTGCTACAATTGGAGCAGAGAACTTAGGTAGCCCAAGCTACAAGACCTAAGTAGAAAAACGAGAATACTCTTAATATCCTTCTCTGCATTTGCCTTAGCATGAAGCTATTGTAAAAGAAATGTGTAAACCTGTTAGCACAACTTTATTTATTTGTTTGCTTGTTTTGTCAAGTATGTATTGGTGGTATACAAAGTTATAACAATGTTTATATACATGATACTAGTAAGAGAGAAACATTAGGACAGGGGACCAAAGGTACACTGGTGCACTTATGCACGATAGGTAAAAAACTCTTAATGCTTTTTTTTTTACAATGTTGTTACAGTGGGCTCTGGCATCTTAGATCATTAGAGAAGAGTATTCCCAAGACTTTGAAAAAGTGAGGGTCATGTCCATGTTTGTATTTTATGTTCTGATTTTTATTTTATTTTATTTTTTGCCATTATGGAAGATAAATAAAATAATCAAGAAGGCACATCTCCAGATACCAACTGCAAGGGACATCAGCTTGGCCAATTCTAGAAACCACTTAGTGGACTAGCTACTTTTCAAAAGAGGTCCCAAAAATGTATCTCTATTTTTCCTGCCTGCCATTCTCATTCTGTTTTCTCTGTTATAGAGGATTTATAATCATTAATAAAGTGTTGGTAATGACCTATAAAGCCCTACATGGCATCGGGCCAGATTACCTGCGGGACCACCTTCTGCCGTATGAATCCCAGGGACCAGTTAGGTCCCACCTTCGGCCTTCTCCAGGTCCCGTCAACTAGACAATGTCGCTTGGCAGGGCCTAAGGGAAGGGTCTTCTCTGTGGGGGCCCCAGCCCTCTAGAATCAGCTCCCCCTGGAGATTCATACTGTCCCCCACCCTCCTCGCCTTCCACGAGAGTCCTAAAACTCATTTATGTAGGTGACCAGACTATAACTTTGGTAAAGCGGGACACCATTGACGGGGACAGGGGGAGGACGGCTGAAAAATCTCCACAGACTTTTACCTCAGCATTTGTTTTTGTAAATTGTTTCCCAGTCCGGCCCTTTTATTGCAGTATGGTAAGGCTGCTTCTTATACTGGAATGCCGGAGAGGTGTGGACTCAGTCTCTTCTCCAACCCTACGTTATTCCCCCCCCCCTCTCTCTGTTGGGTATGAGCAAAGCAACCTGTAGGTGATAGCTCCAAAGTTTTGGGCAACTGCTTCACTTTTTTCTTTCCTCCCCAGTGTGGAAGTTGAACTGCTTGCTGGGCAATCCCTTCAAGCCATGGGATCGCATGGGATCAAAGCATGAAGAGCCGGTCCTTCCAGCTGGCTGATATTATTATTATTATTATTATTATTATTATTATTATTATTATTGTTGTTGTTGTTGTTATTATTATTGTTGTTGTTATTATTATTGTTATTGTTATTGTTATTTATTATTATTGTTATTATTGTTGTTGTTATTATTATTATTATTATTATTATTATTATTATTATTATTATTATTATGTCAGTACAACACAGCAAACGAAATCACTATGCTGGATTTCGTATTTCATCACCAGTCGGGCGCTTCCCAAGCACCTAGGACTGCGTGATGTAGCGGCAAATTATGTTTGCCGATCCCAGTAAAGTGGCCTTTTGCAATTGACAGATGGAGATTTTGTCAATTCCGATGGTTTTCAAATGTCCACTGAGATCCTTTGGTACTGCGCCCAGCATGCCAAGTACCACTGGGACCACTTTCACTGGCTTATGCCAGAGTTGTTGCAGCTCGATTTTTAGATCTTCGTATTTCACTAATTTCTCTAGCTGCTTCTCCTCAATTCTGCTGTCCCCTGGGATTGCAATGTCGATGATCCATACTTTCTTTTTCTCCACGATCACAATGTCTGGTGTGTTATGCTTCAGAATTCGGTCAGTCTGAAGTCGGAAGTCCCACAGTAGTTTTGCTTGCTCATTTTCGACCACTTTTTCGGGCTTATGATCCCACCAGTTCTTTGCCACTGGTAAATGGTAGTTACGGCACAAGTTCCAGTGGATCATCTGTGCCACAGCATCATGTCTATGCTTGTAGTCAGTCTGTGCGATCTTTTTGCAGCAGCTGAGTATGTGATCGATTGTTTCATCTGTTTCTTTACAGAGTCTGCACTTTGGATCGTCTGTTGAGGATTATTATTATTATTATTATTATTATTATTATTATTATTATTATTACTATTACTATTACTACTACTACTTATTAGATTTGTATGCCGCCCCTCTCCATAGACTCAGTAAAACAGTGTGCAACGAACAAATCTAATATTTAAAAAGTATCTAAAAAACCCATTAATTTAAAACCATACAACACAAGCACACCATACATAAAACTATATAAGCCTGGGGGAAATGTCTCAGTTCCCCCATGCCTGACGGCAGAGGTGGGTATTAAGGCGTTTGCAAAAGGCAAGGAGGGTGGGGGCAATCCTAATCTCTGGGGGGATCTGGTTCCAGAGGGTCAGGGCCGCCACAGAGAAGGCTCTTCCCCTGGATCCCACCAAATGACATTGTTTAGTCGACAGGACCCGGAGAAGACCAACTCTGTGGGACCTAACTGGTCACTGGAATTCGTGCAGCAGAAGGCGGTCTCAGTATGTCTTTCAAAAAATCTGGACTTTTAAAAAATGCTGCGGGACGTGGGACAAATTACTAAAAAGCAGGACTGTCCCACCAAGGCTCGCCAGGCTTGGGGTGATTTGACTCTAGCCCTCTGGCCAATGAATGTTACGTATAGTTGTCGTGTGAGTGGGTGTGAGTGGTCTTTTTAACAGTACTGGGTTTTATAGATGAGTACGTTCAGTTTTTTTAATTAATTGGATTTAGATGATTATATTGTATAGTTCTTTTTTATTTGTTGTAAGCTGCCCGGAGTCTTCAGAGAGGGGTGTCATATAAATCCAATTATTTAATAAATTAGAAACATAGAAGACTGACGGCAGAAAAAGACCTCATGGTCCATCTAGTCTGCCCTTATACTATTTCCTGTGTTTTATCTTAGGATGGATATATGTTTATCCCAGGCATGTTTAAATTCAGTTACTGTGGATTTACCAACCACGTCTGCTGGAAGTTTGTTCCAAGGATCTACTACTCTTTCAGTGAAATAATATTTTCTCACGTTGCTTTTGATCTTTCCCCCAACTAACTTCAGATTGTGTCCCCTTGTTCTTGTGTTCATTTTCCTATTAAAAACACTTCCCTCCTGAACCTTATTTAACCCTTTAACATATTTAAATGTTTTGATCATGTCCCCCCTTTTCCTTCTGTCCTCCAGATTAACTCAGCTGCATTATATTATGTACGTATTATATTATGTACACTTTTCTTTTATGTATGCTCAGAGCATATGCACCAAGACAAATTTGTTGTTTGTTTATTTATTTGATTTTTATGCCGCCCTTCTCCTTACACTGAGGGCGGCTTACAACATGTTAGCAATAGCACTTTTTAACAGAGCCAGGCTATTGTCCCCACAATCCAGGTCCTCATTTTACCCACCTAGGAAGGTTGGAAGGCTGAGTCAACCTTGAGCCAGTGATGAGATTTGAACAGCTGACCTTCAGATCTACAAGTCAGCTTCAGTAGCCTGCAGTACAGCACTCTACTTGCTGCGCCACCCTGGCTCAAATTCCTTGTATGTCCAATCACACTTGGCCAATAAATGTCTATTCTGTTCTATTCTATTCTATTCTATTCTATTCCATTCCATTCCATTCCATTCTATTCTATTCCATTCTATTCTATTCATGGTAAAACAGGACACTGTTACATTTCAGATTATACTTAAAATTAATGTGGTTTTCTGGAAATATATATCCACTGCTATTTAAAAGAAGATATAATAGCACTGGGCCTCTACAGATGAAGCATTTATTTTAAAAAGCTTTCTCATTTTGTTAAGTTCTCCAGAACAATAATAAAGCAGTCTTTTATAAATAAGTCTACTACATATTGAAAAATAAGTCTAATTGGAACAGATGTTTATAGCTATTGACTTACCTCCTTGCATCCAGTTCAGCAGAAAATAAAAGTCTGCCTCTCTCGTTCAGCAATTTGCCTTCTTGCAGCCAGTTTAATTTTTAGTTCTAGCACGTGACTTGCCTGTGTTGAATCAGCGGGTGGCCGGGAGGCTGATATCAGTTGCTAGTGCTAATCAGACTCTATTTTGTTTGCTGCAAGGGGGTAAATTGCTGGGAGGCAGAGACCAAAGGGTGGGGGTGGCTGGGTGGGGCTACATTCTGTGTATAAGACGCACCCAGGTTTTCACCCTCTTTGGGAAGGTAATGTGTCTTATACCCCCCAAAATACAGGACGTTCTTGCTCACTGACACTGATGTTGGCAGTTTCATATGCTCTACCACCCAGCTGACTTTCAGTGCCAAGAGCTGTTTCCAAGCTGGTAAACTTTTACCTCTGGCCATAGAGTTCCCAAAAGAAAATAATCCACCATGCAGTTGCTGGGTACAGCTATCAAGTGGTCAAGTGCAGGAAATCAAGACCAATACAACAATTTGTTTCAAACAACTTCTTTATTGCTGTTTGCATGCAGACATGAATCTTGACAAAGTAAAGCACACGCTGCATATGTATCAGATAAAGACTATTCAGGTTTTGGAGAGAATCCCCTTTGAACCTCTTTCTCCACACCAATGACTCAAGGCTGATTTCAGGTTTAGCTCCTTGAAAAAGAAGTCTTCCCTTCTACAGACAGGCAACCAAGTCCATAACCCAAATCAAATTAAACATTTATTTTGGTCATAGACCAGGATAAAGGCTAATATGCAAAGAAAAGCTAAGAAAAACACATATAATGTGCCAAATAAACGTGTTTGTTAAAACCTTGTATCTGCAATATTTATGACTCTTCACAACTGGCTTTCCTTCGTGGCTTCCTGGTGTTCTGGGCTGCTTTTCTCATTCTTGAAAACTCTTTGCAGAGCAACCTTGTAAGATGCTCTGGTCTGACCTTTTCCACCCTTCTTCCTCCCCACTAAGAAATAAAGGAGTGGGTTGATGCTGCTGTTGAGAGTGGCACATACTATCCCAATGGTCATGAGGACGATGTTAGGAGAATGAAAATGGTCGATGACATAAAAGACATTCAGTGGGAGAGAAAGCAGGAGGAAGAAGAGGAGGGCCAGCAAGATGGTGGTGAGCAGTTTCCTTTGGTTGCGTTGAGACTTAGACCTCATATGAATCCCGAGAATCACAGTAGACACAACCATGAGAGGTGTACAAAGTAAGCCATTCACAATAAGCTGGTAAAGCACAGGTGAACTTCCAAAGCTCTTAGTTTGATGCAGAATGAAGTGCAGTGCAGAGAGCAGGAAGGAGAGGATCCAGATGAGGCTGCAAACAAGTGTGGGGAAATATGGAGGCCGATGACAACGATGCCAGAGTGGGAAGAGGACAGCTACGCACCTGTCCAGGCTGATGGCTGTCAGCAGGAACTGGCTGGCAGAATACGTGAAGGAAAAGAACTCAACAAATAATAAGAAAAAGGCATTGACGACGTATTTTCTGTGGCTCAGAGTAAACACTGACCCAAATATGGCTGAAATTACGAGGGATGTACTGACCCCAAAATCAGCGATGGAGAGGTTCAGGATGAAAGTGGTGAACGGATTCCTCTTAATGGAAAAGGCCAGGAGGTAAATGGTTGTTCCATTTCCCACCAGGCCAAAAATGCAAATAACGGCAATGAAGCCATTGAGAAGATTTTGTGTTACATTATCAAATAGCTGATCGTAAGAAAAAAATTCTGGTATTAGAAATTCGCTCTGTATCCTGAAAACACAAAGAGACAGAAAGAGAATCAGTCCTTGTTAGCGAAATACATACATATTGTAGAAAGGGCCACCCTGTTTCCCAGATTAAAATAGTATTTGTTTGTTTGTTTGTTTGTTTGTTTGTTTGTTTGTTTGTTTGTTTGCCTGCCTGCCTGCCTGCCTGCCTGCCTCTCTATCTATCTATCTATCTATCTATCTATCTATCTATCTATCTATCTATCTATCTATCTATCTAACTGAGGCAAGGTGGCGCAGTGGGTAGAGTGCTGTACTGCAGGCCACTGAAGCTGACTGCTAAGATCTGCAGGTCAGCGGTTCAAATCTCATCACTGGCTCAAGGTTCATTCAGCCTTCCATCCTTCCAGGGTGGGTAAAATGAGGACTCGGATTGTGGGGGCAATATACTGGCTCTGTTAAAAAGTGCTATTGCCAACATGCTGTTATGCCCTTTGTTAAAAGGGCATTATAAATAAATATTATTATTATTATTATTATTATTATTATTATCATTATTATTATTGTTTTTGTTGTGTCTTTGTTGTTGTTATTGTTATTGTTATTATTGTTATTATTGTTATTATTGTTATTATTGTTATTATTGTTATTATTATTATTATTATTATTATTATTATTTTTTTTTTTTATTTGATTTGATTTGATTTGATTTTTTTTATCCTGCCCTTCTCCTTAGACAAGGGCAGATTACAACCTGCTGTGGCCAAGGACGTTTCTGGAAATCAAATAAAAATTGTCCTTCTTTCCCATCAGCCAGGCTCCATTTTATTTCTAGAGTCTTTCTCCTGGCTTGGAACCAGACTCGGTTTCTCTTCCCACAGTACGTAAGTATGTACGTTATTTACATATATATACACACATACATACATACATGCTTACACACATACATACAGTGAAGTCCTGGAGGCCGGCAGTTGGGAGCGCACACCTTCACATGAGAATTTGCTTCCGTGCATGCGCCAAAGCAGTAAAATGGTCAAAAATTGCCAAAATCTCACACGAGGATATTAGCGCATGTGCAGAAGTAAAGAAATGTCAAAGATCGCTGATTTTCATCGACTTCTTTGCTTCCATACATGCGCTAGAGCAAAGTCCTTGGAGAGGGGCAGCATAGAAATCTAAATAATAACAATAATAATAGTAGTCGTAATACTAATAATACTAATACTAATAATAATACTGATAATACTGATAATACTAATACTGATGATGATAATGATACTACTACTACTACTACTAATAATAATAACAATAATAATAATAATAATAATAATAATAATAATAATAATAATTCTTGAGCAGGGGCATGGTGAGGATGAGCGGATGAACTGCCAATACAATGCTCAGATTGAGGATTCCTTTTCCCCAAGTGCATTATTTTACATTTGGAAGCATTAAACTGCAGTTTCCATTGCTTTGACCATTTATCTAGTAAAGCTAAATCATTTACCATATTACAGACTCATCGCCATTTCTGCTAATGGATTGGGGGATTCCCGCTGTACTGGGGGGAAGCCCAATACTGCATACATACACACATCAATATGCATAGACACACACTTTTTTCACTTACACATATCAACACATACCCCTTTTTTACTGCCTGATGGTAACTACAGCCATAAAATTAAAGTTTCTTGCAAGATTGGAGAATTGCTACACCCAATAGGAGTGAGGTGGCATAGTGGTTAGAGTGCAGCAGTGCAGGCTATTTCAGCTGATGGCAATCTGAAGTTCGGCAGTTCAAATTCACTTGTTCGAGGTTTGACTCAGCCTTCCATCCTTCCAAGGTGGGTCAAATGAGAACCCTGACTGTTGGGGGCAATATGATGATATTGTAAACTGCTTAGAGAGGGCTGTAAAAGCACTATGAAGCTTTATATAAGTCCAACTGCTATGGCTATTGCTAATAGTGACAAAGACCTATAGGTGGTCCCTATATTTTATTTATTTATTTATTTGGTTGGATTTTCTATGTCGGCTTTTTCCACAGACTCAGGGCAGCTTACAAAAGTGAGAATAACATACAATACAAATATAGTTAGAGAAAGCCAACATAAAACTAATATTAAGACCTCCAAGATATAAAACAGGCATTCATATTCACTCAACCACAATCACGCAATCACATCTTTGACTGGAGCGAGGTGTTAAGCTCAACGGCTTCAGACCTGCCAGCAAAGGTAAGTTTTTAAAATCTTGTGAAAGGCACGTACGGTGGGGGCTGTGTGGATCTCTGGAGGGAGTTGGTTCCAGAGGGCTGGGGCAGCTACAGAGAAGGCTCTTCCCCTAGGCCCCGCCAGCCGGCATTGTTTAGCTGACTGGACTTGGAGGAGGCCAACTCTGTGGGACCTAAGCAACCGCTGCGATACGTGAGGCAGGAGATCATCCCGTAAGTAAGTAAATATGTGACAGCTGTCCTATGATCAAGAAAACCCCATGGATTTCATCAAAGACTAACAAAGCCGAAATGTTCTCCTGATTGTGTGGAGAGATTACATGGAGAATTGAGCAACCTCCATCACAGAAGATTCCGTTCAAAAGAAAGAGACCCTGTTCAAAATGGGCAGAGCACCAAAGCAATTTTCCTTTTGGAACATTATGAGGCAACTGGAAGGCTAACTCCATTCCTGCAAAGAAAATATTTTGTTTCATAATATACTTACTTATTGATTGCGATCAAAATATGGGGGAAGTGTTGTGGTTTTTGTCTTGACCCACCACCTAAAGAAGCAATTATAATAAATCCTTTATTTTGATCAATAACAGCAGGCGGCAAAAAATGCTCATGTGCTTTAACAACTTCATCCACACAGATTTGTTTCTTTCTGAACGGGTGTTTGTCACTATATTGTAGGAAGTTAGCACCTACCAGTCTCCTAGAAGAATGAAATGTTTCAGGAAATATTAAAAGGGAAGAATATTTCATCTAAAAGGGAGGCAGAAACTCAGCATCCTTTTGTCAATGGGACATTAAGGCCTTGAAACAGTCTATTCTACGTTAACAAAGATCTACCTCCTTCAGGCCGAGTCATAGTAGGAATTGCCCAAAGCCCTTTCATTACATCATCACCCAGTAAAAGTCAACCAAGCCTGGGACTTAAAAGAAAACCTACAAAGATACCCCTGCATGGCTCTATGGGAGTCTGACAAACAATCAGAACACAAGCTGAAATTCAAAGCCCAACAGAGGGCATAAAACCCAGATACTCCCAGCATCATGCCCCTTCTTTGCCCAGGATCTCAAACTGTGTGATCCTGTTCATCAATAAACCATCTTTCCAATCAGCCTCCATGTTTCCAGTGTCTTTCTCCCCACTTGGAACTGAACCCAGATGGACATTGCTTCCCAAAAATATAAATAAAATAATATCCATTAGGGTTCTTTCCCCCCTATCCCAGTGATGGGCTCCTCTGTGTAAGGTCAGTTATGCAGAGCCAGCAGAATTTTTTTCCTTTTTTTCCCTTCTGGGCTGTGTGTATGTTTTTCCTAGAGCAATAAATGAGGTTGAATGTGTATAATTTTAGAAGATATCTCTCTCTCTCTCTTTCTCTCTGTCTCTCTCTCTCTTTCTCTCTGTCTCTCTCTCTCTCTTTCCCACTCTCTCTTTCCCTCTGTCTTTGTCTCTCTGTCTCTGTCTCTCTGTCTCTCTCTGTCTCTCTCTCTCTCTGTAAATACACATACAGTTCATATAGTAGATAATGCATATTTTTGTGTGCCTTTGTGTAATATGTACAACTTCTGCAAGGCTCTCTATAAGGGGCTACCATTGAAGAGTGTTCAGAAACTTCAAAGTGTGCAATATGCAGCCGCGTGATTGGTTATGGGCCTCCCAAGTTATGCCCAAGTTTCTCCAGCACTCCGTGGACTGCATTGGCTGCCAATTGGTTTCTGGACACAATTCAAAGTGTTGGTTAAGACCTATAAAGTCCTACATGGCATCGGACCAGGTTACTTGCGGAACTGCTTCTTCCGCATGAGTTCCAGTGACTGGTTAGGTCTCACAGAGTTGGCCTTCTCCAGGTCCCATCAATTAGAAAATGTCACTCGGTGGGGCCTAGGGGATGAACCTTCTCTGTGGGGCCCAGAGATTTGGACTGCCCCTCCTCACCTTCCGTAAGAATCTAAAGACTCATCTGTATTGCCAGGCTGGGGGCCATTAGAGTCCCCTGGCCGACGAGTGCAGGTATGTTTGCTGTTGAATGGGAAGGAGTGATTTTTAAATGCTATTAGGGTGTTTAAATTTAATTAGCTAAATTAATTGGCTTCTAGATATCTGTACTGTATATTGTGTTTCTTGATATGTTGTAAGCTGTCCCAAGACCTTGGAGAGGGGCGGCATATGAATCAAATAAATAAATCCTATGAGAAGCCATTTTGTGAAAGCACCCTCTAAACATTTCCAAAATGGTCTCAGGAGAGAGAGGACAACAGGAACTCGTGATTCTGTGAGAGACTTTCAATTTTGGAAGAAGCTCACAAAGCATTTTCAACCTTTCAGGTTTTTAATTATCTGTAGTACCCACAAAAGAAAGTAAGTTTACATACTGTCTAACATAGTTTCCATGAAGTCCATATCTTCTGAGTTATTAAATGGCGGTTCCATTGTACAAAATGTGTTGTTTGCTTGCTTAGAAGAGTTCACGTCCTGCAGCATTGTAATTGAAAGAAAAGTACAACTATTTTAAAAAAAGCAAAATTGACTGTTCTTTTGATTGTCCAAATAACTGAAAGAAATTGTATTCTTGGAGAATTCCAAGTCATTATTGGATTTGCCATCCACACAAAACAGGTGTGGCCCCTGATAGCTTTCAATGGAGCAATAAAATATATTTACAGTCTGAGACCAAATGCAATCAAAAATCAGGAATACATTACAGTAATCCTAAAAAAGAGGTTTTTTAAAAAGGAGGGAAAAAACTTTCAAAAAATGGGGCACTTTTTCAATCAATATCAATTCATAACATGAGAAAAGGACTGGTAAAAACATATTAAGGTTTATTGGAGTCAGTGATCAGAAGACTGGTGTCATTCGTAGCAATCTGGAAAGAATTGGATGGGAAATTGACATTAATGACTCAATTCTAAATCATCAAAATCATGGTTGTCCCAAAAGTCCACTGGGCTTCCTTTGAATTTTCTTTGAAAACATTCTGCTTTCTGTTAATCTCCATGTTCTATTGAGATTAACATAAATGGCTACTCCACCTCCCCTTCTCCCTATTCTATCCTTCCTATACAGTGTATATCCTGGTATGGATATTTCCCATTCATTAGAATCCTTAAACCATGTCTCAGTTATGGCAACCAGATCCAAATTATCTCTAGATATTATGGCCATTAACTCACAGAGCTTGTTGCTCAAGCTTCGAGCATTCGTGCACATTACCCGAAGAACATTATTTTCCTTATTAGTTTGACCCTTATCATCAACAACTACATCTATTTTATTTACAGCTCCCTTTTCATAAGCTTCCAGAAACTGATTTATCCTCATTGGTCGGGGACAGAAATCATCCACATCTGGTACATCTCTGTCCCCTTTACCTAGTTTAAATGCCTGTCCAAAAAAGTTCTGAATTCCTCACCGAGCACCTGGGTACCTCTGTATGATGGATGCAAACCATCCCTCTTAAACAACTCCCTATTAGACCACCTACTGACATTATGACTTACATAGCCAAAACCTTCAGCTTTACACCACTGCCTTAACCACACATTAAACTCTCTGATACAAGTTGTTTTATCCTCCTGGCCACAAACCGGTAACACCTCTGAGAAAGTCACTGAATCAGTTATTTTACCCAGCTCCACACTTAGACATTTAAAATCTCTTTTTACTACATTAACATTTCTCTGGGACAAATCATTTGTGCCAAGATGCACCACCACATCAACGTTATTACCTTTACTCACAGCCTTGATAATGTTTGTAATCCGCCTCCTGTCCCTGTGGGCAGTGGCTCCTGGGAGACACCTCATCACCTTCACCACATCCTTCCTCTGTCCCAAATCAACACCTCTAACAATCGAGTCACCCACAAGAAAATGTGTTCTCTTTTTATTCCTACTAACTGGACTTGGTTTGGTGTCACTATGCACCTCGTTTACAACAACTTCTCCTTTGAACATCCCCTCATTCTCCGCCTGAGGGGCCTTGTTAATACCTTCAACATCCTTACTATTTAAATCCGCAAGAACATTATAGGAATTGGATACAGAGAGACCAAAATTTCTATGTTTTTGCTCAACTGCACGTAATCTTCCTGAACCAACAGTTGTCCACACAGCCCTCCTCCTCAGGGGGCACTGTGGAAGTGGAGGCTGGACACATGGCTGCATTACAGCACGTGGCTGGGACAATCTTTCCACTTCTGCCTGCAAGCTACAAACTAAGGACTGCAATCTAGAGATCTCGCCATCTAACCTAGATGTCCTTATGCAAAGAGGGCAGCACCCCAAGTTCCACAAGGTACTACGGAACACAACAGCCAGACAAGTGTTACACTGCACCAAGCCAATCATCTTAACAATGTATTGAAATACAGGTACTTAGCAAGAAAATCAACCCCTATTGCTACCAAACTTTGCTGATTTTGGTTTATAGTTATATAATTTGCGCGCCGCCAGGCGCGCGGGCCACTATTTTCCTCTCCTCTTCCTCTGTGTTCTGAAAGTGCAGTTTAAAATGGCTTTTCTGACCCTTTTATACTTCCCAGTCTAGTCCCCTCCTCCCTGAATTCAATAACACAATCAGCCAATGAAATTTCCCCTTATAGCCAGCTATATACCCTCCTCCTTGAATTCAAGAATACAAACTGTAAACAGCACTATTTTCCTCTCCTCTTCCTCTGTGTTCTGAAAGTGCAGTTTAAAATGGCTTTTCTGACCCTTTTATACTTCCCAGTCTAGTCCCCTCCTCCCTGAATTCAATAACACAATCAGCCAATGAAATTTCCCCTTACAGCCAGCTATATACCCTCCTCCTTGAATTCAAGAATACCTTTTGGATTATGAGCTTTCTTTCTGGGGTGTTGGCCATAGTTCCCTCTAAGCTGAGCAGTGAGCAATCACTCACTTAAAAATCATCATCAACTCAGAGTTTTCCAAACCTGCCCAGAAGCTGAGAGGGAAAGAGTGAGAGGGAAGGAGAGAGAGAAGAAGAGAGGAAGAGAGAGAAACAGATAGAAAAAAGAGAGGAAGGAAAAGAGAAAGAAAAAGAATGGGAGGAAGGAAGAGAGACAGAAAATCAAAATCTAGTTTGAAACTAGCTCAACTATTTAAGTGGCATTTTGATATTGATAGAGTTGCCCTATTATGAGCTCACTGTTATAGACACACAGTACAGTATTTTATTTTGAAATTCTCTGAGGCAAAACAGGGTGGGTTTTTTATTTGTTTGTTTGTTTATTTGTTTATTTATTTATTTATTTATTTATTATTTCTGTGCCGCCCAGTCCCCAAGGGACTGCTGCTCAGACACTATACTTTTCCGCCCCCCCCCCAAAAAAAATTAGAGGGAACACTGGTGTTGGCTATTCCTGCCAGTTTACTGTCAGTTGCAAATTTGATGAGCTCCCCTTCAATTCCCTCATCTACGTCATTTATGAAGATGTTGAAGAGTACTGGCCCTAATCTGGAACCCTGTAGTTGTCAACCTGATCCTACGTAGCTTCTGCTCTGGCAATCTCACACTACTCACCAGAGCTTACAAAACTTTCGCCAGACCTATCCTTGAATACAGCTCATCTGTCTGGAACCCATGCCGCATTTCGGACATCAACACCCTCATTTAATATGAACACTGATTAACGAGTTCAATTCCAGGTTCAAATGTGGTCCTTAAGTCAAGTCAATGGCTAGCTGTAATATATCTTCTATTATTTATATTCCATTGTGAACCGATCACTAATGATATGCAGAAAATTTATTTTTCCTCCTTTCTTAGCCGCTCTGAGTCAATGGAAAGGCGTGGCATACAAATTAATAATTTATTATTATTATTATTATTATTATTATTATTATTATTATTATTATTATTATTGTATTACCTTTAACTGTTTTTAAACAAGATTAAAGGATATTTTTATATGAGAAATAAAGGTTTTATTTGAAAAAAAGGGATATACAAAATGCATATTTTGGAAGATTGCAATAGACAGGTTTTAACAAGGTTGCACCAAATGACTGAGACTTACTGGATAAGTTTTGATTTATAAAATCTGCAGTGCCTATTTTTGATTCATAGGATAAGATTTTAACTACTCTCTTGGCGTCAACCATTATTATTAACAAAGGACATTAGAACACAGACACCACCATCTATGCAACATTTTTCCTCACTGTAAAGCTTTCATTCCAGTTCAGTATCACACATCATATATATCCAGTCCCTCCCTGGTGCTGTCTGAACTTGGTTATTGGCTTGCAATCATTTTGTTGCTTGATTTTACCTGATGTGACACAGGGGAAATTTCTGCAAGGCAGCAACCAAATACTCCACATTTCAGTCCAGAACTAAATAAATATATTTTCTTCTGTATAGACATATGCTCTCCTTAACTTAGATTTTATGAATCTCCATTGAAAGACACAATTTTCCCTGAAATATCAATGGTCCTGCTGCAACTTCAAAATAATCCACATGCTGTTATTAGCTAAACATAAGTAATTAGCTATTGAATAAAAAAACTGTGAAAGAAGAAAAGAATGTTAAACAACAAAGTTTAACAAACAATTCTTTGTTAAAACAAACAAAACAACAAAGAATTCAAGAATCTGATGTCCAGAATATGCTTCTTTTCTCTCAGGTGCCTTCTGGTTGTTTCTTCTTTCATAATCTGATTGCATCTTTAACCACTTGTTTTGCATATTGTGTGCGATAACACTTAAAAATGCAGAATTTAGAGAAAAATATTGCACAAGTTTACTGAGAAAGTTTGCGGCTTGACCCGGCTCACTTCTCCTTTTTGACTGTATTTGCTTCAAGTGAACACCAACGGGACTCACACCAAAGAGATCTTGTCCTTGAGTACCATTTGTTGGGGGTCAAGGGAAAGGGAGAGTTTTGCCTTCTCTTTCTGCTCAAGATCTCCATGTACAATTGGGGGGCCACTGTGTGACCCAGATTGCTGGACTCGATGGGCTTTGGCCTGATTCAGCATGACTCTTCTTATGTTCTTAATACCTTCTCTCCCCTTTCCTACCACCAGCTACTCTTCTTTCCTTCTTGCTTCTCTACGTCCTCTTCTACTCTTTCTCCTTTCTCTCCTTCTCTCTTATTTCCTCTTGCACCTTCTAAATTCTTCCCTGAGTGGATAATTCTAATTATTTTTTTTAAATAATTATTTTTCTCCCCATTGAAAACATACATAGCCTATCATATACTTCAATACAGCTGAATAAACATGTATCATCTATTAAATATAATCATGAATACTTGTTAATTTCATATCTGCTACTCCTGGTATATGCCATTAAAGAAAGTCTAAAAACAATACTAATTCAAAATACATGTAAAGATCTGGAGACCCTCTGGATTTGCATGCAAAATAAAGACGGTTCTGTCATTAGAATTGGGGTGATCTATAGGCCTCCAGGGCAATCTGAGGAACATGACAACAAGATGGTGGATGAAATTACCCAAATGGCAGTAAAGGGAGATATTGTGGTTATGGGTGATTTCAACATGCCTGATGTTGACTGGAATATCCCCAGTGCCCTTACATGCAAAAGTAAGAATATAGTAGAGGCCTTTACAGGAGCAGCTCTGGCACAGCTAGTTAAGACACCAACTAGAGGGGAGAATATTCTAGATTTAGTTTTTACAAATGGGAATTGGGTTTCAGAGGTCAAGGTGGGAGAAAATTTAGGTTGCAGTGACCATCTATGCTTGTGGTTTGATGTAAAAACTGATTGTGAGCAATCCTACACTGCAACCAAAGTATTAGATTTCAGAAAAACAAATTTTAATGCAATGGGGGAATATTTAAATAATGAATTAAAGGGGAGGGATAAAATGGCAGGAGCGAGCACCCAGTGGACTGTATTAAAAAAGGCCATCTTAAAAGCCACAAGACTTTATGTAAAGCAAATAACTAAAGGTAAAAGGAAGAAGAAACCGCTATGGTTTAGCAATGATGTAAGGGCTATAGTCAATGAAAAAAAGGCTGCCTATAGGAGGTATAAAGAGTCTGGAAGTATAGCTGATAGAGAGGTGTATAAAATGAGACAGAAGGAGGCGAAACAGATAATATATGCTGCTAAAGCCTCAAAAGAGGAAGAAATTGCAAAATCTGTAAAGAAGGGGGATAAAACCTTCTTCAGATATATTAGTGATAGGAAGAAGAAAAACTGCAGCATCACAAAGCTTAGTACCGGGAATAATACATGCATTGATGGGAATAAGGAGATCGCTGACCATTTCAATAGCTACTTCTGTTCAGTTTTCTCAAAAGACACCTTACAAAATAATACTATAGGGGGATATAGCATTGCTTCCAGCTGTACGGATTCAGCTCCAGTGATCTTAGAAGCCGATGTCTTAGAAGAACTTGAACGATTAAAGATAAATAAGGCAATGGGTCCAGATGGCATCCACCCCAGAGTTCTTAAAGAACTCAGATCTGTCATTGCTACCCCCCTGACTGATTTGTTTAACCAATCCCTGTTAACAGGAGATGTTCCTGAGGATTGGAGAATGGCCAGTGTTGTGCCTATCCACAAGAAGGGCAGTAGAGAAGAAGCTGGTAACTACAGGCCAGTTAGCTTGACATCGGTTGTAGTTAAAATGATGGAGACTCTACTCAAAAAGAGGATAAATCAGCACCTAAAAAACAATAACTTATTGGACCCAAATCAGCATGGCTTTACTGAAGGCAAATCATGTCAGACTAATCTCATTGATTTCTTTGACTATGTCACAAAGGTGTTGGATCAAGGTGGTGCCGTGGATATTGCCTATCTGGACTTCAGCAAAGCCTTTGATACGGTTCCACATAAAGAGCTGATGGATAAATTAGTGAAGATTGCACTTAATCCCTGGATAGTTCAGTGGATTTCAAGCTGGCTGAAGCATAGACATCAGAGAGTTATTGTCAATGGTGAGTATTCTGAGCAGAGACAGGTTATAAGTGGTGTGCCACAAGGGTCTGTTCTGGGTCCTATTCTTTTTAATATGTTTGTGAGTGACATAGGGGAAGGTCTGGTAGGGAAGGTTTGCCTATTTGCCGATGACTCTAAAGTGTGCAATAGGGTTGATATTCCTGGAGGGGTCTGTAATATGGTAAATGATTTAGCTTTACTAGATAAATGGTCAAAGCAATGGAAACTGCAGTTTAATGTTTCCAAATGTAAAATAATGCACTTGGGGAAAAGGAATCCTCAATCTGAGTATTGCATTGGCAGTTCTGTGTTAGCAAAAACTTCAGAAGAGAAGGATTTAGGGGTAGTGATTTCTGACAGTCTCAAAATGGGTGAGCAGTGTGGTCAGGCGGTAGGAAAAGCAAGTAGAATGCTTGGCTGCATAGCTAGAGGTATAACAAGCAGGAAGAGGGAGATTGTGATCCCCTTATACAGAGCGCTGGTGAGACCACATTTGGAGTACTGTGTTCAGTTCTGGAGACCTCACCTACGAAAAGATATTGACAAAATTGAACGGGTCCAAAGACAGGCTACAAGAATGGTGGAAGGTCTTAAGTATAAAACGTATCAGGCAAGACTAAATGAACTCAATCTGTATAGTCTGGAAGACAGAAGGAAAAGGGGGGACATGATCGAAACATTTAAATGTGTTAAAGGGTTAAATAGGGTTCAGGAGGGAAGTGTTTTTAATAGGAAAGTGAACACAAGAACAAGGGGACACAATCTGAAGTTAGTTGGGGGAAAGATCAAAGGCAACATGAGAAAATATTATTTTACTGAAAGAGTAGTAGATCCTTGGAACAAACTTCCAGCAGACGTGGTTGGTAAATCCACAGTAACTGAATTTAAACATGCCTGGGATAAACATATATCCATCCTAAGATAAAATACAGGAAATAGTATTAGGGCAGACTAGATGGACCATGAGGTCTTTTTCTGCCGTCAGTCTTCTATGTTTCTATGTTTCTATCTTGAGAGACATGAAGAATGGACCCTATCCAACAAAGTGACATTTATGTGGAGAAAAGCAAGGCTTTACACTTAGACAGGAAAAACCAAAGGTACAAATACATGTTAGGTGAAAAGTGGCTCAAAAACAATAAATGTGAGAAGGATATTGGAGTGCTAATGGATGATCACTTAAATATAAGACAGCAATGGGTGGCGGCAGCCAAAAAAGCTAAAACAATCCTTGGTTATATAAACAGAGGCATAGAATCAAAATCATGTAAAGTATTAGTACCACTTTATAAAACCTTAGTAAGGTCACACCTAGAATCCTGCATTCAGTTTCCGTCACCACATTACAAAAAATATGTTGAGACTTTGGAAAAAGTGCAGAAAAGAGCAACCAGATTTTTTTTTTTTGATTATCATTTCCAGTATCTTCCCAAGTGTTGATGTTAGGCTGATTCATCTGTGGTTTCCTGTATTCTCCATGGTGGTATGTCAGCTCCTCTATGAAGGCAATTTTCCGCCTTTCTTATGCCTCTTAATGCAACACCTTAATGATAACTTCAATGTAATTTTTAGATCCATTTGGAGTTCAATAATCTGGTGGAGCTGCCGCTCTTCTGAGAGTTATGGAGGAAAACGCCAGACGATGACCCATTCTAGGCCAGTTATTGTTTTTGTGGTCTTTGTTGCTGAGCCCTCCGTTTTGGGGTCCAGACGGTGAATGCTGTCGTTTCTGTGGGTGCCGGGACAGCAGCGCCAAGAGACCACCCAGGAGGATGAGCTGGGGATCAGCTGAGGCGCGGAAAATGGCGCCGCTCCTAGACGCCGCTCCTAGACGCCGAGGGGAGGAGGAGGTGGAAAGATGTGAGCCAAGCCTCCCAGCTGTGTATCAACAGCCCTGCCTGTGCTGCTCGAGGAGGTAGCTGGGCTGGTGGTAGGATTCCCCAGACTTATAGTCTTGGGGGATAGTAACCTGCCATCACTCGGTGAAACCTCTGGGTTAGCACAGGAGTTCATGGCCGCCATGGCAGCCATGGACCTGACTCAAGTAGTACAGGGTCCGACTCATGAGGGGGGGCACGCACCCGACATGGTATTCCTCTCTGAGTAATGGTCTGAGACTAAGGGGCTTAGAAGTGTTGCCTTTGTCATGGTCAGACCATTTTCTATTACGGCTTGACTTCCTGTCTTCAATCCTTCCCCGCAGGGAGGTGGAACCAATTAGACAGTTCTGCCCCAGGCACCTGATGGACCCAGAGGGCTTTCAGAGGGTGCTTGGGGTTATTCTAGATGCACTCGTACACAGTTTGGCGGAGTCTCTTGCTGAGGCCTGGAACAAGGCTGCAGCAGAGGCTCTTGACCAGATTGGGCCATTGCGACCTCTCCGCGGCACTAGATCCCGTAGAGCTCCAAGGTTCAACGAGGAGCTGCGGGAATTGAAACGCCAGAAGAGACGTCTAGAGAAGCGATGGAGGAAGAGTAACTCCGAATCCGATCGAACACTTGTAAGAGCTCATATTAAGACTTACAAAGTGGTGCTCAAGGCGGCAAGATGTGCGCATATCCTGCCGCCTTGATTGCATCAGTGGAATCCCACCTGGCCGCTCTGTTTAGGTTGACCCGCTCCCTTCTTAACCAGGGGGGAGTTGGGGAGCCCTTCCAGAGTAGTGCCGAGGATTTTAACACGTTTTTCGCTGATAAAATCGCTTGGATCCGGGCGGACCTCAACTCCAATTGGATAGAGTCGACTGACAATGAGTCAGTCGAGGTGACTGGGGCTCGTACTTGTCCACCTGTCTGGGAAGAGTTTGATCTGGTGACACCTGATGAAGTGGACAAGACCATTGGAGCTGTGAGTTCTGCCACCTGCTTACTGGATCCATGTCCCTCCTGGCTGGTTTCGGCCAGCAGACCCATCTCTACCATCAGGCATGGGGGAACTGAGACATCTCCCCCGGGCCTATACAGTTTATACATGGTATGTTTGTGTGTATGTTTGCTTTTAATAATGGGGTTTTTAGTGTTTTTTAAATTATTAGATTTGTTCTTACATTGGCTTTGTTATTGTTGTGAGCCGCCCCGAGTCTACGGAGAGGGGCGGCATACAAATCTAATAAATAATAATAATAATAATTTCCCCCCATCCAATTTTGCAGGATCTGGATATAGCTAATCTAGAACACAGAAGGATTGGAGTGACATGATAGCAATATTCCTTGCTTTGAGAGGTTGCCAAAAAGAAGAGCAGGTCAATTTATTTTCCAAAGGATCAGAAGGCAAGACAAACAGCAGATGGAAACTAATTAAGGAGAAAGGCAACCTGGAATTCAAGAGAAACTTCCTAACAGCAAGAACAATTTACCACTGGAATGACTTGCCTACAAAAAGAATGGTAGCTTCATCACTGGAGTCTTTAAAGAAGCAATTGGACAGCCACTTGTCTCCAATTGTATAGGATCTCATGTTTGAGCTGAGGTTGAGCAGGGAAAACATCTAACGTCCCTTCCAGCTCTATTCCAGTTGATTGGTTGAACATCTGTGTTCTCACTAAAAACTGACAATGACTTGATCGCACATAATCAATCACTCACAAGAGATAAATTCCAGGTATGGGATGTATGCATAGAGTGCCTACCTTTTGATATCAAATTCCACTGAGTTGTCCTCTTTCAGGATGTCTTCATTCTAATCGCTGATCTGGCATCAAAAGAAGTCTTCTCTTCTCCCAGGTCTCCAGCAAAGTGTAAATACTACAGATGGCGTTGGCTCAAGAAGAGTGAGATATCAATTCTTCAAGGCGTTCCTTATAAAGCCACTAAACTCTGAATCATTAGGGTTTGGCAGAACTCCGCTATCATTCTTAGTATCCAAAACTCATTTTGTATTTCTGTTTAAATTACTCTTAATTGTCAATTAGCGTTCCTCTTTAAATTACCCTTATAGGGCAATTACATTTCTTGTTTAAATTTCCTGTTTAAATTACCCTTAATGGGTACCATCCCAGAAGGAAAAGTAGCAAGAAAAGGGGAAATCAGATTTTCTGTTTTTTTATTTCTTCCCTGGGGATGTCAAACAGGAGAGCCCATTGAGTGCATGAAAGAAGCAACAATATCAATAAAGGAGAATATTTGCAGCTTGGGGTTGAAATGCAGAGTCCATTTTGGTAATGAAACTTCTGCAAAGTCATTGAGCTTGCAGAAGTCTCTTGACTAAAACGAGGTAATATCTAATTAGTAGCACTAATGATATTAACTAGTTTGGGTAATGAAACACCTGCTAGAAAGCCATCAAGTTCAGAGAGTACCAACAACCCCCCCCCCCCCAAAAATGAAATAGTTTTCTATACAGCTGAAGAAATGAAAACATTCAAAATACAGTGGTACCTCTACCTACAAACACCTCAACTTACGAACCTTTCTAGACAAAGAACTGGGTGTTCAAGAATTTTTTGCCTCTTCTCAAGAACCATTTTCCAGTTACAAACCTGAGCCTCTGAAACAGTAACTGGAAAGGGTGGGGAGAAGCCTCTGTGGGGCCTCTTTAGGAATCTCCTGGGAGGAAACGGCCCGAAAAGGCAGAGAGGAGGCCCCACGGAGACTTCTCCCTGCCTTTTCCGGCCCTGTGGGGTCTCTCTAGGAATCTCCTGAGAGGAAACAGGGCCTCCACCCTCCCTGTGGTTTCTCAATTGCACACATTATTTGCTTTTATACTGATTCCTATGGGAAAAATTGCTTCTTCTTACACATTTTTCTACTTAAGAACGGAACAAATTAAGTTCATAAGTAGAGGTACCACTGTACTCAATTCTGTTCTATTTGGAGGAAACAAAATTAGAAGGTATTGAGGGGGCTGCCATTCTTAGTCATTAAGGTTCTCCAGGCCAAGAAACAGGTCTGCAAGATTCTATTCTTATAGCCTGTCTCTACAAAGTTTAGTTCTAGTCTTCTTTTTCATCCCTCAGTGATTCAGGATAATCTGCATTGGTTGCCGATCAGTTTCCAGTCACAATTCAAAGTGTTGGTTATAACCTATAAAGCCCTTCATGGCACCGGACCAGATTATCTCAGGGACCGCCTTCTGCTGCAATAATCCCAGCGACCAGTTAGGTCCCACAGAGTGGGTCTTCTCCGGGTCCCGTCAACTAAACAATGCCGCTTGGCGGGACCCAGGGGAAGAGCCTTCTCTGTGGTGGCCCCGGCCCTCTGGAACCAACTCCCCCCAGAGATTAGAATTGCCCCCACCCTCCTTGCCTTTCGTAATCTACTTAAAACCCACCTCTGCTGCCAGGCATGGGGGAATTGAGATTCTCTTTCCCCCCAGGCCTTTACAATTTTATGCATGGTATGTCTGGTTTTGGGTTTTTAATTGTTTTTAGTATTGGATTGTTATTGTACGCTGTTTTATGTTTGCTGTTAGCCACCCTGAGTTTTCGGAGAGGGGTGGCATACAAATCCAATAAATAAATAAATAAATAAGTAAGTAAGTAAGTAAGTAAGTAAGTAAGTAAGTAAGTAAGTAAGTAAGTAAGTAAGTAACTAATCAGTGCCAAAGTTTTTCAATTTCCTTTCTTGGGTCTCGGAGAAGGCTTTTGCCCTTGTTTGTAACAGATTCTGAATATCTGTCTCAAGAACATCTCTTTCTAGAGCAGGGGGGTCAAACTCAAGGCCTGGGGGCAGGGGTGGGCTACTGCCTGGATGTGGGGGAATGCAGTTGGGTAGTGAAAATGGAGCTCCATCCCGGAGCACCCAATATGCACTGAAAGATGCTGAAAAAAAATGCAGGTTGTGTTTTTCCAAACTTCAGAGATTGCAGTGTTCTGGTTCAACATCTTTCTGAGGATTCCAGAAAGTACTGCTTCAGATCAATTTGATTCCAAAATTTAGTGAAAAAATATTATTACTGAATTTTAATGGAAAGTGAGATGTGGTTGACATAATATTCTGAAATTTTCATCCCAAGCAAGTTATAAAATACATGTGCTGAATCCATGTGGATCCAATATGAGGCTCGTGAAAAAAATATTTGCTAATATTCCAATAAAGATTTGCAAAATACTTGCATAATACTTTAATAATATTACTGTCCACCCTGAAGCTGACCTGACTGAAAATATTTTGTGAAGCCACACTAGAGCTGAAAGATAGAGATTGGGGAATTAAGATAGAGGGGAACCTATAGTCAAAGCAACCTATTTTCTCTTGGAAACCAAGGACATTCTCACACTTCCTCTTCTTTGTGGCAACCCCTGAGATATTGGAAGACTGCTATCATGTCTCCCCTGGTCCTTCTTTTCATCAAACTAGACATAACAAGTTCCAGCAACCATTCTTTATAGATTTTAGTTTCCAGTTCCTTAATCGTCTTTGTTGCTCTTCTCTCACTCTTTCTGCAGTCTCAACATCTTTTTATATATTGTTGTGATCAAAATTGGAAGAATTATTCCAAGTGTGGAATATTTACCAAGGCCTTATAAAGTGCTACCAATACTTCAGTGATCATGATTCAATCCCTCTGTTTATACAAACTAGAAACACACTGCTGGCTCATATTTAGGAATCCAAGATATCTCTCACTGTTATTACTGTTCCGTAAGGTACTATATACACCATACCTGTGCATTTTGTTTTTCTGGCCTAAATTTAGAACCTTACTTTTTTCACAATTGAATTTCCTTTTGTTAGATAGTGTCCAATGTTCAAGTTTGTCAAGATCCTTCTGTATCTTAAGACTATCTTCCTGCTAGTTTGGTGTCATCTGCAAATCTGATGCATTCCCCATCTACCCCCTTGTAGAAGTCATTGGTTAGAGAGTCCTGAGCCTAAAACAAAGCCTTGGGGTACTCTACTGCATACTGCCCTCCATGTAGATGCAGTTTCATTGAGCACTACATGTTGATTGTGGTTGGTCAGGCAGTTACGAATCTATCTGGTGGTGATGCTGTCTAACCCACATCTTTCTACTTTATCTAGTAGTAGGTTATGGTCTATTTAATCAAATGCCTTACTGAAGTCCAAGTAAATTGTATCAACAGCATTCCTCTGGTCCACTATTTTTGTCACTTTGTCAAAGAATGCAATAAGATTAGTCTGGCAAGATCTGTTTTTCATAAACCCATGTTGGCTTTTGGTTATTGCTTTGTTTGCTTCTAGATGTTCATTGATCTTTTCCAAAATCTTCGCTGGTATTGTAGTCCGTCTTACAGATTTGTTGTTTCCTTGGTCATAGAAAAGGCAAGTGATGATATGCCACAAACATTGAATTATATCCTTTTGTGTGATTTAAACAAGAGTGTTTTGTATGATGACATCAAGATGTATGTAGAGTTGCCTGGCTTAACTTAGTTGGAACAGTGGATGAGGGGAAATGATTAAAACAAACCAACAAACTGGAGTAAAAGTTGTGGGGTTGTGTATTGAAATGAAAGGGCTTAAGAAAAAAAATGCTGGAAGAGAAATGAATTATAACTCTCAGGACATGAACAGTGATTTCTACTACAGTGTTTAGAGAAGGACATATGGCTTGGATACTGTTGTTTTGGGTGTCCTGGGATTCCTCCCTCCCTCCCCTCTTATTGACGCCTTTTGATATTTTCTTTTACCAGCATTTGTATGCCCCCTAGGCAGCTCATCTTATGGGTTGCCAAACAGACGAGTCTGTGCACATTCACATTCTTCCTTTTCAGCATTTCACTGGCCTAGAAATTTCACTCCCTTTCTAGATTTCACTGGTCTAGAAAATGAGCTCCATGAATGTACACTGCTCAAAATGATAAAGGGAATTTTCAAGGAACACATCCTAAATCTGAATGTATGAAATATTCTCATTGAATACTTTGTCCGGTACAAAGTTGAATGTGCACAACATGTGAAATTGATTGTCAATCAGTGCTGCCTCCTAAGTGGATAGTTGGATTTCACAGAAGTTTGATTTACTTGGAGTTATATTGTGTTCCCTTTATTTTTTTTGAGCAGTATTTTTTCTTGGGGGGGGGAGAACCAATATTTAGCATTTGAGATTTAGATTTATATACAGTTTCATGGTGTTTTACAGCCCTCTCTAAGTGGTTTACAGAGAATAAGCCTATAGCACGCAACAATCCGGCTCTTCATTTTTACTGACCTTGGAAGGATGGAAGGCTGAGTCAACCTTGAGCCTGGTGAGATTCGATCTGTCAAACTGCTGTCATCCGGCAATCAGAAGAAGTAGCTTGCAGTATTACACTCTAACCACTGTGCCACAGAGGCTAATGGCTAACAGTGTTTACACTAAACAAATTAACCACATATAATTTGTCTTCTCCTATTTGCTACATGCATTTAAAAGTTTGGACTTTTACTGACTAAATCATAATTCTTAAAGTGGGGGTTAAGCCCCCCTGTTGTTCTCCACAACCTACCCCTCCCCTATTATCCCAATGAGTGTTAGATGAGAGAGGGAAAATGCCCACAAAATTCCCTTGGGAATTAATTTTAATTTTAAACAAGATCTAAGTATTGCCCACAAGCAGGGCCGCCGATAGGGTGGTACTACTGGGAGTGGCGTGACGGCCCGGCCATGAGGGGGGGCCGGCCGGCCGGCCTCCTGGCACCTGCAGTAATTTGTGCCCAGTGAGCTGCTCCTTGCACATGCGCAGTACCGACCCTCTCTTGCCTGCCGCCTGCCTCACCAACAAAAAAGGCGCGCCCTCTGGCCCTTGCGAGGCAGGACTCGAAGCCCTGATGGAGCCTTTGGCAGCGTGTCCTCCCGGTCCCAGAATAAAGCGTGCGGCGAAGGTAGGAGCCCCTTCAGGGTGGCGGCGATGCGGCGTTGGGGAACGAGGCTTGGGCGGCCGGGCACTCGCCTCATCCAGGCCCGGGCCGGCATGTGAATATTGAGCGTCGGAGGCCGCTCACTGACCATATGCCGGGGCCATCAGGATGGTCGTTAGTGTGAAACAGGACCAACAGCAGGGGAAGGTGACCGAAAGCGGAAACCGCACGAGACCTGCTGCGATCTCTCTTTAACCTCCACCTCAGAAAACACCAAATGTGTCAGGAGAGACGGCACAGCAGTTTTCCCCTGACCAGTTTGAGAAGTGGGAGAGGGACGGTTCCGAAATGTTAAAAATATTTTTTTTTTAAAAAAAATACTTTCTCATGACTTGACACTAAAAAAAACAAACCCGCATCCCTTCCCTCACAGCACTGCCCAAAAGGTGAGTCCTCCGCTTTTAACGTCACGTTCCCAGAGGACAGCGAGGGAGTCGAATTACCATAGGCGGGGGCTATGCCTCGGAGCTGCTCAGACGGCCACACCTCTATCCCCCCTCCCCTTAAATCTCCCCCGCTGGTGCTCGCTTTCCCTTGGTTTCTGTTTGTTTTTCTTCCGCCCAGCAACACCAACACGAGCACCCAAATCTGATTGGACAGTTTGGCCCTGGCCGATGCAACCAATGGTAAATGGAGAAAAGCCAGGTGATCCTGTGGCGGAGTGCTTAAGCAAAAACAAAGCGCGGTGGGGGTGGGGTGGAGTGTGTGTGATGCCCTGATAGAAGTTGACGAAACCATCTCAAGTAAAAAAAAAAAAGAGCGATTCCTGGAAAAAGATAATTACTTTGAGATATCAGCGATGGGGGTAATTGCAGATAAATGGGTTAAACAGGTTAAGGTTCAAATGTAAAACATCAAAAGAAAAGATCATTATCAATGCATGTCCTGTAAGGGTAAATTCAACCCGTTTTTTTCCCCTGGGGTGAAAAAACCAAACAGCGATAAGATAGACTGTGGCTGAATTACTGATGAATACATGGCCTCGAAATAGTGTGTCATCAGTAATTCTTATTCCCAGAATTCAACCCCTAATTTACTTTAGTTAAAAATAGCAATGCTAAAAATTCAGTAAACTATCCCCATTATTGATACTTTACCAAAAGTCAAACTAGACTTAACTCCCCTAGCATGCTTCCTCTCCTACTAGGAAATAGTTGAAATAAATCACTTAGAATCTAAAAATTATCTTACATATTCTTCCTCAAAAACCAAAACAATTCAACTTCATTTTAGCATCTTTGCTATTGCAGCATCAGAGCAAGTCATCTTTTTATCAGAAAATAATTGCAAAGGATAAGTGAGTCATGTGTGAATCCAGCAGCCATATAAATTTGTTTAATAAAGATCCTGGTGGCAAATGATGGAAATTATGTTTATTCTACAACAGGATTCTGCATAAATAAACATTCAAATGATATGAAAAAAGTCATTGAAAAGCAAAAGAGAATGTTTTCCAGCTTCATTTTTGCAATTACCTATATGGGTAACTATTATCACTGTTCCTTTATAATTGCAGCCAAAATGAGCTGCACATTCCTAATTCTATTTGTACCTAAATTTTTAAAAAGTAAGGGGTGCTTTTACTCTCTATCACTAACTGAAGTCTTTTTTTCTAAGATTAGATTGAAGAAATATCCTTGTTATAATTTGGAAGAGCATATTTTAAAACCCATCAGCAGTGTCTTAACATTTCATTTCTAGTTTCTATGTTTTTCTTAAAAGCTCTGCAGAAAAATGCAAAAGACTATAAGCTATAATTTAGTACAATACATTATATTGCAATCATAATAAGCTAAAATGAGAGCTTTCTTCAAGAGCTATTTCTTTAAAAAGCATAAAACCTGTTTGAAGAAACAAAGGTCATCTAGTCCAGTGTTTCCCAACCTTGGCCACTTGAAGATATTTGGACTTCAACTCCCAGAATTCCCCAGCCAGCAATGCTGGCTGGGGAATTCTGGGAGTTGAAGTCCAAATATCTTCAAATGGCCAAGGTTGGGAAAAACTGATCTAGTCCATGTTTCTGCTAGCTAATACCCTATGTGTTGAACTGTAATTCCATTGCTTCATTGTTGTAATAGTGGTTTTAAGGCATCAAACTAGATAGCAAAGCAAAACACTATGAGCAGGGTGACCTTGGAACAGTCATTTTTTCAGTCCTGGGAAGGAAGCAATAACAAACAACTTATGAAAAACCTTGCCAAAACCCCCTGCAAGTACTTGTCCAGGAAGTGTCCAAGAATCAGACACAATTACATGGAGAAAAAATAATTCAATACACTTATGGTGTTAACAATAGCATGTAAATGCGCAGGTGACTGCATTGTACTGTATATCCCTGTTGAATAAATCCAGGCTGGAAGAGTTCTTAAGTTATATGGAGGATAAAACTACTTTTGCTGTTGGATATTAGCTGAATAGGTCCAGTTGAGATAGATACATTATCTTCCAAGATTATTTGGGATCAGTTTGAGTCTGTGAATCTTGAGGAAATCTATGTACTGTGTTCTATGTGGAGGGTTCTATGTGCTCTAAGTTCTGCAACATGGCAGGGTTTAATTTTTTTTGTGAAAGGTAAATTTAATACGTAATTGGTATGTCACAAAATAAAGTACTAGTTTTAAAATGGCGGGGCCCCCCCCAGACATTTAGGCTGTATAGGGCCCCAAAATTCCTGATGGTGGCCCTGCCCACAAGATCATATGCTGCAATGTCCTGCCTGTCGGCGACTACTTCAGCTTCAACCACAACAACACAAGAGCACACAACAGATTTAAACTTAATATTAACTACTCCAAACTTGAGTGTAAAAAATATGACTTCAGTAACCGAGTTGTTGAAGTGTGGAACTCATTATCGGACTCCATAGTGTCATCCCCAAACCCCCAACACTTTACCCTTAGATTATCTATGGTTGACCTATCCATATTCCTAAGAGGTCAGGAAGGGGCGAGTACAAGTGCACTAGAGTGCCTTCCGTCCCCTGTCCTATTGCTCTCCTATATCTCCTATACCTTTCTTCTATTCCTATATCTCTTCTTCTATTCTTTCATTGATATGTTCTATTACTATACCTTCTTTTCTATTATTTCTTAGATATATTTTACTATGAGTATCTCCTCTATAACCTTCATCATGTATTTTACTATGTGTATATAGATATATACCCACTAAAACCCTCATTGTGTATTGGAATAAATAAATAAATAAATGAATGAATGAATGAACGAACGAATGAATAAATGACTGAATAAATGAATAAATAAATAGAAAATAAAATAATAAAATAAAATAAAATAAAATGTTATTTATTTAAAATTTCAGCTTGACTGATGATCAAAGTCCTCCAGGTGGTTTAGAATAATTAAAAAAAAAAAACCTATGTAACAATAAAAGCAAGCAACAAAAGCAAAATAAAAACGGTCATGCAAACTAGGCAGCTGGCAAGAGAAGCAATTTCAAATTAAAATGAAGGTCAAAGTCAATTTTATTTTTATTTTGCCTGGAATTGGATTGCCTTTTGTTTGTGTGTGGTTCTTTTAAAGATATTATTTTATTGTTATTATATTGGTGATTTTATCATGCAATTCTGATTGTATTTTAATGCTATTGTATTTATTCCACTTGTTAGCCACACAGAGTCTGCTTTGGGTGGAGAGAGCATATAAATACAATAAATAAATAAATGAAATACAAAAAGGCCAGGAAAAATAGAAAAATCTTCACCTGGTGCTGAAAGATGCAAATAGGGCGATTTCCTAGTCCCTGCATGAACTGAGTGAAAAAGATGGAAGGAGAAAGAGAAAGAAGTCAGAGAAGGAGGAAGGAGGAGGAGGAGGAGGAGGAGGAGGAGGAAGAAGAGGAGGAAGAAAGAAAGAAAGAAAGAAAGAAAGAAAGAAAGAAAGAAAGAAAGAAAGAACTCGCCCCAAGGGAAAAGATAAAAGAACAGGAACAAAAAAATTCTTCTTTTAAATTTTAAAATGTTCAATTCAATTCAATTCAATTCAGTTCAGTTCATTAGATTTGTATGCCGCCCCTCTCCGAAGACAGATTTGGACACCCGTCCTCTGCGATGGAAAAACTCAACCTGGCTTTTTACAACTTCTTTACATTCCTTCCCTTGTACAAGCGCGATCCCCGATACGAAGACGACGATCGATTACAATCCAGATTTGCTCCATCTTGAACATCTGGCTCCTATCCCGTTAGCACCCGGTGGCTGGCGACCATGAAGGCGATGCGCTCCGGTGTCGGGCTTTCCAAATCTCTCGCCGACGGGGGAGTCTTCCAAACCCCACCGGGAAGGTTGTCCGGTTTGCCAGATGGAGAGCGCCCTTCCAAAGCATCTTTCCAACGCGACGGTCCAGATTTCCCCCGCGACGCTGGCCCAGCTGCAGCCGAGAAAGCTTCCTTTCCAACTGGCGAAAGAAGGAAGCGGAGTTGGGTTTTTAAGGCAGCGCAATAAGCCCGGCCTCCTTTTTGGCCACCAAATAGTAATGAGCTTGCACGACTGCGTCATTTGCACGCCCTTCTCCTGCCCGCAAGGCTTTCAGTTCCTGAGCCCGTTTGAAAGGAAGGTCTGACAGCCCCCGGCCGGTTTGCAAAACGGAAAACCGCTTCGCCTGCCACGGAATGCGGCTCCTGCCTTGGCGCCACGCGCGGGCGTCACGAACTAGCCCCCTTCTCTCCTCTCCGCCCGATGCCTCGTGAGAACCCAGGCGAGGGGAAGAAGTTCTGGGCGAGGGTCTCCTGAAAATGCCGCCCGGGGTTGGACTTCTGCAGAGACCGGTGTCTGCTTCGGGAGAGGTTGAAAGGACTGGAGAAGTTCTAAAGGCTGGAAGCTGCTGTTGGCTGGATTGAGGCCATCGAAGGCGGGGTGTGTGTGTATGTTGGCGATGGTGCAAAGCAGAGGTCTTCAAACTTGGCAACTTTTAAGACTTGTGGACTTCAACTCCCAACATAGCTGGCTGGAGAATTCTGGGAGTTGAAACCCACAAGTCTTAATGTTGCCAAGTTTGGAGAGGAACCCTGGTGCAAAGCAAGGAGTGAGGTGGTGTCTCTGAACCTTGTGAGGGTCCTCAGCCTTCTCTGAGCTTGGTTAGGTTTTTTGCAGACCTTTCTTTACTCAAGCAAGGTAACATCATTAATGCCAGTAAGGATGGCATTTGCTCTCGGTTTGCATTCTAGTGGTGTGCCCAGAATATAAACTGAGAGCAAACCCCATTTCCCCCACTCAAGCACTGATGATGTCGCCTAGATGTTCTCTGTGTCATATAATGTAGGTGGGCATATATATCATTTTGTATGTATTTATTTTGTTAACTTCATGTAGTGTCTATTGGAGGTGATGAACCTTTGAATGCTGTCTGCAACAAAATTTCATTTTCATGTGCACATTCAAAGTGCCAATATAAAGTTATTATTCTGTTTTATTCCACTCTACATAAGAACATAAGGAGAGCCATGTTGAATCCGGCCAAAGTCCATCGAGTCCAGCATTCTGTATCACACAGTAGCCCATCAATTGTACAACCACTGGCTTGTCCATGTATATGAATTGGCAGGAATGACTAGTATGTGTATTGTTGAGGACCTGTATGCTGCATGAGTCAAAAAGAGGGCTGTGAAAACATTTACTGTTCCCTCACATCCTGGACATAAACTGTTTCAACTCCTACCCTCAAAATGTAACTACAGAGTATCGCACACCAAGACAACTAGACACAAGAACAGTTTTTTTCTCAAATGCCATAGCTCTGCTAAACAAATAATTCCCTCAACACTGTCAAATTATTTATTAAGTCTGCACTACTATTTCTACTATTATTTTCTCATCATTCCTATCACCCATTTCCTCCCACTTATGACTGTAACTTGTTGCTTGTATTCTTAAGATTTTTATTAATGTTGATTGTTTCCTCATTGCTTATTTGACTCCTATGACAATCATTAGGTGTTGTATCTCATGATTCTTGACAAATGTATCTTTTTCTTTTATATACATTGAGAGCATAAGCACCAAAGACAAATTCTTTGTGTGTCCAATCACACTTGGCCAATAAAGAATAAATTCTACATTGCATCTCAAATTTGCAAGAATCCTTTAATTGTCACATTTTATTTCAGGAAATATATTATGTACATCTTTTTTCTCCTTCTCTTTTCTTTCATTATACATATATAAATTTACATGTTTTAGCATTTTTAGTAAAGCCATATATTTCACCAAATTGATTCACAAAATCCATATATTCTACCAAGTTCATTACAGACAAAACCTAGGAAAATACATAATAAAGATACAAATGAAACAAAATGACAAATGTTACAAATTTTGAAAAGTTCATGCAGTAAGTATTTTCTAATGATACTTATTAGGAAAGAAAAAAGGAATTATATAAGTAAAGGATTTACTACACTAATATCTCGGACATTAACACCCTTGAAAATGTCCAAAGATACTTCACCAGAAGAGCCCTTCACTCCCCCACTCGAAACAGAATATCCTACGAGACTAGACTAGACTATACCTTTCTTCTATTCCTATAGCTCTTCTTCTATTCTTTCATTGATATGTTCTACTACTATATCTTCTTTTCTATCATTTCTTAGATATATTTTACTATGAGTATCTCCTCTATAACCTTCATCATGTATTTTACTATGTGTATATAGATATATACCCACTGTGTATTGGACAAAATAAATAAATAAAATAAAATAATAATAAATAAATAAATCTTCACTTTGAGAATTATACATAGATAAATATTTAGTGCTTATGCTGTTTTGTATTTAACTAGTTTAGTAAATCACGTCACTTTTCTTACTGAACCCACACATTTTTTATGGATTTTAAATGATTATAAAACGAAAGTGACACTTCATAATATGTTTTCCTCTGTAGTTTGCTGCTCTTCTGAGCTTTCCTGCTCATCCTTGAAAACTCTTTGCAGAGCGAGCTTCAAAGTTGCTCTGGGCTGCTCCTTCCCTCTCTTCCCACTCCCAACAAAGAAGTAAAGGAATGGGTTGATGCTGCTGCTGAGAGTGACACATCCTGTCCCAATGGTCATGAGAAGGGGATTATAGGAACCAAAATATTCCATGGCATAAAAGACATTCATTGGGAGAGAAAAAAGAAGGAAGCAAAGGAGAGCCAGCAGGATGACAGTGAGCAACTTCCTTTGACCAAGCTGCAGTTTAAACCTCGTATGAATCAATAGAGTCACAGTGGACACAACCATGAGAGGCGTACAAAGTAAACCATTCACAATAAGCTGGTAAAAGAGAGGTGAACTTCTAAAGGCCCTGGTTTGGAGGAGAATGAAGTGCACCGCAGAGAGCAGGAAAGTGAGGGTCCAGATGAGGCCAGAAACCAGGGTGGGCAAATATGGAGGATGATGACAGCGATGCCAGAGTGGAAATAGGACGGCCACACACCTCTCCAGGCTGATAGCCGTCAGCAGAAACTGGCTGGCAGAATAGGTGAAGAGGAATAGCTCAAAAAACAATAAGAAAAAAGTTTTGACAACATCATTTCTTTTACCCACAACTAACACCGTCGCAAATATTTTGGCTAAAACGTAGGATGCGAGGACTCCACAATCAGCGACGGGGAGATTCAGGATGAAGGTGGTGAAAGAATTCCTCTTAATGCAATACGTCAGAAGATAAATTGTCATTCCGTTTCCCACCAGGCCCAAAATGCAAACAATGGCAAAAAATCCACAGAGAAGGCTTTGTGTTAAATTGTCGAAATCTTGGTCATACGGAGAAGAGAAGAGTCCTGATATTTTAGACATATTTGGAGCAATTTTGGTATTATCGTAAGAAATGTTGACCTGTATAGGTCCATTCCAAATCTTCTCATGTACCCTGATAGTAAAAAGAAACCAAAAGATAATGTCATTTTTGCAGAAATAGATTCAGGGTCACTTTATGTGTGTCCTCAGAGAAGGACAGCATACAAATCTAAATAATAATAATAATAATAATAATAATAATAATAATAATAATAATAAATTATTTATTTTACTTAAACGTATCAACATGTATTTGACCATCATTTTGACTACAGCCCTAAAATCAATGTTTCTTGCATGGTTGGTGAATTGATACACTCAAAATCCCCAGGGCTTTTCACCTTAAAAGACTCAAGAAGAAGAATTCCCAGCGTAACCCCTTATTTATTTATTTTTATTTATTTATTTATTTGTCAAACAAGTACAGTACTATAGTATGTATTAACATAGCATAAGTAGAAAGTAGTGATAGAAAGCATTAAAAGACACGAATCGCTGGGATTCGTGCCGTAGCAGGCGGTTCCGGAGATATTCTGGTCCAATGCCATGTAGGGCTTTAAAGGTCATGGCCAACACTTTGAATTGTGACCGGAAACTGATTGGCAGCCAATGCAGGCCACGGAGTGTTGTAGAAACGTGGGCGACTCTGGGAAGCCCCACAATGGCTCTCGGGCTGCGTTCTGCACGATCTGAAGCTTCCGAACACTTTTCAAAGGTAGCCCCATGTAGAGAGCGTTGCAGTAATCAAACCTCGAGGTGATGATTACGGTATGTAACAATTGGATGGCTGCCTTCATTCCTGCATCGAAAATATTTGGTACTTACAATTTGTGGTATTCAGGCCAAATGTGATATCCGGAGTTTATAATTTTTATCGATGGTTTACCTAAAGAAGCAATTACAGTAAGTCATGATTATGAATAATAACACCAGACAGCAAAAATAGTAATTTGTTTTAGAAACTTCTTCCATGCAGTTATTCCTTGAGACACTACCAGGCACTTAAAGCCAGATGCCCCAAAAACTATTTACAGCCCTGTTTCAAAGTTACAGCCACTGCTGCACTTCCTGGTGGTTCACCTTTATGCCCGACCATAGAGATTTTGCAGTGTCTCCTACATTACTCCTCCATCCTGCCAGGTCCCTGCAGGCCTTTGGCCTCTTAGCATTCCAGCTATTCAGCCATCTAAGGCAGTGTTTCCCAACCTTGGCAACTTGAAGATATTTGGACTTCAACTCCCAGAATTCCCCAGCCAGCGAATGCTAGCTGGGGAATTCTGGGAGTTGAAGTCCAGATATCTTCAAGTTGCCAAGATTGGGAAATACTGATCTAATGGACCCTAAATTAGGACAACAAAATCTAATAGTGCTTGAGGCTTTGGCCTCCTGCTCATCTACCAGCATATGGGTCAAGGTCTTCTTTCCATCAGGCCACTTAGAGACGCAGCTTCTACTGTCTTAGCTCCAGGGCCCAACAAAACCCAACTTTCCTTTCTGGTTTTTTGGCAGAAAAACCTAGTTGATGCAATGTGAGGCTTAGCTTCCTTACAGAGGAAGTTGAGGGTCACACAGGACTGTCTTTGTAATACTTGGAATATGATTTTTGGTATACTGTTGCACTTGCTAATTAACATGGGATTTCTTCTGCTTTAAATTTTACTTTTCAATTAATATTATTATTATTTATTATTTATTATTTATTATTATTATTATTTATTAGATTTCTATGCCGCCCGTCTCCGAGGACTTGGAGCGGCTCACAACAGGAACAATACAAATAATAATAATAACTTCTCATAAAGCCTTAACCTTTAAGAGTGGCCACCTTTTTAGAAACCAGGACTGACCAGACAGCATGTGATACATAGTAGATAAAAATTCCATTTTCAGCTGTCTCCAAGCCTCCATAAACAAAATAATTATTCAAGCCCAACCTTGGGAAGCACTAAAAATGTTTCTTACCCATACTCATTCTGATGCTTTAACTTTGCAATTGTTGATATATTTGTATATGTGTTTATTATATATATAGAGAGATATATGTATATATGTCTGTCTGTCTCTCTGTCTCTCTGTCTATCATCTATCATCTATCATTTATTTATTTGTTTTATTTATTTATTTTATTTATTTTGTCCAATACAAATTGAAAGTTAAAGAGAATAAAAACGTGTAGTAGTAAATATCAGGGAAGGGAGAGAAGAAGAGATATGAGAATAGAATACATCAATGAAGAGTAGAGGAAGGAGATATGGATGGGAAAAAAGATATATAAAATATATGAGAAACAATTGGACAGGGGACGGAAGGCACTCTAGTGCACTTATGCTCGCCCCTTACTGACCTCTGAGGAATCTGGAGAAGTTAACCGTGGAAAGTCTAAGGGAAAAAGGTTGGGGTTTGGGGGTTGACACCACAGAGTCTGGTAATGACTTCCACGCTTCAACAACTCGATTGCTAAAGCCATATTTTTTACAGTCAAGTTTGGAGCAGTTGATATTAAGTTTGAATCTGTTGTGTGCTCTTGTGTTATTGCGATTGCAGCTGAAGTAGTTGTTGACAAGCAGGATGTTGCAGCATATGATCTTGTGGGCAATACTTAGATCATGTTTAAGGTGTTGTAGTTCTAAGCTTTCTAGACCCAGGATTGTAAGTCTAGTTTTGTAGGGTATTCTGATTCGAGTGGTGGAGTGAAGGGCTCTTCTGGTAAAGTATCATCTGTCTGTCTGTCTATCATCTATCTATCATCTGTTTGTATATCTATTTGTATCTCTCTATCTCTCTATCTCTCCATCTATCCATCTATCTATCATCTATCTGTCTATCAATTGTTTCTCTATCTATCTGTATCTCTCTCTCTCTCTCTCTCTCTCTCTCTCTATCTATCTATCTATCTATCTTTCTGTCTATCTATCAGTCAATCTATCTACCTACAGTATAGTGTCTCTCTGAGTGAGGTTTTATTTTTTGAAAAACAAACTATTCTACCTTCTATTCTTGATTTTCCATCCTTTTTAGAGATGCAGACCTCCAATTACATTTTTTCTTAAAATTCTTCTCAGTAATATAGAGGTTGACTTTATACTCCATAAGCCTGTTTAATAGATGACCTACTCTACCCAGTAGCCATTTTGTGAATGCACCTTTTTTTCCCCAAAATACCAAACAGCAGCACCATGATCCCCCCACATATGCACAGATGGGGAAAAAAACCAGATAGGGATCAATGATCTGATGCTATTTGAATTTTGGAATAAGCCCATGAAGCATCTTCAAACACTTGAGTTTTCCTTTATTAGTAGTAGCCACAATGGAAAGGAAAATAATATATAATATAATTAATGTGCTGCTCCTATTTATTATAAGATTAAATAGAGTCCTGAATTGGAAGAGTGGTTCCAACAAATTGCTGGAACAATATCAGAAATATCTGCTGAAAAGAATGCAGGGATGGGAACAGCTAAGAAACTGCACAGAACCCTCAAAATCCAAAGAAATTGTAGAAGATTGAGGAAGACATAATTGATTCATAGGGGTAAGAGGCGATTTTATATACAGTGGTACTTCTACTTACGAACTTAATTCGTTTGGTGACCAGGTTCTTAAGTAGAAAAGTTTGTAAGAAGAAGCAATTATTCCCATAGGAATCAATGTAAAATAATGTGTGTGATTGGGGAAACCACAGGGACGGTGGAGGCCCTGTTTCCTCCCAGGAGATTCCTAGAGAGGCCCCATTGAGGCTTCTCTCCACCTTTTCCAGCCCTGTTTACTCCCAGGAGGTTCCTAGAGAGGCCCCAGATCTGTTTCAGAATCTAAGGGTGACATTCTCCTTGATCTGTACTTGATGCTGCTACAATTGGAGCAGAGAACTTAGGTAGCCCAAGCTACAAGACCTAAGTAAAAAAACGAGAATACTGTACTCTTAATATCCTTCTCTGCATTTGCCTTAGCATGAAGCTATTGTAAAAGAAATGTGTAAACATGTTAGCACAACTTTATTTATTTATTTATTTGTTTGCTTGTTTTGTCAAGTATGTATTGGTGGTATACAAAGTTATAACAAAGCTTATATACATGATAGTAGTAAGAGAGAAACATTAGGACAGGGGACAGAAAACACTCTGGTGCACTTATGCACGATAGGTAAAAAAAACTCTTAATGCTTTTTTTTTTACAATGTTGTTACAGTGGGTTCTGGCATCTTAGATCACTAGAGAAGAGTATTCCCAGGACTTTGAAAAAGTGAGGGTCATGTCCATGTTTGTATTTTATGTTCTGATATTTTTGTTGCCATTATGGAAGATGTTCTGGTTTCTGGTAGAAGTTTAGTAATTACAAATAACTCTCATTAAATGCATCATTTCATGAATAAAGCAACTCTGTTTATTTCTCTGCTCTCCTGTACTTCAATACATTCCAGACACCACTCGGTCCGTTATCTCTCTCTTAGCCGCATTTCTCACATTCCTTTTCCTGCTTCACTTAGACAAGATTTATTTCCTAACTACATAGCTTTAAAAAAAACAGCAGCACTGACTAAATACAATACAAAATGCTTTGGCTTACTTTAGCGTGGGGAAAACACATCCATATTTCTTTTCAGCAATGTTGAAACTCCACCCTTCTTCTCCACTAGCCCCCTGATGTGCCAATTACCTCACTACAATATTTAACCCATTCCTTTCCTTAATATATTCTTCCAGACCTTTGCTCTCTACATTTCTGAATCCTCCTGAATTTAGGATTAACCCAGCGAGCGTCTGATTCTCCCTCGCTAGATCCTGAACTCATAGCCCCATCCTGTGGCTGGCCTCCCACCTGTTCTACTACCTGTAACCTCGGGGCCTCCACTAATTCATAAACACTATCTGAATCCGAGTCCTCAATATCTTCAACATCCTCCAACTGATCAGGAGTATGTACAACAGAAGATAAATAAAATAGTCAAGAAGGCACATCTCCAGATGCCAACTGCAAGGGACTCATAATCTAGAAACATCAGCTTGGCCAATTCAAGAAACAATTTAGTGGACTAGCTACTTTTCAAAAGAGGTCCCAAAAATGTATCTCTATTTTTCCTGCCTGCCTGCCATTCTCATTCTGTTTTCTCTGTTATAGAGGATTTATAATCATTAATAAAGTGTTGGTAATGACGTATAAAGCCCTACATGGCATCAGGCCAGATTGCCTGCGGGACCGCCTTCTGCCGTATGAATCCCAGCGACCAGTTAGGTCCCACAGAGTCGGCCTTCTCCAGGTCCCATCAACTAGACAATGTCACTTGGCAAGGCTTAAGGGAAGGGCCTTCTCTGTGGGGGGCCCGGCCCTCTAGAATCAGCTCCCCCTGGAGATTCATACTGTCCCCCACCCTCCTCACCTTCCACAAGGGTCCTAAAACTCATTTATGTAAGGTGACCAGACTATAACTTTGGTAAAGCGGGACACCATTGACGGGGAGGGGGGGAGGACAACTGAAAAATCTCCACAGATTTTTACCTCAGCATTTGTTTTTGTATATTGTTTCCCAGTCTGGCCCTTTTATTGCAGTAAGGGAAGGGAAGAGAGCAAAATAGCTTGTCTGTTCTGCTGTCAGGCTGCTTCTTATACTGGAATGCCGAAGAGGTGTGGACTCAGTCTCTTCTCCAACCCTATGTTATTCCCCCCCCTCTCTCTGTTGGGTATGAGCAAAGCAACCTGTAGGTGATAGCTCCAAAGTTTTGGGCCACTGCTCCACTTTTTTCTTTCCTCCCCAGTGTGGAAGTTGAACTGCTTGCTGGGCAATCCCTTCAAGCCATGGGATCGCATGGGATCAAAGCATGAAGAGCCGGTCCTTCCAGCTGGCTGGTATTATTATTATTATTATTATTATTATTATTATTATTGTTGTTGTTGTTGTTGTTGTTGTTGTTGTTGTTGTTGTTGTTGTTGTTATGTCAGTACAACACAGCAAACGAGATCACTATGCTGGATTTCGGATTTCATCACCAGTCGGGCGCTTCCCAAGCACCTAGGACTGTGTGATGTAGCGGCGAATTATGTTTGCCGATCCCAGTAATGCGGCCTTTTGCAATTGACAGATGGAGATTTTGTCAATTCCGATGGTTTTCAAATGCCCGCTGAGATGCTTTGGTACTGCGCCCAGCGTGCCAAGTACCACTGGGACCACTTTCACTGGCTTATGCCAGAGTCGTTGCAGCTCGATTTTTAGATCTTCGTATTTCACTAATTTCTCTAGCTGCTTCTCCTCAATTCTGCTGTCTCCTGGGATTGCGATGTCGATGATCCATACTTTCTTTTTCTCCACGATCACAATGTCTGGTGTATTATGCTTTAGAATTCAGTCAGTTTGAAGTCGGAAGTCCCACAGTAGTTTTGCTTGCTCATTTTTGACCACTTTTTCGGGCTTATGATCCCACCAGTCCTTTGCCACTGGTAAATGGTAGTTCCGGCACAAGTTCCAGTGGATCATCTGTGCCACAGCATCATGTCTATGCTTGTAGTCAGTCTGTGCGATCTTTTTGCAGCAGCTGAGTATGTGATCAATTGTTTCATCTGTTTCTTTACAGAGTCTGCACTTTGGATCGTCTGTTGATGATGATGATGATGATGATGATTTGTATTTGTATAGATTTGTATGCTGCCCTCTCCATAGACTCGGGGCGGCTCACAACAATAATAAAACAGTGTCCAGTGAACAAATCTAATATTTAAAAAGTATTAAACACCCCCCCCCCCATTAATTTAAAACCATACAACACCAGCACACCATACATACAACTATATAAGCCTGGGGGAAATGTCTCAGTTCTCTCATGCCTGACGGCAGAGGTGGGTATTAAGGAGTTTGCAAAAGGCAAGGAAGGTGGGGGCAATCCTAATCTCTGGGAGGAGTTGGTTCCAGAGGGTCGGGGCCACCACAGAGAAGGCTCTTCCCCTGGATCCCACCAAATGACACTGTTTAGTCGATGGGACCCGGAGAAGGCCAACTCTGTGGGACCTAACTGGTCGCTAGGATTCGTGCGGCAGAAGGCGGTCTCGGTATGTCTTTCAAAAAATTTGAACTTTTAAAAAATGCTGCGGGACGTGGGACAAATTGCTAAAAAGCAGGACTGTCCCGCCAAGGCTTGCCTGGCTTCGGGTGATTTGACTCTAGCCCTCTGGCCAACGAATGTTACGTATAGTTGTCGTGTGAGTGGGTATGAGTGGTCTTTTTAACAGTACTGGATTTTAGAGATGAGTACGTTCAGTTTTTAAAATTAATTGGATTTAGATGATTATATTGTATAGCTCTTTTTTATTTGTTGTTGTGGTTCAGCCTGAGCCAGATCAAAGACCAGCTGTGTCTCTGCTGGCTCCATGCCCGGGGGAGTCTGAGAGCGGAGGGGAGAGTTCTTTGCAGCCAGACAGTGGAGAAAGCAGTCCAGAAAGTGACGATGAAGCAAGGCCTGGGAGCCTTGGGGAAGGGCTATCTCAAGCAAGTAGCTTGGATTCCCTGGAGTCCCTGGATGACTAAGTACAAGCTATCATTAGTATGCGACAGAGACGCATAGATCAAAGAAGAACTCAACTGCATAGAGATTATCAGTGCTAAATGAGGAGCACCTGGGGGTTGGGTGTGGTCCTCATTAGCAGTGAAGGGTTTATAAGGCCTGCGAACCCTTTCGGCAGCGTGGAGTGTTATCAAAGTGGAGTTGGTGTTATCTGCATTTTCTCTCAGCGTTTTTGTTCCTGGCTCGTGGCCCAGCAGTCTTGAAGACCGGTGGGAGGTTTGTGTCTGTTAGCTCAACAGCCTCGTTTGGCTGGAGATGTTGGAGGTGGGCCGGGGACGCTGGTGCGCTGTTGGTGCGAGCGCCCAGCGCCGGAGGGTCTGCCGATCGAAGGGCCAGTGTGGAGAGGCCGGACCGACTGTCTTCACTGGGAACGAGGTCTGTGAGGAGAGAGGAACTGAAAACGAGGTCTGCGAGGGGAGAGGAGCTGAGGAGGATGTCAGGGCGACGTCGAGGCTGTATTGTGAGCGTTTGGAGCTGTGGAATAAACGTTTGGCGAGAGCCGGGGGTCCTGGGCAGAGCCAAGGACACGGAGGCAAAATCGGGCAACATCAAGAGGAGACGACTTATCCAGGACTGGGACATTCCCCTACCCCAACCCCCCTCTTTTTTGACTTTTTTTGGGGACATAGAACATACTATTAATCCAGAACTTAGTAACTGAGAACTGATACGACTTTGCTGCTAACCAAATTCCTATATTCCTATATTCTCTATAGATACACTTTATACACTATTGATTAGATTGGATCCATTTTAATTAACTAAATTATTACATTACTATCCATATTTTATATATTTTATACTTTTACGTGTATCTATTACCTTTGTTAGTATTTTAATTTTTAGTATTTTTAACTATAAATTGATTTACTTTTAACTAAATTATTGGGGGGGGTTAATGATGGACAATTGGGGAGGGTGTAGTATGTATGGAATGAATGATTGGTATGGATGGGATGGATGGGATGGATGGGGTTACAATATGGGTGAAATGAATGGGAAGGATGCAAGTAACATAGTTGGCCCACCTGGCGCTGGAGAGGCAGGAGGGGGGGAGGCACCTATCTCTGGGGGGACAGAGGGTCAGAACATCCCGGTGTTGCTGGGGAGAGGCAGATATGGCAGGGGCCACAGAGTTAGCCGTTCCAGGGGAACGAGGGATTGTTGCTTAATAACGATCCCTTGTTCTGGCTCTGTGAGCTCAACCTTGGGTACTGGTGATGAGTGTAATTCTGGCCCTGGGCTCAGGTTGCTGCTGCTTAATGCCAGGTCGGTGATAAATAAAGCTCTCCTCATCCGGGATCTAAGTATTACTGAAACCTGGCTGGGCCCAGAGGGAGGAGTTCCTCTCTCTGAAATTTGCCCAGCTGGGTTTCAGATATGGCATCAACCTCGACCCCAGGGAAGGGGGGGAGGAGTGGCTATTATAGCCAGGGAGAGCCTTTGCCTACGTGGACTCATTGCTCCAAAGATTGCGGGTTGCGAGTCCCTCCTGGTGAAGTTGGACTTAGGGGTTCAGGTGGGCTTGTTTCTCACGTACCTGCCTCCCAGCTACATGTCAAAAGCCCTGCCTGTGCTGCTCGAGAAGGTAGCCGGGTTGGCGGTGGAGTTCCCCAGACTTATTGTCTTGGGGGACTTCAACCTGCCGTCACTCGGCGAAGCCTCTGGACTGGCACAGGAGTTCATGGCCACCATGATAGCTATGGACCTGACTCAAGTAATACAGGGTCCGACGCATGAGGGGGGGCACGAACCCGACATGGTATTCCTCTCTGAGCAATTGATCAATGGTCTGAGACTAAGGGGCTTAGAAGTATTGCCTTTGTCATGGTCAGACCGTTTTCTACTATGGCTTGACTTCCTGGCTCCAATCCTTCCCCGCAGGGAGGCGGAACCAATTAAGATGTTCTGCCCCAGACGCCTGATGGACCCAGAGGGCTTTCAGATGGCGCTTGGGGTTATTCCAGATGCACTCGTCCACAGTTCGGCGGAGTCTCTTGCAGAAGCCTGGAACAAGGCTGCAGCGGAGGCTCTTGATTGGATTGCGCCTTTGCGACCTCTCCGTGGCGCTAGACCCCGTAGAGCTCCGGGAGTTGAAACGCCAGAAGAGACGTGTAGAGAAGCGATGGAGGAAGAGTAAGTCTGAATCTGATCGAATACTAGTAAGAGCTTTTATTAAGACTTACAAAGTGGCGCTCAAGGTGGCAAGATGCGCGTATCATGCCGCCTTGATTGCATCAGCAGAATCCCGCCCGGCCGCTCTGTTTAGGGTGACCGGCTCCCTTCTTAATCAGAGGGGAGTTGGGGAGCCCTTACAGAGTAGTGCCGAGGATTTTAACACGTTTTTCACTGATAAAACCGCACAGATCCGGGCGGACCTCGACTCCTATTGGATAACAGAGTCGGCTGACAACGAGTCAGTTGAGGTGACTGGGGCCCGTACTTGTCCATCTGTCTGGGAAGAGTTTGATCTGGTGACACCTGATGAAGTGGACAAGGCCATTGGAGCTGTGAGTTCCGCCACCTGTTTACTGAATCCTTGTCCCTCCTGGCTGGTTTCGGCCAGCAGGGAGATGACACGGAGCTGGGTCCAGGAGATTATCAACGCTTCCTTGGGTAGGGGATCCTTTCCATCATCCTATAAAGAAGCGCTCGTGCGCCCCCTCCTCAAGAAGCCTTCCCTGGACCCAGCCGTACTTAATAACTATCGGCCAGTCTCCCACATTCCCTTTATGGGGAAGGTTGTCGAGAAGGTGGTGGCACTCCAGCTCCAGCGATCCTTGGAAGAAGCTGATTATCTAGGTCCCCAGCAGTCGGGTTTCAGGCCCGGTTACAGCACGGAAACTGCTTTGGTCGCATTGATGGATGATCTCTGGCGGGCCCGGGACAGGGGTTTATCCTCTGTCCTGGTGCTTCTTGACCTCTCAGTGGCTTTCGATACCATCGACCATGGCATCCTTCTGCACCAGCTGGAGGGGTTGGGGATGGGAGGCACTGTTCTCCAGTGGTTCTCCTCCTACCTCTCCAGTCGGTCGCAGTTGGTGTTAGTGGGGGGGTCAGAGGTCGACTCCGAGGTCTCTCCCTTGTGGGGAGCCTCAGGGGTCGGTCCTCTCCCCCCTGCTATTTAATATCTACATGAAACTGCTGGGTGAGATCATCCAAGGGCATGGGGTAAGGTATCATCAGTACGCTGATGATACCCAGCTTTACATCTCCACCCCATGTCCAGTCAACGAAGCAGTGGAAGTGATGTGCCGGTGTCTGGAGGCTGTTGGGGCCTGGATGGGTGTCAACAGACTCAAACTCAACCTGTTGAATCCTCCTCAGTAAATATTGTAACAAGGGAAATTATGTAAATAGGAGGTCGCGCCTGATTGGTTGAGGCGCTGACAGCTCGGTTTAGGCGGGAACCAAAATTGTATAAAAGGAGAGCTTTCTCCCCATAACAGCTGAGACGCGTTCCAGCTGATTGTCACTTCCAAGAGCTGAATAAACGGAACCGTCTTGTTACTCGCTGTCTCGAGTCACTTCACAACCCGTATAAGACGGAGTGGCTGTGGGTTTTGCCTCCCAAGGACAATTCCATTTGTCCTTCCATTACCCTGGGGGGGGGAATTATTGACCCCCTCGGAGAGGGTCCGCAACTTGGGCGTCCTCCTCGATCCACAGCTCACATTAGAGAACCATCTTTCAGCTGTGGCGAGGGGGGCGTTTGCCCAGGTTCGCCTGGTGCACCAGTTGCGGCCCTATCTGGATCGGGACTCACTGCTCACAGTCACTCATGCCCTCATCACCTCAAGGTTTGACTACTTTAATGCTCTCTACATGGGGCTACCTTTGAAAAGTGTTCGGAAACTTCAGATCGTGCAGAATGCAGCTGCGAAAGCAGTCATGGGCTTACCTAGGTATTCCCATGTTTCACCAACACTCCACAGTCTGCATTGGTTGCCGATCAACTTCCGGTCACAATTCAAAGTGTTGGTTATGACCTTTAAAGCCCTTCATGGCACTGGACCAGAATATCTCCGAGACCGCCTGCTGCCGCACGAATCCCAGCGACCGATTAGGTCCCACAGAGTGGGCCTTCTCCGGGTCCCGTCAACTAAACAATGTCAGTTGGCGGGCCCATGGGAAGAGCCTTCTCTGTGGCGGCCCTGGCCCTCTGGAACCAACTCCCCCCGGAGATTAGAACTGCCCCTACTCTCCTTGCCTTTCGTAAGCTCCTTAAGACCCACCTGTGTCGTCAGGCATGGGGGAACTGAGACATCTCCCCCGGGCATATACAATTTATAAATGGTATGTGTTTATGTATGTATGCTTAGAAAATGGGTTTTTTTAAATGTTTTTAGTAGAAATTTAGATTTGTTGTAAATTGTTTTTTGCACTTTGTTGTGAGCCGCCCCGAGTCTGCGGAGAGGGGCGGCATACAAATCTAAATAAACATAAACATAAAAAAACATAAACATAAACATTAAGGATCCTGTTTTTCTGTATGAACAATTGCTTTCGTGTTTCTTTTGGAGTTCCAGTGATTTCCTGACTTGTAAGGACATTTTCTGTTGGCTTCTTTTCTCTTTATCATTATAAAACTGTGTTTGGATTCAACCGGTGTGTCTGGCTTATCTTTTGGGGTTGCTCATAGCTTCCGGAGTGACCCAGACAGAACAGTTGTAAGCCGCCCGGAGTCTTCAGAGAGGGGTGTCATATAAATCCAATTATTTAATAAATTAAAAAAGGAAACTTGACTGTTCTTCTGATTTTCAAAATGGCCGAAAGAAATTGTATTCTTGGAGAATTCCAAGTCATTATTGGGTTGGCCATCCACACAAAACAGGTGGGGCCCTTCCTAACTTTCAATGGAGCCATAAAATGTATTTACAGTCTGAGACCAAATGCAACAAAAATCAGGAATACATTACAGTAACCCTAAGAAAAAAATGGGGAAAAAAATCTTCCAAAAAATGGGCCTGTTTTTCAATTAATATCAATTCATAACATGAGAAAAAAAACCGTAAAAAGATATTAAGGTTTATTGGAATCAGTGATCATAAAACAGTTCAAGGTAATACAAACTAAAAAAGGAGAAAAATTAAATTTTGTGCTCATCATTAGTGATTGGTTCACAATGGAATATAAATAATACAAGGTATATTACAGCTAGCCATTGACTTGACTTAAGGACCACATTTGAACCTAGAATTGAACTCGTTAATCATTTTTAAAATTAAATGAGGCACTTTGTGATTCCTTGTTCAACAACAAGAATCCTAGTAGTTCCAGTCGTTGTTAAATCATTTAATTATTGCTCGTCATTAAATGGATAGAGTCCCAAGTAAGAAGAATTTCTTACAATCATCTCATTTCCATCTGCTGTATTAGTCAAAGTATAAGATGCACCAGAGAATAAGACGCACCTTAGGTTTAGGGGAGGAAAAAAAGGGGGGGATCTGCCTCTGGCCCCCAGCAATTTGCCTCCCAGCAAACAGCAAACAGTACAGATGATATATACCATTTGCTTTTGTATTTTTGGGTGGGTGTGTCTGACCCATAGAAATAGCAAAGAATTGGGGAAATGTACATTACGGCAGTATATTAATGCGAGAACGTTTTCTTAAATGGAGTCACACTAACTCCTCCCCATTACTTAAATAGATCGACTCACTCAGCTGCATTATATTATGTACACTTTTCTTTTATGTATGCTCAGAGCATATGCACCAAGACAAATTTGTTTGTTTGTTTGTTTGTTTATTCATTCATTCATTCATTCATTCATTCATTCAATTTTGTATGCCGCCATTCTCCTTACACTCAGGGCGGCTTAGAACATGTTAGCAATAGAAACATAGAAACATAGAAGTCTGACGGCAGAAAAAGACCCCATGGTCCATCTAGTCTGCCCTTATACTATTTTCTGTATTTTATCTTAGGATGGATATATGTTTATCCCAGGCATGTTTAAGTTCAGTTACTGTGGATTTATCTACCACGTCTGCTGGAAGTTTGTTCCAAGGATCTACTACTCTTTCAGTAAAATAATATTTTCTCATGTTGCTTTTGATCTTTCCCCCAACTAACCTCAGATTGTGTCCCCTTGTTCTTGTGTTCACTTTCCTATTAAAAACACTTCCCTCCTGGACCTTATTTAACCCTTTAATATATTTAAATGTTTCGATCATGTCCCCCCTTTTCCTTCTGTCCTCCAGACTATACAGATTGAGTTCATTAAGTCTTTCCTGATACGTTTTATACTTAAGACCTTCCACCATTCTTGTAGCCCGTCTTTGGACCCATTCAATTTTGTCAATATCTTTTTGTAGGTGAGGTCTCCAGAACTGAACACAGTATTCCAAATGTGGTCTCACCAGCATTCTATATAGCGGGATCATAATCTCCCTCTTCCTGCTTGTTATACCTCTAGCTATGCAGCCAAGCATCCTACTTGCTTTCCCTACTGCCTGACTGCACTGTTCACCCATTTTGAGACTGTCAGAAATCACTACACCTAAATCCTTTTCTTTTGAAGTATTTGCTAACACAGAACTGCCAATACAATATCAAAGGCTTTGCTGAAGTCCAGGTAGGCAATATCCACGGCACCACCTTCATCCAACACCTTTGTGACATAGTCAAAGAAATCAATGAGATTAGTCTGACATGATTTGCCTTCAGTAAAGCCATGCTGATTTGGGTCCAATAAGTTGTTGTTTTTTAGGTGCTGATTTATCCTCTTTTTCAGTAGAGTCTCCATCATTTTAACGACAACTGATGTCAAGCTAACTGGCCTGTAGTTACCAGCTTCTTCTCTACTGCCCTTCTTGTGGATAGGCACAACACTTGCCATTCTCCAATCCTCAGGAACATCTCCTGTTAACAAGGATTGGTTAAACAAATCAGTCAGGGGGGTAGCAATGACAGATCCGAGTTCTTTAAGAACTCTGGGATGGATGCCATCTGGACCCATTGCCTTATTTATCTTTAATCGTTCAAGTTCTTCTAAGACATCGGCTTCTAAGATCACTGGAGCTGAATCTGTACAGTTGGAAGCAATGCTATATCCCTCTATAGTATTATTTTGTAAGGTGTCTTTTGAGAAAACTGAACAGAAGTAGCTATTGAAATGGTCAGCGATCTCCTTATTCCCATTAATGCATGTATTTTTCCCGGTACTAAGCTTCGTGATGCCGCAGTTTTTCTTCTTCTTATCACTAATATATCTGAAGAAGGTTTTATCCCCCTTCTTTAGAGATTTGGCAATTTCTTCCTCTTTTGAGGCTTTAGCAGCATATATTATCTGTTTCGCCTCCTTCTGTCTCATTTTATACACCTCCCTATCAGCTATACTTCCAGACTCTTTATACCTCCTATAGGCAGCCTTTTTTTCATTGAGTATAGTCCTTACATCATTGCTAAACCATAGCGGTTTCTTCTTCCTTTTACCTTTAGTTATTTGTCTTACATACAGTCCAGTGGCTTTTAAGATGGCCTTTTTAAATACAGTCCACTGGGTGCTCGCTCCTGCCATTTTATCCCTCCCCTTTAATTCATTATCTAAATATTCCCCCATTGCATTAAAATTTGTTTTTCTGAAATCCAATACTTTGGTTGCATTATAGGATTGCTCACAATGAGTTTTTACATCAAACCACAAACATAGATGGTCACTGCAACCTAAATTTTCTCCCACCTTGACATCTGAAACCCAATTCCCATTCGTAAAAACTAAATCTAGAATATTCTCCCCTCTAGTTGGTGTCTTAACCAGCTGTGCCAGAGCTGCTCCTGTAAAGGCCTCTACTATATTCTTACTTTTGCATGTAAGGGCACTGGGGATATTCCAGTCAACATCAGGCATGTTGAAATCACCCATAACCACAATATCTCCCTTTACTGCCATTTGGGTAATTTCATCCACCATCTTGTTGTCATATTCCTCAGATTGCCCTGGAGGCCTATAGATCACCCCAATTCTAATGACAGATCCGTCTTTATTTTGCATGCAAATCCAGAGGGTCTCTAGATCTTGACATGTATTTTGAATTAGTGTTGTTTTTAGAGTTTCTTTAACATAAATGGCTACTCCACCTCCCCTTCTCTCTATTCTATCCTTCCTATACAGTGCATATCCTGGTATGGATATTTCCCATTCATTAGAATCCTTAAACCATGTCTCAGTTATGGCAACCAGGTCCAAATTATCTCTAGATATTATGGCCATTAATTCACAGAGCTTGTTGCTCAAGCTTCGAGCATTCGTGCACATTACACGAAGAACATTATTTTCATTATTAGTTTGCCCCTTATCATCAACAACTACATCTATTTTATTTGCAGCTCCCTTTTCATAAGCTTCCAAAAACTGCTTTATCCTCATTGGTCGGGGACAGAAATCACCCACATCAGTTACATCTCTGTCCCCTTTACCTAGTTTAAATGCCTGTCCAAAAAAGTTCTGAATTCCTCACCGAGTACCTGGGTACCTCTGTATGATGGATGCAAACCATCCCTCTTAAACAACTCCCTATTAGACCACCTACTGACATCATGACTTACATAGCCAAAACCTTCAGCTTTACACCACTGCTTTAACCACACATTAAACTCTATGATACACGTTGTTTTATCCTCTTGGCCACAAACCGGTAACACCTCTGAGAAAGTCACTGAATCTGCTATTTTACCCAGCTCCACACTTAGACATTGAAAATCTCTTTTTACTACATTGACATTTCTCTGGGACAAATCATTTGTGCCAAGATGCACCACCACATCAATGTTATTACCTTTACTCACAGCCTTGACAATGTTTGTAATCCTCCTCCTGTCCCTGCTGGCAGTGGCCCCTGGGAGACACCTCAGCACCTTCACCATGTCCTTACTCTGTCCCAAATCAACATCTCTAACAGTCGAATCACCCACAAGAAAATGTGTCCTCTTTATATTTCTACTAACTGCACTTGATGGTTTGGTGACATTTACAACAACTTCCCCTTTGAATATCCCCTCATTCTCTGCCTGAGGAGCCTTGCTAATATCTCCAACATCCTTACTATTTAAATCCGCAAGAACAGTATAGGAATTCGATAAAGAGAGACCAAAATTACTATGTTTTTGCTCAACTGCACGCAATCTTCCTGAACCGACAGTTGTCCACACAGCCCTCCTCCTCGGGGGGCGCTGTGGAAGTGGAGGCTGGACACATGGCTGCATTACAGCACGTGGCTGGGACAATCTTTCCACTTCTGACTGCAAGCTACAAACTAAGGACTGCAATCTAGAGATCTCGCCATCTAACCTAGATGTCCTAATGCAAAGAGGGCAGTACCCCAAGTTCCACAAGGTACTACGGAAGACAACAGCCAAACAAGTGTTACACTGCACCAAGCCAGTCATCTTAACAATGTATTGAAATACAAGTACTTAGCAATAAAATCCACAACCCCTATTGCTACCAAACTTTGCTGATTTTGGTTTATAGTTATATGATTCGCGCGCCGTTAGGCGCGCGGGCCACTACCTTCCTCTCCTTCTCTGTGATCTGAAGTGCAAATTAAAATGGCTTTTTCCTGTTTTTATCCTTCCCTTTGTCTGTTACAGCCAGTTAAATCTCCCCCTTCTCCTTGAATTCCAAAAATGCAAAATGCAAAAAGTAAAAAAGGACTACCTTCCTCTCCTTCTCTGTGATCTGAAGTGCAAATTAAAATAGCTTTTTCCTGTTTTTATCCTTCCCTTTGTCTGTTACAGCCAGTTAAATCTCCCCCTTCTCCTTGAATTCCAAAAATGCAAAATGCAAAAAGTAAAAAAGGACTACCTTCCTCTCCTTCTCTGTGATCTGAAGTGCAAATTAAAATGGCTTTTTCCTGTTTTTATCCTTCCCTTTGTCTGTTACAGCCAGTTAAATCTCCCCCTTCTCCTTGAATTCCAAAAATGCAAAATGCAAAAAGTAAAAAAGGACTACCTTCCTCTCCTTCTCTGTGATCTGAAGTGCAAATTAAAATAGCTTTTTCCTGTTTTTATCCTTCCCTTTGTCTGTTACAGCCAGTTAAATCTCCCCCTTCTCCTTGAATTCCAAAAATGCAAAATGCAAAAAGTAAAAAAGGACTACCTTCCTCTCCTTCTCTGTGATCTGAAGTGCAAATTAAAATAGCTTTTTCCTGTTTTTATCCTTCCCTTTGTCTGTTACAGCCAGTTAAATCTCCCCCTTCTCCTTGAATTCCAAAAATGCAAAATGCAAAAAGTAAAAAAGGACTACCTTCCTCTCCTTCTCTGTGATCTGAAGTGCAAATTAAAATGGCTTTTTCCTGTTTTTATCCTTGCCTTTGTCTGTTACAGCCAGTTAAATCTCCCCCTTCTCCTTGAATTCCAAAAATGCAAAATGCAAAAAGTAAAAAAGGACTACCTTCCTCTCCTTCTCTGTGATCTGAAGTGCAAATTAAAATAGCTTTTTCCTGTTTTTATCCTTGCCTTTGTCTGTTACAGCCAGTTAAATCTCCCCCTTCTCCTTGAATTCCAAAAATGCAAAATGCAAAAAGTAAAAAAGGACTACCTTCCTCTCCTTCTCTGTGATCTGAAGTGCAAATTAAAATAGCTTTTTCCTGTTTTTATCCTTCCCTTTGTCTGTTACAGCCAGTTAAATCTCCCCCTTCTCCTTGAATTCCAAAAATGCAAAATGCAAAAAGTAAAAAAGGACTACCTTCCTCTCCTTCTCTGTGATCTGAAGTGCAAATTAAAATGGCTTTTTCCTGTTTTTATCCTTCCCTTTGTCTGTTACAGCCAGTTAAATCTCCCCCTTCTCCTTGAATTCCAAAAATGCAAAATGCAAAAAGTAAAAAAGGACTACCTTCCTCTCCTTCTCTGTGATCTGAAGTGCAAATTAAAATAGCTTTTTCCTGTTTTTATCCTTGCCTTTGTCTGTTACAGCCAGTTAAATCTCCCCCTTCTCCTTGAATTCCAAAAATGCAAAATGCAAAAAGTAAAAAAGGACTACCTTCCTCTCCTTCTCTGTGATCTGAAGTGCAAATTAAAATGGCTTTTTCCTGTTTTTATCCTTCCCTTTGTCTGTTACAGCCAGTTAAATCTCCCTCTTCTCCTTGAATTCCAAAAATGCAAAATGCAAAAAGTAAAAAAGGACTACCTTCCTCTCCTTCTGTTGTGGTTCAGCCTGGGACCCCTCCGGGAATGGCTGATTTGCTGTCGGTGTCCAGCTCAGAGGCTGAGGATCAGGAGGGGCAGACTGACGAAGAAGCTGAATCCCAGGCTGAAGATGAAGGACAGCCAGAGTTCCACCAGGGGGAGCTCTCCCCAGCAAGCAGCCTGGATTCCCTGGGGGAAGATGCTAGTGACTTCATAGATATGCGACAGAGGAGAGCTAACGAGAGAAGAACGCAGTTGGCTAGGTATTACCAGCATTAGTGGTTGCAGCTGGGTTTGGGTGTGGTGCTCTTGGGAAAGGATAAAAGGTGGCCCCACCCTTCCTGGCTTGTGGAGTTTTATCTTGGAGATTCGTGAGACCTGTCTGTGAACTTTGGTGGCTACAATCCTGGTTTGTGCCTTGGACTCTTGAAACCTTGGGGGGGTGCCAGCAAGAAGCTTTTGGAATTGACTGGACATCAGGACCCTGTTGTAAAGTATTGTAACCTGTCTGCTGTGAAGACAGGTCTTCCTTTATGCTTATTTTTTCCTGCTATAAATTACTTTTGGATTTTACCAGAGTGTCTGGCTGTTTTTTCAGTGGGTGTGGAGGTCTGGGAAAACCCAGACAGAACAGAATAAAACTCCACCAACCACCAGACACCTGGTGCTCATTTTGGAGGGGTGGTTTGGTTGTTTTGTTCCTTGCTCTTTGTTGCCTGTTTTTGCCTGTCACCATGGATGTTTCTGCAGCTGACATGCAGGCTGTATTTGCAGAATTGAGAGGGGACATTGCTAACTTGACTCAGACAGTTTTGTTATTACAACGTCAAGTGGAGGTTTTGTCCCAGGCGGCCCCACCCCAGGCAGCACCTGTGGTACCACCTCCAGCACCTTTGCCCAGAAGGAAATGCTTTGTGGCGATGCCGGAAAAGTTCTGGGGGGACCGGCGGCTGTTTTCTGCGTTCCAGAGCCAGGTGCAGCTTTTTATCAACGCGCAGATGATGCACTTCCCAGGGGATGACCACAAGGTGGCGTTTCTGTGCAGTTTATTGGCTGGCCCTGCAGCGTCGTGGGTGGCACCTTACCTGGCCCGGGATGATCCGCTACTCCAGGACTACAATGCTTTTTGTGACTTGCTGCGTCACCAATTTGCGGACCCGGTGCAGGAACAAACGGCCACGTGGGCGCTGAAGCAATTACGCCAGGGTTCGCGCCCCCTGGTGGACTATATGGCTGACTTTAGGTCTCTGGCCGGGCAAGTCCAGTGGAATGAGGCTGCCCTGATCGAGGCCTTCCAGGATGGACTATCCGACACGATGTTGGACGCATTAGTGCATGAGGTGCTGCCCGGCACGTTGGACGGTTTGGAGCGGCATTGCTTGGCAATAGAGGACAGGCTGTTGGCCAGGGAAGTCCGTCGAGCGGGACGGTCCAACCCCCGTGCATCAGGCGTCCCGCCGACACCTGTTTCACGGCGGGGGTTGTCAACCGTAAGCACCCTGGCTCCGGTCCCTGCGCCCCGACGTTTTTCACCAGCGCTGCCTCCACGCTTGATGGATCGTGTTGCTGCCGGGGAGCCGATGGACGTAAGTTACGCCCGACCCCGACAGACCCCGGAGGAACGAGGGCGTCGGCGGGCAGCTGGATTGTGCTTCTATTGTGGGGCCCCGGGACATTTTGCTGTGGTTTGTCCCCACAAGAGGCGGAGCACCGTGGCTGCCGTCGTTCCCGTACCCTACAGCCCTCCCGTGCTTCCCATGGCGTCCCCTGTGCAGTTACAGGAGACAACCCCTAGTGTCCCCGTTCCTGCCCTGAACTCTCCGATGGCGGGGCCTTCGTCTGGCTGTCCTCCGTCGCCAGAACGATCGGGAAACGAGGGGGGCCCGGCTTGGTGGCAACAATAGGTCGGGCGGGGATCCCACTTTCGTCTGACTCCACGACTCCCGAATTCGGACCGTCTCGACACCTGACACTTGCGGTGACCTTGCATATCGCGCAACGGACTCGGACTTACCCCGCGTTGGCCCTCGTGGATTCGGGGGCGACGACGAACTTCTTAGACGAAGCCTTTGCCCAACGTCATTCCTTGCCCCTTTGTCCTGTTACCCCGCCATTAACTGTGGAGACTATCGATGGGCGGGTTTTGTTGGCTGGTCCCATCCGTTTCCAGACCCTGCCGGTGCGGATGTGCATCGGAACTCATGAGGAGGCCATACAGTTTTATGTTACCAAGGGGCTTCATTTTCCCCTCGTGTTGGGGTTGTCATGGCTGCGTGCACATGACCCACAGGTGGTGTGGTCTCAGAACTTGGTCACCTTCTCTAGTTTGCAGTGCGTGGACCATCACCGACATGTGTGCGCAGCCCACGGCCCAGTAGTTCCCGCGATTCAATTACCCCGTTGCCTCGAGGAATTCGCCGATGTGTTCAACGAAAAGGAGGCGGATCGGCTACCACCACATCGGACGTATGACTGTGCCATTGACCTGCTCCCTGACGCCAAGCTCCCGGCTGGTCGTTTGTACTCCATGTCCGAGCCGGAGCTTGTGGCGCTCAAGGAGTTTGTGGAAAAGAATCTGGCCAAGGGATTTATTCGGCCATCCAAGTCCCCTTTGTCTGCCCCTGTTTTGTTCGTGAAAAAGAAAACAGGCGATCTGCGCCTCTGCTGTGACTATCGCCGCCTTAACGCCATCACAGTGCGGAATAGGTACCCCTTGCCCTTGATCCCTGAACTCATGGACCGGTTGCGGACGGCAACGGTATTCACCAAAATCGATTTGCGCAGTGCGTATAATTTGGTCCGGATGCGGGCCGGGGATGAGTGGAAGACAGCGTTTGGCACGCGTTACGGCCACTTTGAATATACAGTGATGCCATTTGGCCTCACCAACGCCCCGGCCGTGTTCCAACATCTGATGAACGACGTGTTCCGGGACATGTTGGACCATTTTGTGGTGATTTACCTTGATGACATTTTAGTGTATTCCCCGAACCATGCCTTGCATTTGACCCATTTGCGCCGGGTCCTGCTCCGCTTGCGGGAGCAGCAGTTGTATGCCAAGCTGGAGAAGTGCCAATTCTTCCAGACTACCGTCGAATTCCTGGGGCACATTTTATCTCCAGGTGGCATTTCCATGGACCCGAACAAAGTGGCCGCACTTCAGTCTTGGCAACCTCCACGACGGGTGAAAGACGTACAACGTCTTTTGGGGTTTGCAAACTACTATCGGGCTTTTGTTCCGGGGTATGCCACGTTAACCACGCCCTTGACTCGGTTGTTACAAAAACAAGTCCCATTTGGTTGGGGGGAGGCGGAACAGCGGGCTTTTGATGCCCTGAAAGCGGCGTTCATGGCGGAACCGCTTCTGCGCCATCCTGATCCCGCTCAGCCGTTTGTGTTAGAAACCGACGCTTCAGATGTAGCGGTTGGCGCAGTGCTTCTCCAAGCCCAGCGGCCCGGTGACATGTTGTTTCCGTGTGCCTACTTCTCCCGGAAGCTGTCTCCCTCGGAAAGGAACTATACTATTTGGGAGAAGGAACTTTTAGCGGTGAAGGCCGCCTTTGAGCATTGGCGGCATTACCTGGAGGGGGCCCGTCATCAAATCGAGGTACGGACGGATCACCGGAACCTGGAGTATTTGCAGACGGCCCGGAAATTAAACCAGAGACAGATCCGCTGGTCTTTCTTTTTCGCGCGGTTCAATTTCCGCATCAGGTACACTCCCAGTGCCCAGAACCCCCGAGCGGATGCCTTGTCGCGCAAGCCAGAATACACGCACCCGAAGGAGCTGGCTCCTCTGCAGACAGTGTTACCCCCTGCAGCTTTGGCTGCCACTCAGGACCCAGTGGACTTGCGTCACCGTTTACGGGAGGCGCAGCGTGAGGATGGGTTTGTAGCGCAGAGAGTGCGAGAGTTAACACCCAATTCCCCATGGACGTTTCAAGACGGGCTGCTTCAGTACCGGGGGCAGCTGTATGTTCCCGCCGGCCCAGTGAGAGGGTTGATTATGACCCAGTGTCATGACTGTCCAGTGGCGGGGCATTTTGGTCTGTTTAAAACATTGGAGCTAGTCTCTCGGACATTCTGGTGGCCACGCCTCCAAGATGATGTGCGTTCTTATGTGGCCACCTGTGTCCAGTGTCGTACGGCCAAGGGGGTGACTGGAGCCCCACCGGGATTACTGCAACCTTTGCCCACGCCTGAGAGACCCTGGGGTGCCGTGTCCATTGACTTTGTCACTCATTTGCCTTCCTCTGCTCGCTTCACGGTAGTCATGGTGGTGATGGACATGCTCACCAAGATGGTGCATTTTGTCCCTTGCACTAGGGTGCCCACTGCCCAACTCACGGCTCAAATGTTTATTAGTCACGTGTTTCGGTTACATGGGCTTCCGGATCGAGTGGTCTCTGATAGGGGCACACAGTTCACAGCCCGGTTTTGGCGGGAATTGATGTCGGCCCTGAATGTGTCCGTGTGCCTCGCCTCGACGCAGCACCCCCAGACCGATGGCGGTACAGAAAAAGTGATCGGGATATTGGAACAATACCTGCGGTGTGTCGTGGCGGATCGCCAGACGGATTGGTCCCGGTTTATCCCTGTCGCAGAGTTCGCGTTCAACAATTCCCGTCACTCATCGACCCGGCTCACGCCCTTTTTCGCAAACTATGGATTTCACCCTCGCTTCTTTCCCTTGACCCTCCTAGATTCCCCGGTGCCTGCTGCTGAGGACTTTCTCTCAGAGCTGCAGGCGGTTCACGAGATGGTGAAGAGATACCTGAATAAAGCCAAGGAGGACTACAAGAGGGTGGCTGATCGCTCCAGGCGGGATGTGCCCCCCTTGGTGGTGGGGGATCAGGTGTGGTTGTCCACAAAATATGTAGCCTCTGAACTACCCCGGCACAAACTAGATCCCCGGTTCCTGGGTCCTTTTCCCGTTGAGCGGGTGATTAATCCGGTGGCTTACCGGCTCACCCTGCCGGACAATTTGCGGGTTCACCCTGTGTTTCACCGTTCGCTGCTAGTCCCTGTCCCTCCCGATTGTCCGCTCCGTCCCAATGTTCCCGTGTTTCCTGCCCCGTGTGTTCGTGATCACCTCCCTGAAGCTATGGTACATGACATTGTGGATTCCCGTTGGGTGGATGGGTGTTTCCAGTACAAGGTGCAATGGGTAGAGGGGGATCCGGATGATTGCTCCTGGGTGGAAGCGGCGTTGTTGGACGCTCCCGATCTTCTTCGGGCTTTTCACGCCCAGTTCCCTCAGAAACCGCGTCCTCTCCGCTGGCAGGTGGGGAGGGGCCTTCCGCGGGGGGATGGTGTTGTGGTTCAGCCTGGGACCCCTCCGGGAATGGCTGATTTGCTGTCGATGTCCAGCTCAGAGGCTGAGGATCAGGAGGGGCAGACTGACGAAGAAGCTGAATCCCAGGTTGAAGATGAAGGACAGCCAGAGTTCCACCAGGGGGAGCTCTCCCCAGCAAGCAGCCTGGATTCCCTGGGGGAAGATGCTAGTGACTTCATAGATATGCGACAGAGGAGAGCTAACGAGAGAAGAACGCAGTTGGCTAGGTATTACCAGCATTAGTGGTTGCAGCTGGGTTTGGGTGTGGTGCTCTTGGGAAAGGATAAAAGGTGGCCCCACCCTTCCTGGCTTGTGGAGTTTTATCTTGGAGATTCGTGAGACCTGTCTGTGAACTTTGGTGGCTACAATCCTGGTTTGTGCCTTGGACTCTTGAAACCTTGGGGGGGGTGTGCCAGCAAGAAGCTTTTGGAATTGACTGGACATCAGGACCCTGTTGTAAAGTATTGTAACCTGTCTGCTGTGAAGACAGGTCTTCCTTTATGCTTATTTTTTCCTGCTATAAATTACTTTTGGATTTTACCAGAGTGTCTGGCTGTTTTTTCAGTGGGTGTGGAGGTCTGGGAAAACCCAGACAGAACACCTTCTCTGTGATCTGAAGTGCAAATTAAAATGGCTTTTTCCTGTTTTTATCCTTCCCTTTGTCTGTTACAGCCAGTTAAATCTCCCCCTTCTCCTTGAATTCCAAAAATGCAAAATGCAAAAAGTAAAAAAGGACTACCTTCCTCTCCTTCTCTGTGATCTGAAGTGCAAATTAAAATGGCTTTTTCCTGTTTTTATCCTTCCCTTTGTCTGTTACAGCCAGTTAAATCTCCCCCTTCTCCTTGAATTCCAAAAATGCAAAATGCAAAAAGTAAAAAAGGACTACCTTCCTCTCCTTCTCTGTGATCTGAAGTGCAAATTAAAATGGCTTTTTCCTGTTTTTATCCTTCCCTTTGTCTGTTACAGCCAGTTAAATCTCCCCCTTCTCCTTGAATTCCAAAAATGCAAAATGCAAAAAGTAAAAAAGGACTACCTTCCTCTCCTTCTCTGTGATCTGAAGTGCAAATTAAAATGGCTTTTTCCTGTTTTTATCCTTCCCTTTGTCTGTTACAGCCAGTTAAATCTCCCCCTTCTCCTTGAATTCCAAAAATGCAAAATGCAAAAAGTAAAAAGGACTACCTTCCTCTCCTTCTCTGTGATCTGAAGTGCAAATTAAAATGGCTTTTTCCTGTTTTTATCCTTCCCTTTGTCTGTTACAGCCAGTTAAATCTCCCCCTTCTCCTTGAATTCCAAAAATGCAAAATGCAAAAAGTAAAAAAGGACTACCTTCCTCTCCTTCTCTGTGATCTGAAGTGCAAATTAAAATGGCTTTTTCCTGTTTTTATCCTTCCCTTTGTCTGTTACAGCCAGTTAAATCTCCCCCTTCTCCTTGAATTCCAAAAATGCAAAATGCAAAAAGTAAAAAAGGACTACCTTCCTCTCCTTCTCTGTGATCTGAAGTGCAAATTAAAATGGCTTTTTCCTGTTTTTATCCTTCCCTTTGTCTGTTACAGCCAGTTAACTCTCCCCCTTCTCCTTGAATTCCAAAAATGCAAAATGCAAAAAGTAAAAAAGGACTACCTTCCTCTCCTTCTCTGTGATCTGAAGTGCAAATTAAAATGGCTTTTTCCTGTTTTTATCCTTCCCTTTGTCTGTTACAGCCAGTTAACTCTCCCCCTTCTCCTTGAATTCCAAAAATGCAAAATGCAAAAAGTAAAAAAGGACTACCTTCCTCTCCTTCTCTGTGATCTGAAGTGCAAATTAAAATGGCTTTTTCCTGTTTTTATCCTTCCCTTTGTCTGTTACAGCCAGTTAAATCTCCCCCTTCTCCTTGAATTCCAAAAATGCAAAATGCAAAAAGTAAAAAAGGACTACCTTCCTCTCCTTCTCTGTGATCTGAAGTGCAAATTAAAATGGCTTTTTCCTGTTTTTATCCTTCCCTTTGTCTGTTACAGCCAGTTAAATCTCCCCCTTCTCCTTGAATTCCAAAAATGCAAAATGCAAAAAGTAAAAAAGGACTACCTTCCTCTCCTTCTCTGTGATCTGAAGTGCAAATTAAAATGGCTTTTTCCTGTTTTTATCCTTCCCTTTGTCTGTTACAGCCAGTTAAATCTCCCCCTTCTCCTTGAATTCCAAAAATGCAAAATGCAAAAAGTAAAAAAGGACTACCTTCCTCTCCTTCTCTGTGATCTGAAGTGCAAATTAAAATGGCTTTTTCCTGTTTTTATCCTTCCCTTTGTCTGTTACAGCCAGTTAAATCTCCCCCTTCTCCTTGAATTCCAAAAATGCAAAATGCAAAAAGTAAAAAAGGACTACCTTCCTCTCCTTCTCTGTGATCTGAAGTGCAAATTAAAATGGCTTTTTCCTGTTTTTATCCTTCCCTTTGTCTGTTACAGCCAGTTAAATCTCCCCCTTCTCCTTGAATTCCAAAAATGCAAAATGCAAAAAGTAAAAAAGGACTACCTTCCTCTCCTTCTCTGTGATCTGAAGTGCAAATTAAAATGGCTTTTTCCTGTTTTTATCCTTCCCTTTGTCTGTTACAGCCAGTTAAATCTCCCCCTTCTCCTTGAATTCCAAAAATGCAAAATGCAAAAAGTAAAAAAGGACTACCTTCCTCTCCTTCTCTGTGATCTGAAGTGCAAATTAAAATGGCTTTTTCCTGTTTTTATCCTTCCCTTTTTCTGTTACAGCCAGTTAAATCTCCCCCTTCTCCTTGAATTCCAAAAATGCAAAATGCAAAAAGTAAAAAAGGACTACCTTCCTCTCCTTCTCTGTGATCTGAAGTGCAAATTAAAATGGCTTTTTCCTGTTTTTATCCTTCCCTTTGTCTGTTACAGCCAGTTAAATCTCCCCCTTCTCCTTGAATTCCAAAAATGCAAAATGCAAAAAGTAAAAAAGGACTACCTTCCTCTCCTTCTCTGTGATCTGAAGTGCAAATTAAAATGGCTTTTTCCTGTTTTTATCCTTCCCTTTGTCTGTTACAGCCAGTTAAATCTCCCCCTTCTCCTTGAATTCCAAAAATGCAAAATGCAAAAAGTAAAAAAGGACTACCTTCCTCTCCTTCTCTGTGATCTGAAGTGCAAATTAAAATGGCTTTTTCCTGTTTTTATCCTTCCCTTTGTCTGTTACAGCCAGTTAAATCTCCCCCTTCTCCTTGAATTCCAAAAATGCAAAATGCAAAAAGTAAAAAAGGACTACCTTCCTCTCCTTCTCTGTGATCTGAAGTGCAAATTAAAATGGCTTTTTCCTGTTTTTATCCTTCCCTTTGTCTGTTACAGCCAGTTAAATCTCCCCCTTCTCCTTGAATTCCAAAAATGCAAAATGCAAAAAGTAAAAAAGGACTACCTTCCTCTCCTTCTCTGTGATCTGAAGTGCAAATTAAAATGGCTTTTTCCTGTTTTTATCCTTCCCTTTGTCTGTTACAGCCAGTTAAATCTCCCCCTTCTCCTTGAATTCCAAAAATGCAAAATGCAAAAAGTAAAAAAGGACTACCTTCCTCTCCTTCTCTGTGATCTGAAGTGCAAATTAAAATGGCTTTTTCCTGTTTTTATCCTTCCCTTTGTCTGTTACAGCCAGTTAAATCTCCCCCTTCTCCTTGAATTCCAAAAATGCAAAATGCAAAAAGTAAAAAAGGACTACCTTCCTCTCCTTCTCTGTGATCTGAAGTGCAAATTAAAATGGCTTTTTTCCTGTTTTTATCCTTCCCTTTGTCTGTTACAGCCAGTTAAATCTCCCCCTTCTCCTTGAATTCCAAAAATGCAAAATGCAAAAAGTAAAAAAGGACTACCTTCCTCTCCTTCTCTGTGATCTGAAGTGCAAATTAAAATGGCTTTTTCCTGTTTTTATCCTTCCCTTTGTCTGTTACAGCCAGTTAAATCTCCCCCTTCTCCTTGAATTCCAAAAATGCAAAATGCAAAAAGTAAAAAAGGACTACCTTCCTCTCCTTCTCTGTGATCTGAAGTGCAAATTAAAATGGCTTTTTCCTGTTTTTATCCTTCCCTTTGTCTGTTACAGCCAGTTAAATCTCCCCCTTCTCCTTGAATTCCAAAAATGCAAAATGCAAAAAGTAAAAAAGGACTACCTTCCTCTCCTTCTCTGTGATCTGAAGTGCAAATTAAAATGGCTTTTTCCTGTTTTTATCCTTCCCTTTGTCTGTTACAGCCAGTTAAATCTCCCCCTTCTCCTTGAATTCCAAAAATGCAAAATGCAAAAAGTAAAAAAGGACTACCTTCCTCTCCTTCTCTGTGATCTGAAGTGCAAATTAAAATGGCTTTTTCCTGTTTTTATCCTTCCCTTTGTCTGTTACAGCCAGTTAAATCTCCCCCTTCTCCTTGAATTCCAAAAATGCAAAATGCAAAAAGTAAAAAAGGACTACCTTCCTCTCCTTCTCTGTGATCTGAAGTGCAAATTAAAATGGCTTTTTCCTGTTTTTATCCTTCCCTTTGTCTGTTACAGCCAGTTAAATCTCCCCCTTCTCCTTGAATTCCAAAAATGCAAAATGCAAAAAGTAAAAAAGGACTACCTTCCTCTCCTTCTCTGTGATCTGAAGTGCAAATTAAAATGGCTTTTTCCTGTTTTTATCCTTCCCTTTGTCTGTTACAGCCAGTTAAATCTCCCCCTTCTCCTTGAATTCCAAAAATGCAAAATGCAAAAAGTAAAAAAGGACTACCTTCCTCTCCTTCTCTGTGATCTGAAGTGCAAATTAAAATGGCTTTTTCCTGTTTTTATCCTTCCCTTTGTCTGTTACAGCCAGTTAAATCTCCCCCTTCTCCTTGAATTCCAAAAATGCAAAATGCAAAAAGTAAAAAAGGACTACCTTCCTCTCCTTCTCTGTGATCTGAAGTGCAAATTAAAATGGCTTTTTCCTGTTTTTATCCTTCCCTTTGTCTGTTACAGCCAGTTAAATCTCCCCCTTCTCCTTGAATTCCAAAAATGCAAAATGCAAAAAGTAAAAAAGGACTACCTTCCTCTCCTTCTCTGTGATCTGAAGTGCAAATTAAAATGGCTTTTTCCTGTTTTTATCCTTCCCTTTGTCTGTTACAGCCAGTTAAATCTCCCCCTTCTCCTTGAATTCCAAAAATGCAAAATGCAAAAAGTAAAAAAGGACTACCTTCCTCTCCTTCTCTGTGATCTGAAGTGCAAATTAAAATGGCTTTTTCCTGTTTTTATCCTTCCCTTTGTCTGTTACAGCCAGTTAAATCTCCCCCTTCTCCTTGAATTCCAAAAATGCAAAATGCAAAAAGTAAAAAAGGACTACCTTCCTCTCCTTCTCTGTGATCTGAAGTGCAAATTAAAATGGCTTTTTCCTGTTTTTATCCTTCCCTTTGTCTGTTACAGCCAGTTAAATCTCCCCCTTCTCCTTGAATTCCAAAAATGCAAAATGCAAAAAGTAAAAAAGGACTACCTTCCTCTCCTTCTCTGTGATCTGAAGTGCAAATTAAAATGGCTTTTTCCTGTTTTTATCCTTCCCTTTGTCTGTTACAGCCAGTTAAATCTCCCCCTTCTCCTTGAATTCCAAAAATGCAAAATGCAAAAAGTAAAAAAGGACTACCTTCCTCTCCTTCTCTGTGATCTGAAGTGCAAATTAAAATGGCTTTTTCCTGTTTTTATCCTTCCCTTTGTCTGTTACAGCCAGTTAAATCTCCCCCTTCTCCTTGAATTCCAAAAATGCAAAATGCAAAAAGTAAAAAAGGACTACCTTCCTCTCCTTCTCTGTGATCTGAAGTGCAAATTAAAATGGCTTTTTCCTGTTTTTATCCTTCCCTTTGTCAGTTACAGCCAGTTAAATCTCCCCCTTCTCCTTGAATTCCAAAAATGCAAAATGCAAAAAGTAAAAAAGGACTACCTTCCTCTCCTTCTCTGTGATCTGAAGTGCAAATTAAAATGGCTTTTTCCTGTTTTTATCCTTCCCTTTGTCTGTTACAGCCAGTTAAATCTCCCCCTTCTCCTTGAATTCCAAAAATGCAAAATGCAAAAAGTAAAAAAGGACTACCTTCCTCTCCTTCTCTGTGATGTGAAGTGCAAATTAAAATGGCTTTTTCCTGTTTTTATCCTTCCCTTCGTCTGTTACAGCCAGTTAAATCTCCCCTTCTCCTTGAATTCCAAAAATGCAAAATGCAAAAAGTAAAAAATGACTACCTTCCTCTCCTTCTCTGTGATCTGAAGTGCAAATTAAAATGGCTTTTTCCTGTTTTTATCCTTCCCTTTGTCTGTTACAGCCAGTTAAATCTCCCCCTTCTCCTTGAATTCCAAAAATGCAAAATGCAAAAAGTAAAAAAGGACTACCTTCCTCTCCTTCTCTGTGATCTGAAGTGCAAATTAAAATGGCTTTTTCCTGTTTTTATCCTTCCCTTCGTCTGTTACAGCCAGTTAAATCTCCCCCTTCTCCTTGAATTCCAAAAATGCAAAATGCAAAAAGTAAAAAAGGACTACCTTCCTCTCCTTCTCTGTGATCTGAAGTGCAAATTAAAATGGCTTTTTCCTGTTTTTATCCTTCCCTTTGTCTGTTACAGCCAGTTAAATCTCCCCCTTCTCCTTGAATTCCAAAAATGCAAAATGCAAAAAGTAAAAAAGGACTACCTTCCTCTCCTTCTCTGTGATCTGAAGTGCAAATTAAAATGGCTTTTTCCTGTTTTTATCCTTCCCTTTGTCTGTTACAGCCAGTTAAATCTCCCCCTTCTCCTTGAATTCCAAAAATGCAAAATGCAAAAAGTAAAAAAGGACTACCTTCCTCTCCTTCTCTGTGATCTGAAGTGCAAATTAAAATGGCTTTTTCCTGTTTTTATCCTTCCCTTTGTCTGTTACAGCCAGTTAAATCTCCCCCTTCTCCTTGAATTCCAAAAATGCAAAATGCAAAATGCAAAAAGTAAAAAAAGGACTACCTTCCTCTCCTTCTCTGTGATCTGAAGTGCAAATTAAAATGGCTTTTTTCCTGTTTTTATCCTTCCCTTTGTCTGTTACAGCCAGTTAAATCTCCCCCTTCTCCTTGAATTCCAAAAATGCAAAATGCAAAAAGTAAAAAAGGACTACCTTCCTCTCCTTCTCTGTGATCTGAAGTGCAAATTAAAATGGTTTTTTCCTGTTTTTATCCTTCCCTTTGTCTGTTACAGCCAGTTAAATCTCCCCCTTCTCCTTGAATTCCAAAAATGCAAAATGCAAAAAGTAAAAAAGGACTACCTTCCTCTCCTTCCACTTTTTTAACAGAGCCATCCTATTGTCCACACAATCCAGGTCCTCATTTTACCCACCTCGGAAGGATGGAAGGCTAAGTCAATCTTGAGCCAGTGATGAGATTTGAACCGCTGACCTACAGATCTACAAGTCAGCTTCAGTGGCCTGCAGTACAGCAGTCTACCTGCTGCGCCACCCCGGCTCAAATTCCTTGTTATACCCCCCCAAAATACAGTATGTTCTTGCTCACTGACACTCAGGGCCACCATCAGGAATTTTGGGGCCCCATACAGCCTAAGTGACTGGGGCCCCCCCAGGCCATTTTAAAACTACTGCCCCCCAAATCCGGTGCCATGCCCACCATGGCCACACACCCTGGGCAAGCCCTCCCCCAGCCCTCTGAGGTCAAACACAGCCCTGATGTGGCCCTCAATGAAATTGAGTTTGACACCCCTGGCCTAGAGGCTAAATCCTATGAACAAGGGCTTAGAGAATGAGTATGTTTAGCTCAATAAATAGAAAAACTGAGGGGGAATATAATAGTAGTTTCCCAATCCTTAAAGGAGAGCAGATGGCATCTAATTATTCTCCATGCCACCTGAAGATAGTACAAGAAGCAATGGGCGGAACCTCACCAAGAAGAAATGCAATCTGGAAATAAGGAAAAACTTGGGGACTGGGCGGCATAGAAATAAATAAATGAATGAATGAATGAATGAATGAATGAATGAATGAATGAATAAATAAATAAATAAATACATCCCTTCTTTTTTATTAAAAGAAATTAATAGAAACATAGAAACATAGAAGACTGATGGCAGAAAAAGACCTCGTGGTCCCTCTAGTCTGCCCTTATACTATTTCCTGTATTTTATCTTAGGATGGATATATGTTTATCCCAGGCATGTTTAAATTCAGTTACTGTGGATTTACCAACCACGTCTGCTGGAAGTTTGTTCTAAGGATCTACTACTCTTTCAGTGAAATAATGTTTTCTCAGGTTGCTTTTGATCTTTCCCCCAACTAACTTCAGATTGTGTCCCCTTGTCCTTGTGTTCACTTTCCTATTAAAACACTTCTCTCCTGGACCTTATTTTACCCTTTAACATATTTAAATGTTTCGATCATGTCCCCCCTTTTCCTTCTGTCCTCCAGACTATACAGATTGAGTTCATGAAGTCTTTCCTGATACGTTTTATGCTTAAGACCTTCCACCATTCTTGTAGCCCGTCTTTGGACCCGTTCAATTTTGTCAATAATAATTTAAAAAAACCAAAATCTATTACTATTAAAACTAAAACAACCAGCAAAACTATTAATAAAAACAGGTGAGGGCTGGGTTTTTTCTCTGTTATTATTTAAGTGCTTTTACCATATGCTTTAAATCAAGAATCACTTCTCTCTCTGTTTCTCTCTCTTTTCTGTCATTCTCTGCCTCAATCATTTTCTCATTTCTCTTTTTTTCTCCTCTTTTTTCTATCATTTCTCTCTCTCTTCCTTCCACTCTTCTCTCTCTCTCTTTCTTCCTCTCTCATCTCTTTCTTTCTCTTTCTCTTTCTCTCTATTGCTTTCTTTCTCTTTCTCTCACTCTCTTCCTTCCTCTCTTATCTCTTTCTTTCTTTCTTTCTCTATCTTGCTTTCTTCCTCTCTCTCACTCTCTTCCTTTCTCTCTCATTTCTCTCTCTCTCTCTTTCTTCCCCTCTCTCTCTTTCTCTCTCTTGCTTTCTTCCTCTCTCTGACTCTCTTCCTTCCTCTCTCATCTCTCTCTCTCTCTTTCTCTCTCTCTTTCTCTATCTTGCTTTCTTCCTCTCTCTCTCTTCCTTCCTCTCTCATCTCTTCCTTTCTTTCTCTCTCTTTGTCTCTCTTGCTTTCTCCCTCTCTCTCCCTCTTCCTTCCTCTCTCATCTCTCTCTCTTTTCTTTCTCTCTCTTTCTCTATCTCTCCCCCTCTTTCTCTCTCTCTCTTTTTCTCACTTTCGCTCTCTTGTTTTCTTTCTCTCTCTCTCTTGCTTTCTCTCTCACACTCTTTCTCTCTCTCATTCTCTTTCTCTTGCTATCCCTTTCTCTCCCCCTATTTCTCTCTCTCTCTCTCTCTCACTTTCTCTCTATCTTGTTCTGTCATTGCTCTCACTCTCTCTTGTTCTCCGGAGGCTGGCGAAAGTAATTTTCAATTACTTTCAATTGTAATTTTCAATTACAATCAACCTATCTCTCCTTCCTTCCTTTCCCCCCTCCCTCTTTTTCTTTCCTCCCCTCCCTTCCCTTCCCCTTTCTCCTTCTTTCCCTTCTTCCTTCATTCCAACCAACCTATCTCTTCTTCCTGTTTCCTTCTCCTCCCTCTTCCCCTTCCTTCCCCTCCATCTTTCCCTTCCTTCCCTCCCTATTTTTCCTTCCTTCCTTCCCTTCTGTGTCCTCCCGGCCCTCTCTTCCCCTCCCCTCCCCTCCCCTCCCTTTCCCCGACGAGGGCAGCCCGTAGAGTCACACCCATCCCGGGCCGAGTTACAAGAGCCGCAGCCAGGCGGGGAGCACTTGCTTCGTTCCCACGGCAGGGCTTGGTCGGGAGCCCGCTGGTCAGGGCCACCAGGAATCCAGGAAACCGGGGTCAGGGGTCTCTGGGGCGTCGCACCGGGACAGCGCCTGGAATGTTGGGCGCGCGGGCTGACGCGCGCTCTCCCCATCCCCTGCTGCCAGCCCAACCCGGAAAATTCAAAGTAAGAAAAACCTTCGCTCTTTGAATGCTCCAGGCAGGCTAGCAGGGAGATGGAGAGAGCGCGGTGGCCCCCGCTGTGAGAATGCCCAACCCGGAAAATTCAAAGTAAGAAAAACCTTCGCTCTTTGAATGCTCTTTGAATGCTCCAGGCAGGCTAGCAGGGAGATGGAGAGAGCGCGGTTGGCCCCCGCTGTGAGAATGCCTGCAGGGAAGAGAGGCGGAGCGGGCAGGCAGGCAAGGGCAGCGGCGAGTAGCCACGGGGGGCGCGAGGGGGCTAGAGGTGTGGGGGGGGCGGCCACGGCTTCGTGCGCGCCCTTGGAAAAGGGTGCGGTGTGGGGGCTTTTGGGGGATGCTGGCACACGCATGTTGCGCTTGTGTTAAATTTTGTTTCTTTCCTAAGCAGCCTTCTGTGTAAAAAAATCCATTTGGGAACGACTCATTCCCAAATGTAATTTTTTACACAGAAGGCTGCTTAGGAAAGAAACAAAATTTAACACAAGCGCAACCGCCACCCCGAAGGGGCTCCTACCTTCGCCGCACGCTTTATTCTGGGGACTGGAGGACCGCGCTGCCAAAGGCTCTGTCGGGGCTTCGAGTCCTGCCTCGCGAGGGCCAGAGGGCCCACCTTTTTCGTTGGTGAGGCAGGCAGCCAGCAAGAGAGGGCCAGTACTGCGCAAGTGCGATGGCGGGCAAAACCGGGGGCCCTCATGGCTGGGCCCGGTACACCACTCCCAGTAGTACCGCCCTATCAGCGGCCCTGCTGACACTGATGTTGGCAGTTCCATATGCTCTACCACCCAGCTGACTTCAGTGCCAAGAGCTGTTTCCAAGCTGGTAAACTTTTACCTCTGGCCATAGAGTTCCCAAAAGAAAATAATCGACGATGCAGTTGCTGGGTATAACTATCAAGTGGTCAAGTGAAGGAAATCAAGACCAATACAACCATTTGTTTGAAACAACTTCTTTATTGCTGTTTGCATGCAGACAGGAATCTTGCCAGAGTAAAGCACACACTGCATATGTATCAGATAAAGACTATTCAGGTTTTAGAGAGTATCCCCTTTGAACCTCTTTCTCCACACCAATGACTCAAGGCTCATTTCAGGTTTAGCTCCTTGAAAAAGAAGTCTTCCCTTCTACAAACAGGCGTCCAAGTCCATAACCCAAATCCAATTAAACATTTATTTTGGTCATAGACCAGGATAAAGGCTAATATGCAAAGGAAAGCTAAGAAAAACACACGTGATGTGCCAAATAAATGTGTTGGATAATACATTTATTATGCAATATTTATGACTGTTCACAACTGACTTTCATTCGTGGTTTCCTCGTCTTCTGGGCTGGTTTTCTCATTCTTGAAAACTCTTTGCAGAGCAAACTTGTAAGATGCTCTGGTCTGACCTTTTCCACCCTTCTTCCTCCCCACTAAGAAATAAAGGAGTGGGTTGATGCTGCTGTTGAGAGTGGCACATCCTATCCCAATGGTCATGAGGAGGAGATTAGGAGAATAAAAATGTTTGATGGCATAAAAGACATTCAGTGGGAGAGAAAGCAAGAGGAAGAAGAGGAGGGCCAGCAAGATGGTGGTGAGCAGTTTCCTTTGGTCACGTTGAGACATAGACCTCATATGAATCCAGAGAATCACAGTAGACACAACCATGAGAGGCGTACAAAGTAAACCATTCACAATAAGCTGGTAAAGCACAGGTGAACTTTGAAAGGCCCTGGTCTGGTGGAGAATGAAGTGCAGCGCAGAGAGCAGGAAAGAGAAGATCCAGATGAGGCTACAAACAAGTGTGGACAAATATGGAGGCCGATGACAACGATGCCAGAGTGGGAAGAGGACAGCTACGCACCTGTCCAGGCTGATGGCTGTCAGCAGAAACTGGCTGGCAGAATACGTGAAGGAAAAGAACTCAAAAAATAAGAAGAAAAAGGCATTGATGACATATGCTCTGTGGTTCAGAGTAAACACTGACACAAATAGGGCTGAAACAACAAGTGATGTGATGACCCCAAAATCAGCGATGGAGAGGTTCAGGATGAAAGTGGTGAAAGGATTCCTCTTAATGGAAAAGGCCAGGAGGTAAATGGTGGTTCCATTTCCCACCAGGCCCAAAAGGCAAATAAGGGCAATGAAGCCATTGAGAAGATTTCGTGGTACATTATCGAACAGATGATCGTAAGGAATCAATTCTGGTATTACAGTAACATTGGAGGGAAAGTCGACTGGTCCAGAACCAATCTCACGACTTAGAGAAATTATATTGCTGTGTAAACTAAAAACAGAAAGAGACAGAAAGAGAGTCAGTCCTTGTTTGTGAAATACATACATATTTTAGAAAGGCCCACCCTCCTTCCCAGATTAAAATATTCTTTATTCCTAATATTAAAAAGAGGCAAAATACAGTGGTACCTCTACTTATGAACTTAACTCGTTCCGTGACCAGGTTCTTGAGTTGAAAAGTTTGTAAGGAGAAGCAATTTTTCCCATAGGAACCAATTTAAAAGTAAATAATGTGTGCGATTGGGGAAACCGCAGGGAGGGTGGTGGCCCTGTTTTCTCCCAGGAGATTCCTAGAGAGGCCGCATGGAGGCTTCTTCCTGCCTTTTCTGGCCCTGTTTTCTCCCAGGATATTCCTAGAGAGGCCGCATGGAGGCTTCTTCCTGCCTTTTCTGGTCCTGTTTCCTCCCAGGAGATTCCTGGAGAGGCCCCATGGAGGCTCCTCCCCTCCTTTTCCGACCCTGTTTCCTCCCAGGAGATTCCTATAGAGGCCCCATGGAGGCTTCTCCCCGCATTTCCCAGCCCTGTTTCCTCCCAGGAGATTCCTAGAGAGGCCCCAAGGAGGCTTTTCCCAGCCTTTCCCAGCCCTGTTTCCTCCCAGGAACCGCTCCAAACATGACTGTAAAAAATATGACTTCAGTAACCGAGTTGTCGAAGCGTGGAACTCATTACCGGACTCCATAGTGTCATCCCCAACCCCCAACACTTTACCCTTAGATTATCTACGGTTGACCTATCCAGATTCCTAAGAGGTCAGTAAGGGTCAAGTAGAAGTGCACTAGAGAGCCTTCCGTCCCCTGTCCTATTGCTCTCCTATATCTCCTATACCTTTCTTCTATTCCTATATCTTCTTTTCTATTATTTCTTAGATATATTTTACTATGAGTATCTCCTCTATAACCTTCATCATGTATTTTACTATGTGTATATAGATATATACCCACTAAAACCCTCATTGTGTATTGGACAAAAATAAATAAATAAAAATAAATAAAATTCCTAGAGAGGTCCCACGGAGGCTTCTCCCTGCCTGTTCCAGTTCCAGTTTTGGAGGCTCAGGTTTGTAAGTGGAATTTTTTTCTTGAGGAGAGGCAAAAAAATCTTGAACAACCGGATCTTATCTAGAAAAGTTCATAACTAGAGGCATTCTTAGGTAGAGGTACCGCCAGGGGTGGGTTACTGCCTGGACAGGGGGGGGGGATGCAGTGGGGTAGCAAAAATCGAGCTCCACCCCAGAGCACCCAATTTGCATTGAATGATGTTGAAAGAAAATGCAGGGCGTCCTGCATAAGCCACGCCCACAGTGTGGTAGTAAAAATTTTGGTAGCCGTTCACTGGGTACCACAGTATTACATTTCCATAAAAGGAGAAATGTAGAGACATCTTCTTAAATGAAGAAGCAGCCCCAATCTTCCTGCCTATAAAAAGAAGTTAGTCTTTTGGCATGTAGATTTTGTGTCCATGCAGAAAGGGTGGGTCAATCTATGCATAAACAAAACACCTCAGCCACAGCTCTGGAACTGATGGGCTTAATTTATATCTCCCCACCCAAATTCTAAGGACAGGACAGGATCTTTAGGATATAATAGGATTAACCTGAGTCTGCAGAGGAAGACAGCATAGAAATCAATCAATCAAACACTCAAAAAAGAAGTGGGGAAACTTGTTTCACAAATGTTGTATTTATATGTTTTGGTTTTTTGTATTATTACATGTGATATTTATTGTATTGTTTCCCTGTTTTGTAGTTTTTTGTTTTGTTTATTTGTTATTTGTTTTATTTAACTATGTCAAAAAATGAAATAAAAAAATTAAAAAAAGAAATCAATCAATCAATCAATCAAAAAAATCATTCAATCAATCAATCAAACATACAACCCACAACCATTGAAATCGGAAAATACACAAAGTCCAGCATATTGCCCAATCTCTTGAAGTCTCTCAATCAGACTCCTATAAAGACCCATCCACTCACTCAGCCATTTTGTGAAACATTGGAAACATTGCTGTGGCCAAGGAAGTTTCTGGAAACCAAATAAAAAATGTCCTTCTTTCCAATCAGCCAGCCTCCATTTTATTTCCAGCGTCTTTCTCCTGGCTTGGAACCAGACCCGATTTTATTTCCCATAGTACGTAGGTATGTACGTTATTTAGTGAAGGGCTACCAAAATGTTTACTACCTCACCGTGGGTGTGTCTTATGCAGGATGCCCGACATTTTCTTTTAATATCTTTTAGTGCAAATTGGGTGCTCTGGGGTGGAGCTCCATTTTCACTATCCCACTGCGTTCCCCTCTGTCTGGGCAGTAGCCCACCCCTGCATACATACATACATACGTACACACATTCATTCATTCACTCACTCACTCACTCACTCACTCACTCACTCACTCACTCACTCACTCACTCACTCACTTACTTACTTACACTGCACACCAAGACAACTAGACACAAGAACATTTTATTCCCGAACACAATCACTCTACTAAACAAATAATTCCCTCAACTCTGTCAGACTTTTTACTAAATCTTCACTTCTATTCTACTAGTTTTTCTCATCATTCCTATCACCCTTTTTCCTCCCACTTAGGACTGTATGACTGTAACTTGTTGCTTGTATCCTAAGATTTTTATTAATATTAATTGTTTCTTCATTGCTTATTTGACTTCTATGACAATCATTAAGTGTTGCACCATTTGATTCTTGACAAATGTATCTTTTTCTTTTATGTATGCTGAGAGCATATGCACCAAGACAAATTCCTTGTGTGTCCAATCACACTTGGCCAATAAAGAATTCTATTCTATTCTATTCTATTCTATTCTATTCTATTCTACTCCATTCTATTCTTTCTTTCTTTCTTTCTGTTTTCTTTCTTTCTGATTTGATTTGATTTGATTTGATTTGATTTGAGTTGAGTTGAGTTGAGTTGAGTTGATTTTTATGCCGCCCTTCTCCTTAGACTCAGGGTGGCTTACAACATGTTAGCAATAACACTTTTTTAAACAGAGCTAGGCTATTGCCCCCACAATCCGGGCCCTCATTTTACCCACCTCGGAAGGATGGAAGGCTGAGTCAACCTTGAGCCGATGATGAGATTTGAACTGCTGACCTACAGATCTGCAATCAGCTTCAGTGGCCTGCAGTACAGCACTCTACCTGCTGCGCCACTCTGCCTCTATACATACACACACATACATACAATGAAGGGCCGCACTTACTTTCCATATCAGATCAGTCCTGGAGGCAGTGAGGGTGCGCATACAGCTGAGGGCGCACACCTCCACATGAGAATTTGCTTTCGCGCATGCATGGAAGCAAAGAAACCGGCGAAAATTGCCGAAATCTCACGCGAGGACATTCGCACATGCAAGGTTTTGACGATTTTTGTTGGTTTCTTTGCTTCTACAAATGTGCCAAACCAAAGAATTGTCAAAAATTGTCAATGTTCACCAATTTGTTTGCTTCTGCGCATGCGCTGAAGCAAATTCTTGCACAGGGGCACGTGGGGGCACGGCAGAGATACGCAGATGTGCATGTTTGCCATTTCTGCTAACGGATTGGGCGATCCCAGGTGTACTGGGGGCAGCCCAATACTGCATACATACACCCAACCATCCGCATAGACACATGGATAAACACATCCATTCACAGGTACATCCACATAGAACACATGGATACATATATAATTTAGTTTAATTTAGTTTTTTATATTGGATTTATATGGTATTGTATTGTATTATTATTGCTGTTGTGAGTCCTCAGAGGGGTGGCATACAAATATAATAAATTATTATTATTATTATTATTATTATTATTGTTGTTGTTGTTGTTGTTATTGCTGTTGTTTGTTATTGTTGTTGTTTGTTGTTGTTGTTATTATTATTATTATTAATAATAATAATAATAATTATTATTATTATGTTAAGCCAGGAAGGTGGGGCGGGTGTGGATCTCTGGAGGGAATTGGTTCCAGAGGGCTGGGGCAGCCACAGAGAAGGCTCTTCCCCTAGGCCAGTGATGGCAAACCTATGGCACTGGTGCTACAGGCGGTATGCAGAGCTATATCTGCTGGCACACGAGCTATTGCCCTAGCTTAGCTCTAGCATGCATGTGTGGACTGGCTAGCTGATTTTTGGCTCACCTGGAGGATCTGTGAGGACTTTTTCAGCTTCCAAAGGCTTCTTGGTGGTTGGGGAGGGGTTTTTTGCCCTACCCAGGCTCCAAGGAAGCCTCTGGAGCCTGTGGATAGTGAAAAACAGGCCTGGGCCCACCAGATGTTGGGAAATCAGCTCTTTCTGGCCTCCAGAGGGCCTCCAGCGGGGCAGGGGAGTCACTTTTCGCTTTCCCCAGGCATTGAATTATGGGTGCGGGCACTTGTGCAGGCACAAAAGTGTACCCAAGGGGGAAAAGGTTCACCACCGCTCCCCTAGGCCCACCAGCCGGCATTGCTTAGCTGACTGGACCTGGATAAGGCCAAATCTGTGGGACCTAACCAGCCGCTGGGATACGGGAGGCAGAAGATGGAACCGTAAGTATGTAAAAAATGTGACAGTTGTCCTATGATCAAGAAAGTCCCATGGATTCCAACTCAGACTAATAAAGCTGAAATGTTCTCCTAATTGTGTGAAGAAATTACATGGAGAATTGAGCAACCTCCATAACAGAAAATTCCGTTCAAAAGAAAGAGATCCTGTTCAAAATGGGCAGGAGCACCAAAGTAATTTTCTTTTTGGAACATTATGAAACAACTGGAAGGCTAACTCCATTCCTGCAAAGACAATATTTTGTTTCATAATATACTTACTCATCGTATCTTTCCCAAAGATAAATGAAGTCAGTACTTTGGCTTGACCCACCACCTAAAGAAGCAATTATAGTAAATCCTTATTTTAATCAATAACAGCAGGTGGCAAAAAATGCTAATGTGCTTTAAAAACTTCTTCCACATAGATTTGTTTCTTTCTGAACGGGCGTTTGCCACTATATTGTAGGAAGTTAGCACCTACCAGTCTCCTAGAAAAATGAAATGTTTTAGGAAATATTAAAAGGGCAGAATGTTTCATCTAAAAGGGAGGCAGAAACTCAGCATCCTTTTGTCAATGAGACATTAAGGCCTTGAAACAGTCTATTCTACGTTAACAAAGATCTACCTCCTTCAGGCAAAGCCATAGTAGGAATTGCCCAAAGCCTTTTCATTACATCATCACCCAGTAAGAGTCAACCAAGCCTGGGACTTAAAAGAAAACCTACAAAGTTATCCCTACATGGCCACATGGGACTCTGACAACCAATCAGAACACAAGCTGAAATTCAAAGCCCAACAGAGGGGCATAAAACCCAGGTACTCCCAGCATCATGCCCCTTCTTTGCCCAGGATCTCAAACTATGTGATTCTGTCCATCAATAAACCATCTTTCCAATCAGCCTCCATGTTTCCGATGTCTTTCTCAGTCTTGGAACTGAACCCAGATGTGCATTTCTTCTCAAAATATCAGTAAAATAATAACCCCCTATCCCAGGGATGGGCTCTTCTAGGTAAGGAGGTCAGGTATGCAGAACCAGTAGAATTTTTTTCCTTTTTTTCCCTTCTGAGTTGTGTGTATGTTTTTCCTATCGCAATAAATGAGATTGAATGTGTATAATTTTAGAAGATATCTCTCTCTCTCTCTCTCTCTCTCTCTCTCTCAGTTTATATAGTAGATAATGTATATTTTTGTGTGCCTTTATGTAATGGGTATGTACATATATGGCATATATACATAGAATTAAATAATATATTTTGGATGTTCAGTAATAGAAAATAGATAGGGAAATTGTATCTCTTTGATGCAAGAAAATGCCAGGCACCCTAACCCTAACCTTTGACGTGAGTGATGTCAAGTTGACCACCTTTAAGCAATGTTCCCTCTAATTTTTTTTCGGGGTGGGCGGAAAAGTATAGTGTCTGAGCGGCAGTCCCCTTGGGACTGGGCGGCATAGAAGTACAAACAAACAAACAAATAAATTAATTAAATCCCTACTTTTTTATTAAAAGAAATTAATAATAAAACAAAACAAAACTCTATTACTATTAAAACTAAAACAACCAGCAAATCCAAAAACATAACTATTAGTAAAAACAGGTGAGGGCTGGGTTTTTTTTTTCTCTGTTATTATTTAAGTGCTTTTACCATATGCTTTAAATCAAGAGTCACTTCTCTCTCTGTTTCTCTCTCTTTCCTGTCATTCTCTGCCTCAATCATTTTCTCATTTCTCTTCCCCCCCTTTTTTTCCTATCATTTCTCTTTCCCTCTCTCTTCCCTTCCACTCCTCTCTCTCTCTTGCTTTCTTCCTCTCCCTCACTCTCTCTCACTCTTCCTTCCTCTCTCCTCTCTCACTCTTTCTTCCTTGCTCTCTCTCACTCTCTCTTCCTTCCTATCTTCTTTCTCTCTCTTTCTCTCTCTCTCCCTTTCTTTCCTTCTCTCTTCCTTCCACTTTTTTCTCTTTCTCTCTCTCTTTTCCTTCCTTCCCCTTTTCCCTTCCCTCTCTCCCTTTATATTTATCTCTTCCTTCCTTCCTCTCTTCCTCCCTTTCTCTCTCCCACTCATTCACTTTTCTCTCCCTTCCCTCCCTCCCTCCTTCTTTCCTCTCCTCTTTCCCTCCCTCTCTTTCCTTTCTTTCCATGTTTCCGGCTTTGCTGACCGGCACAAGGCTCAAACCAACTGCCCGGGAAAGCCAGGAAGGTCCTCCTGCCCCAGCTGAAAACACAATGGAGGTCTTCCGCCACCAGCTTGACCCTCACATTGTTCCACCCCATTTCGCCTGTCATCCTGGACCTCTGTTGTGTTTTCGGGGGGGGAGCGGCAGGAAAGCCCTGTGCCAGCCAGGAAAGCCGGGTTTGCTTTCCGTGAAAGCAGCGCGCCTTTTAAACACACTGCTTTCCTGCACCTCTTTCCTGGGCTTTCCTCCTCTTTCCCACAGCCACCCCCCCCCCCGCCCCGCATTTTTCCTTCCTTTTCATAAACGCTTTTGGCCTATTTTTTTTTTTCTAATTAAGGAAGAACACAAGCATTGATTTGATCTCTTGTGTCCTTCCAATGGACAATTCTGGGAGGATGTGACCTTCAGGAAGCAACAGGTGTCAGTGTGTTGATATTCTTAAATTCTCCATTAGATTTAGCATATGAATAAAGTTCAACTTCTGCAATGCTCTCTACAAGGGGCTACCTTTGAAGAGTGTTCAGAAACTTCAAAGTGTGCAAAATGCAGCCGCGTGAGTGGTTATGGGCCTCCCAAGTTATGCCCATGTTTCTCCAGCACTCCGTGGACTGCATTGGCTGCCAATTGGTTTCTGGACACAATTCAAAGTGTTGGTTATGACCTACAAAGCCCTACGTGGCATCGGACCAGATTATTTGCGAGACCGCCTTCTGTCGCATGAGTCCCAGCGACCGATTAGGTCCCACAGAATTGGCCTTCTCCAGGTCCTGTCAACTAGACAATGTCACTTGGTGGGGCCTAGGAGAAGAGCCTTTTCTGTGGGGACCCCAGCTCTCTGGAATCAGTTCTCCTCAGAGATTTGTACAGCCCCCACCCTCCTTGCCTTCCGTAAGAGTCTAAGGACTCATCTGTATTGCCAGGCTGGAGGCCATTAGATTCTAGGCCGCTGGCTGATGAGGGCAAGTATGTCTGCTGTTGAATGAGAATGAGTGATTTTATTTATTTGTTTGTTTGTTTGTTTATTGGATTTGTATGCCGCCCCTCTCCGCTATTAGGGTGTATAAATTTAATTAGCTAAATTAATTGGATTTTTGATATCTGGACTATATATTGTGTTTCTCAATATGTTGTAAGTCGCCCCTCGTCTCGGAGAGGGGTGGCATATGAACCCAATAAATAAATGAATAAATTCCATCAAAAGCCATTTTGTGAAAGCACCCTCTGAACATTTTAAAAATGGCCTCAGGAGAGAGGGGACAACAGGAACTCTTGATTCTGTGAGAGACTTTCAATTTTGGAATAAGCTCAGAAAACATTTTCAACCCTTCAGGTTTTTGTTATCTGTAGTACCCACAAAGGAAAGAAAGTTTACATACTTTGTTGCATTGTTTTCAGGCGGTCCTCATATTCTGAGTAATCAAATGGCGGTTCCATTGTGCAAAATGTGTTGTTTGCTTGCTTAGAAGAGTTCACGTCCTGGAGCTTTGTAATTTAAAGGGAAGTACAATTTGTCAGCGAACCAGCTAGCATCTGGGAAAATAAATTCAATTCCACTGCTGTGTAAACACAGAAAGTTCAATTTATTATCAGAGCCATGTCTGGATTCTGCCGTGATATTATCAGCACAGAATTTCACTTCCATACCAATCTGGGGAAAGGAATGCTAGCTTCCCTTGTACAGTGGATCTATAGCTCTGCACAAGGAATGTGCTGTAGTTCTAACGTCTCTCTCTCTCTCTCTCTCTCTCTCTCTCTCTCTCTCTCTCTCTCAGACACACACACACACACTCACTCCTCCCATTCCCTATTACTGTTATTCTGTCAAGAGGCCTGGCACAATGAAATAAGATTGGTTTGCCATAATCTGTTTTTAACAGACCCATGCTGGGTTCTAGTTTTAAGTTTATTTGTTTCTAGATATTTGTAGATCTGCGTTATTATAAAAATCAATTAAAATTATATAAAAAAATAAATATTTGTAGATCTGGTTTTTTTAAAATTATTGTTTCCAGTATCTTCCCAAGTATTGATGTTAGGCTGATTCTTCTGTGGTTTCCTGTATTCTCCATGGTGGTATGTCAGCTCATCTATGAAGGTGATTTCCTGCCTTTCTCATACCTTTTAATGCAACACCTGTATGATAATAATAATAATTTATTAGATTTGCATGCCGCCCCTCTCCGAAGACTCAGGGCAGCTCAAGACTCAATATAACTTTTAGATCCATTTGGAGTTCAATACTCTGCAACATTTACCCCCATCCAAATAATTTTCAACCCAAAGCCAGACAACAGCATCAGAAGAAGCAATAGTTTAGCAAACATATATACGAGACCGCCTTCTGCTGCACGAATCCCAGCGACGGGTTAGGTCCCACAGAGTTGGCCTCTTCCGGGTCCCATCAACAAAACAATGTTGCTTGGCAGGGCCCAGGGGAAGAGCCTTCCCTGTGGCAGCCCCAACCCTCTGGAATCAGCTCCACCCGGAGATTAGAATTGCCCCCACCCTCCTTGCCTTTCTTAAGCTTCTTAAAACCCACCTCTGCCGTCAGCGATGGGAGAACTGAGATATTCTTTCCCCTAGGCCTTTACAATTTATGCATGGTATGTTTGTTTGTATGGATGTGTAGTTTTACAATAAGGGTTTTTTAGTTGTTTTTAGTATTGGATTTACATGATGTTTTTTATTACTGTTGTTAGTCGCCCCGAGTCTACGGAGTGGGCGGCATACAAATCCAATAAATAAATAAATGAATGAATGAATGAATGAATGAATAAATAAATAAATAAATAAATATTCAGCATATTTGTTTAATCTCATCTTTTGTCCTCCAAACGACAACAATCATTTGATTCTTTATGGTCTTAATGACAAAGTGGCTATATTAATAGACCAGTGAAATGGTGTGGGTATAGTACACCTAGATTTCAGTAAGGCATTTGACACAATAGACTACAACCTACTACTTGGTAAGCTAGAAAAATGTGGAATACATAGCATCATCACCAGATGGATTTATAACTGGCTGAACCATACTCAACATTTGGACATTTTCGAGGGTATTGATGTCCGAAATGCGGCATGGGTTCCAGACAGATGAGCTGTATTAGAGGATGGGTCGGGCAAATGTTTTATAAGCTCTGGTGAGTAGTGTGAGATTGCCGGAGCAGAAGTTACGTAGGATCAGGTTGACAACTACAGGGTTCCAGCTTAGGGCCAGTACTCTTCAACATCTTCTTCGGAGAGGGGCGGCATACAAATCTAAGTAATAAAATAATAAATAAAATAAATAAATGACGTAGATGAGGGAATTGAAGGGGAACTCATCAAATTTGCAACTGACCGTAAACTGGCAGGAATAGCCAACACCCCAGAAAGAAAGCTCATAATCCAAAAGGATCTTGAGAGACATGAAGAATGGACCCTATCCAACAAAGTGACATTTATGTGGAGAAAAGCAAGGCTTTACACTTAGACAGGAAAAACCAAAGGTACAAATACATGTTAGGTGAAAAGTGGCTCAAAAACAGTAAGTGTGAGAAGGATCTTGGAGTGCTAATGGATGATCACTTAAATATAAGACAGCAATGGGTGACGGCAGCCAAAAAAGCTAAAACAATCCTTGGTTATATAAACAGAGGCATAGAATCAAAATCATGTAAAGTATTAGTACCACTTTATAAAACCTTAGTAAGGTCACACCTAGAATCCTGCATTCAGTTTTCGTCACCACATTACAAAAAATATGTTGAGACTTTGGAAAAAGTGCAGAAAAGAGCAACCAGATTGTTTTTTTTTATTATTATCATTTCCAGTATCTTCCCAAGTGATGATGTTAGGCTGATTCATCTGTGGTTTCCTGTATTCTCCATGGTGGTATGTCAGCTCCTCTATGAAGGCAATTTTCCCCCTTTCTTGTGCCTCTTAATGCAACACCTTAATGATAACTTCAATGTAATTTTTAGATCCATTTGGAGTTCAATACTCTGGTGGAGCTGCCGCTCTTCTGAGAGTTATGGAGGAAAACACCAGACGATGACCCATTCTAGGCCAGTTATTGTTTTTGTCCTCTTTGTTGCTGAGCCCTCCTTTTGGGGGTCCAGAGGGTAAATGCTGCCGTTTCTGTGGGTGCCGGGACAGCAGCGCTGAGAGACCAGCCGGGAGGATCAGCAGGGGATCAGGTGGGGCGCGGAAAATGGCACCGCTGCTAGACGCCGCTCCTAGACACCAAGGAGAGAAGGAGGTGGAAAGACACGAGCCAAGCCTCCCAGCTGCCTGTCAACAACCCTGCCCGTGGTGCTCGAGGAGGTAGCAGGGCTGGTGGTGGAGTTCCCCAGACTTATAGTCTTGGGGGATATTAACCTGCCGTCACTCGGCGAAACCTCTGGGTTAGCGCAGGAGTTCATGGCCACCATGACAGCCATGGACCTGACTCAAGTAGTACAGGGTCCGACTCATGAGGGGGGGCACGCACCCGACATGGTATTCCTCTCTGAGCAATTGAGTAATGATCTGAGACTAAGGGGCTTAGAAGTGTTGCCTTTTTTCATGGTCAGACCATTTTCTATTACGGCTTGACTTCCTGGCTCCAATCCTTCCCTGCAGGGAGGCAGAACCGATTAGACAGTTCCGCCCCAGACACCTGATGGACCCAGAGGGCTTTCAGAGGGCGCTTGGGGTTATTCCAGATGCACTCGTCCACAGTTTGGTGGAGTCTCTTGCTGAGGCCTGGAAAAAGGCTGCAGCAGAGGCTCTTGACCGGATTGTGCCGTTGTGACCTCTCCACGGCACTAGACCCCGTAGAGCTCCAAGATTCAACGAGGAGCTCTGGGAGTTGAAACACCAGAAGAGACGTCTAGAGAAGCGATGGAGGAAGAGTAAGTCTTATCCAATCGAACACTTGTAAGAGCTCATATTAAGACTTACAAAGTGGCGCTCAAGGCGTCAAGATGCGCGTATCATGCCGCCTTGATTGCATCAGCGGAATCCCGCCCATCCGCTCTGTTTAGTGTGACCCGCTCCCTTCTTAACCAGGGGGGAGTTGGGGAGCCCTTGCAGAGTAGTGCTGAGGATTTTAACACGTTTTTCGCTGATAAAATAGCTCGTATCCGGGCGGACCTCGACTCCAGTTGGATAACAGAGTTGACTGACAATGAGTCAGTTGAGGCGACTGGGGCTCGTACTTGTCCACCTGTCTGAGAAGAGTTTGATCTGGTGACACCTGATGAAGTGGACAAGACCATTGGAGCTGTGAGTTCTGCCACCTGCTTACTGGATCCGTGTCCCTCCTGGCTGGTTTTGGCCAGCAGACCCATGTCTATAATCAGGCATGGGGGAACTGAGATATCTCCCCCAGGCCTATACCGTTTATACATGGTATCTTTGTGTGTATGTTTGCTTTTAATAATGGGGTTTTTAGGGTTTTTTTTAATTATTAGATTTGTTCTTACATTGTCTTTGTTATTGTTGTGAGCCGCCCCGAGTCTACGGAGAGGGGCAGCATACAAATCTAATAAATAATAATAATAATAATAATAATAATAATAATAATAATAATAATAACAACAACAACAACAACAATAATAATAATAATAATAATAATAATAATAATAATTTCCCTCCATCCAATTTTGCGGGATCTGGATATAGCTAATCTAGAACAAAGAAGGATTGGAGTGACATGATAGCAATATTCCCTGCTTTGAGAGGTTGCCAAAAAGAACAGCAGGTCAATTTATTTTCCAAAGGATCAGAAGGCAAGACAAACAGCAGATGGAAACTAACTGAGGAGAAAGGCAACCTGGAATTCAAGAGAAACTTCCTAACAGCAAGAACAATTTACCACTGGAATGGCTTGCCTACAAAAATAATGGTAGCTTCATCACTGGAGTTTTTAAAGAAGCCATTGGACAGCCACTTGTCTCCAATTGTATAGGATCTCATGTTTGAGCGGGGGTTGAGCATGGAAAACATCTAACGTCCCTTCCAGCTCTATTCCAGTTGATTGGTTGAACATCTGTGTGCTCACCAAAAACTGACAATGACTTGATCGCACATAATCAATCACTCACAAGAGATAAATTCCAGGTATGGGATGTATGCATAGAGTGCCTACCTTTTGATATCAAATTCCACTGAGTTGTCCTGTTTCAGGATGTCTTCATTCGAATCGCTGATCTGGCATCAAAAGAAGTCTTCTCTTCTCCCAGGTCTCCAGCAAAGCGTAAATACTACAGATGGCGTTGGCTCAAGAAGAGTGAGAGATTGATTCTTCAAGGCTTTCCTTATAAAGCCACTAAACTCTGTATCATTAGTGTTTGGCAGAACTCCGCTATCATTATTAGTATCCAAAAGTCATTTTGTATTTCTGTTTAAATTACTCTTAATTGTCAATTAGCGTTCCTCTTTAAATTACCCTTATAGGGAAATTACATTTCTTGTTTAAATTTTCTGTTTAAATTACCCTTAATGGGTACCATCCCAGAACGAAAAGTAGCAAGAAAAGGGGAAATCAGATTTTCTGTTTTTTATTTCTTCCCTGGGGATGTCAAACATAAGAGCACATTGAGTGCATGAAAGAAACAACAATATCTATAAAGGAGAATATTTGCAGTTTGGGGTTGAAATGCGGAGTCCATTTTGGTAATGAAACTTCTGCAAAGTCATTGAGCTTGCAGAAGTCTCTTTACTAAAATGAGGTAATATCTAATTAGTAGCACTAATGATATTAACTAGTTTGGGTAATGAAACACCTGCTAGAAAACCATCAAGTTCAGAGAGTACCAACACCCCCTCCCGAAATAGAATACTTTTCTATACAGCTGAAGAAATGAAAACATTCAAAATACAGTGGTAACTCTACCTACAAACACTTCAACTTACGAACCTTTCTAGACAAAGAACTGGGTGTTCAATATTTTTTTGCCTCTTCTCAAGAACCGTTTTCCAGTTACAAACCTGAGCCTCTGAAACAGTAACTGGAAAAGGTGGGGAGAAGCCTCTGTGGGACCTCTCTAGGAATCTCTTGGGAGGAAACAGGGCCGGAAAATGTGGGGAGAACCTCTGTGGGGCCTCTTTAGGAATCTCCTGGGAGGGAACAGGGCCAGAAAAGGCAGGGAGGAGGCCCCATGGAGGCTTCTCCCTGCCTTTTCCTGCGGGGTCTCTCTAGGAATCTCCTGGGAGGAAACAGGGCCTCTACCCTCCCTGTGGTTTCCCAATTGCACACATTATTTGCTTTTATATTGATTCCTAGGGGAAAAATTGCTTCTTCTTACAAATTTTTCTACTTAAGAACTGGGTCACGGAACAAATTAAGTTCGTAAGTAGAGGTACCACTGTACTGAATTCTGTTCTATTTGGAGGAAACAAAATTAGAAGGTATTGAGAGGGCTGCCATTCTTAGTCATTAAAGTTCTCCAGACCAAGAAACAGGCCTGCAAGATTCTATTCTAATAACCTGTCTCTACAAAGTTTAGTTCTAGTCTTCTTTTTCATCCCCTCAGTGATTCAGGGTAATCTGCATTGGTTGCCGATCAGTTTCTGGTCACAATTCAAAGTGTTGGTTATGACCCATAAAGCCCTTCATGGCACTGGACCAGATTATCTCAGAGACCGCCTTCTGCTGCACGAATCCCAGCGACCAGTTAGGTCCCACAGAGTGGGTCTTCTCCGGGTCCCGTCAACTAAACAATGCTGCTTGGTGGGACCCAGGGGAAGAGCCTTCTCTGTGGCAGCCCCAGCCCTCTGGAACCAACTCCCCCCAGAGATTAGAATTGCCCCCACCCTCCTTGCCTTTCGTACGCTACTTAAAACCCACCTCTGCTGCCAGGCATGGAGGAATTGAGATTCTCTTTCCCCCTAGGCCTTTACAATTTTATGCATGGTATGTCTGTATGTATGTTTGGTTTTTATATTAATGGGTTTTTAATTGTTTTTAGTATTGGATTGTTATTGTAAGCTGTCTTATGATTGCTGTTAGCCACCCCGAGTCTTCGGAGAGGGGCGGCATACAAATCCAATAAGTAAGTAAGTAAGTAAGTAAGTAAGTAAGTAAGTAAGTAAGTAAGTAAGTAATCAGAGCCAAAGTTTTGCAATTTCCTTTCTTGGGTCTCGGAGAAGGCTTCTGCCCTTGTTTGTAACAGATTCTGAATATCTGTCTCAAGAACATCTCTTTCTAGAGCAGGGGTGTCAAACTCAAGGCCTGGGGGCACGGGTGGGCTACTGCCTGGATGTGGGGGAATGCAGTTGGGTAGTGAAAATGGAGCTCCATCCCGGAGCCCCCAATTTGCACTGAAAGCTGTTGAAAAAAATGCAGGTTGTATTTTTCCAAACTTCAGAGATTTCAGTGTTCTGGTTCAACATGTTTCTGATGATTCCAGAAAGATACTGCTTCAGATCAATTTGATTCCAAAATTTAGTGAAAAGGTATTATTACTGAATTTTAATGGAAAGTGAGATGTGGTTGACATAATATTCTGAAATTTTCATCCCAAGCAAGTTATAAAATACATGTCCTGAATCCATGTGGATCCAATATGAGGCTCAGCTGACCTGACTGAAAGTATTTTTTGAAGCCACACTGGGAATTAAGATAGAAGGGAACCTATAGTCAAAGCAACCTATTTTCTCTTGGAAACCAAGGACATTCTCACACTTCCTCTTCTTTGTAGCAACCCCTGAGATCTTGGAAGACTGCTACAAGAATGGTGGAAGGTCTTAAGCATAAAACTTATCAGGAAAGACTTAATGAACTCAATCTGTACAGTCTGGAGAACAGAAGGAAAAGGAGGGACATGATCGAAACATTTAAATATGTTAAAGGGTTAAATAAGGTTCAGGAGGGAAGTGTTTTTAATAGGAAAGTGAACATAAGAACAAGGGGACACAATCTGAAGTTAGTTGGGGGAAAGATCAAAAGCAACATGAGAAAATATTATTTTACTGAAAGAGTAGTAGATCCTTGGAACAAACCTCCAGCAGATGTGGTTGGTAAATCCACAGTAACTGAATTTAAACATGCCTGGAATAAACATATATCCATCCTATGATACAATACAAAAATAGTATAAGGGCAGACAAGATGGATCATGAGGTCTTTTTCTGCCGTCAGTCTTCTATGTTTCTATGTCTTCTTTTCATCAAACTAGACATAACAAGTTCCAGCAACCATTCTTTATAGATTATAGTTTCCAGTTCCTTAATCATCTTTTTTGCTCTTCTCTCACTCTTTCTGCAGTCTCTTCCTTTTCTTCTCCCAAGAAATAAGGGGAGGGATAAAATGGCAGGAGCGAGCACCCAGTGGACTGTATTTAAAAAGGCCATCTTAAAAGCCACTGGACTGTATGTAAGACAAATAACTAAAGGTAAAAGGAAGAAGAAACCGCTATGGTTTAGCAATGATGTAAGGACTATAGTCAATGAAAAAAAGGCTGCCTATAGGAGGTATAAAGAGTCTGGAAGTATAGCTGATAGGGAGGTGTATAAAATGAGACAGAAGGAGGCGAAACAGATAATACATGCTGCTAAAGCCTCAAAAGAGGAAGAAATTGCCAAATCTCTAAAGAAGGGGGATAAAACCTTCTTCAGATATATTAGTGATAAGAAGAAGAAAAACTGCGGCATCACGAAGCTTAGGAAAAATACATGCATTAATGGGAATAAGGAGATCGCTGACCATTTCAATAGCTACTTCTGTTCAGTTTTCTCAAAAGACACCTTACAAAATAATACTATAGAGGGATATAGCATTGCTTCCAACTGTACGGATTCAGCTCCAGTGATCTTAGAAGCCGATGTCTTAGAAGAACTTGAACGATTAAAGATAAATAAGGCAATGGGTCCAGATGGCATCCACCCCAGAGTTCTTAAAGAACTCAGATCTGTCATTGCTACCCCCCTGACTGATTTGTTTATTGGACCCAAATCAGCATGGCTTTACTGAAGGCAAATCATGTCAGACTAATCTCATTGATTTCTTTGACTATGTCACAAAGGTGTTGGATGAAGGTGGTGCCGTGGATATTGCCTACCTGGACTTCAGCAAAGCCTTTGATACGGTTCCACATAAAGAGCTGATAGATAAATTAGTGAAGATTGGACTTAATCCCTGGATAGTTCAATGGATTTGCAGCTGGCTGAAGCATAGACACCAGAGGGTTGTTGTGAATGGCGAGTATTCTGAGCAGAGTCAGGTTACAAGCGGTGTGCCACAAGGGTCTGTTCTGGGTCCTATTCTTTTTAATATGTTTGTGAGTGACATAGGGGAATGTCTGGTAGGGAAGGTTTGCCTATTTGCCGATGACTCTAAAGTGTGCAATAGGGTTGATATTCCTGGAGGCGTCGGCAATATGGTAAATGATTTAGCTTTACTAGATAAATGGTCAAAGCAATGGAAACTGCAGTTTAATGTTTCCAAATGTAAAATAATGCACTTGGGGAAAAGGAATCCTCAATCTGACTATTGTATTGGCAGTTCTGTGTTAGCAAATACTTCAAAAGAAAAGGATTTAGGCGTAGTGATTTCTGACAGTCTCAAAATGGGTGAACAGTGCAGTCAGGCAGTAGGGAAAGCAAGTAGGATGCTTGGCTGCATAGCTAGAGGTATAACAAGCAGGAAGAGGGAGATTATGATCCCGCTATATAGAATGCTGGTGAGACCACATTTGGAATACTGTGTTCAGTTCTGGAGACCTCACCTACAAAAAGATATTGACAAAATTGAACGGGTCCAAAGACGGGCTACAAGAATGGTGGAAGGTCTTAAGTATAAAACGTATCAGGAAAGACTTAATGAACTCAATCTGTATAGTCTGGAGGACAGAAGGAAAAGGGGGGACATGATCGAAACATTTAAATATATTAAAGGGTTAAATAAGGTCCAGGAGGGAAGTGTTTTTAATAGGAAAGTGAACACAAGAACAAGGGGACACAATCTGAGGTTAGTTGGGGGAAAGATCAAAAGCAACATGAGAAAATATTATTTTACTGAAAGAGTAGTAGATCCTTGGAACAAACTTCCAGCAGAGGTGGTAGATAAATCCACAGTAACTGAATTTAAACATGCCTGGGATAAACATATATCCATCCTAAGATAAAATACAGAAAATAGTATAAGAGCAGACTAGATGGACCATGGGGTCTTTTTCTGCCGTCAGACTTCTATATTTCTATGTTTCTATGTCTCAACATCTTTTTATATATTGTTCTGATCAAAATTGGAAGAAGTATTCCAAGTGTGGAATACTTACCAAGGCCTTATAAAGTGGTACTAACACTTCATGTGATCATGATTCAATCCCTCTGTTTATACAAACTAGAACTGTGCTGGGTTTTTTGGCTGCTCCATAGCATGACTCATATTTAGGAATCCAAGATCTCTCTCACTGTTATTACTGTTCAGAAAGGTACCACATATAACATACCTGTGCATTTTGTTTTTCTGGCCTAAATTTAGAACCTTACTTTTTTCACAATTGAATTTCATTTTGTTAGATAGCGTCCAAGGTTCAAGTCTGTCAAGATCCTTCTGTATCTTAAGCCTATCTTCTGGAGTGTTGGCTATTCCTGCTAGCTTGGTGCCATCTGTAAATTTCATGCATTCCCCATCTATCCCCTTGTAGAAGTCATTGGTTAGAGAGTACTGAGCCTAAAACAGAGCCTTTGGGTACTCTACTGCATACTACCCTCCATGTAGATGCAGTTTCATTGAGCACTACATGTTGATTGTGGTTGGTCAGGCAGTTACGAATCTATCTGGTGGTGATGCTGTCTAACCCACATCTTTCTACTTTATCTAGTAGTAGGTTATGGTCTATTTAATCAAATGCCTTACTGAAGTCCAAGTAAATTCCTCTGGTCCACTATTTTTGTCACTTTGTCAAAGAATGCAATAAGATTACTCTGGCATGATCTGTTTTTGATAAACCCATGTTGGCTTTTGGTTATTGCTTTGTTCGCTTCTAGATGTTCATTGATCTTTTCCAAAATCTCCACTGTAATTGTAGTCAGTCTTACAGATTTGTTGTTTCCTTGGTCATAGAAAAGGCCAGTGATGATATGGCACAAACATTGAATTATGTCATTTGTGTGATTTAAACAACAGTGTTTTGTATGATGACATCAAGATGTATGTAGAGTTGCCTGGCTAACTTAGTTGGAACAGTGGATGAGGGGAAATGATTAAAACAAACCAACAAACTGGAGAAAAAGCAGTGGGGTTGTGTATTGAAATGAAAGGGCTTAAGAAAAAAAATGCTGGAAGAGAAATGAATTATAACTCTCGGGACATGAACAGTGATTTCTACTACTTTGTTTAGAGAAGGACATATGCCTTGGATACTGTTGTTTTGGGTGTCCTGGGATTCCTCCCTCCCTCCCCTCTTATTGACGCCTTTTGATATTTTCTTTTACCAGCATTTGTATGCCCCCCAGGCAGCTTATCTTCTGGGTTGCCACCCAGACGAGTCTGTGCACATTCACATTCTTCCTTTTCAGCATTTCATTGGCCTAGAAATTTCACTCCCTTTCTAGATTTCACTGGTCTAGAAAATGAGCTCCATGAATGTACACTGCTCAAAATGATAAAAGGAACGTTCAAAGAACACATCCTAAATCTGAAGGTATGAAATATTCTCATTGAATACTTTGTCCTGTACAAAGTTGAATGTGCACAACAACGTGTGAAATTGATTGTCAATCAGTGCTGCCTCCTAAGTGGATAGCTGGATTTCACAGAAGTTTGATTTACTTGGAGTTATATTCTGTTCCTTTTATTTTTTTGAGCAGTATTTTTTTGTGGGGGTGGAGAACCAGTATTTAGCATTTGAGATTTAGATTTATATACAGTTTCATGGTGTTTTACAGCCCTCTCTAAGTGGTTTACAGAGAATAAGACTATTGCACCCAACAATCCGGATCTTCATTTTTACCGACCTTGGAATGATGGAAGGCTGAGTCAAACTTGAGTCTGGTGAGATTCGATCTGTCAAACTGCTCACAGCTGGCGATCAGCAGAAGTAGCTTGCAGTATTGCACTCTAATGCCACCAAGGCTAATGGCACCACTCTAGTGCCACCAAGGCTATTGGCTAACAATGTTTACACTAAACAAATTAACTACATGAAATTTGTCCTGTCCTATTTGCTAAATGCATTTAAAAGTTCGGACTTTTACTGACTTAATCATAGTTCTAAAAGTGGGGGTTAAGCCCCCCTGTTGTTCTCCACAACCTACCCCTCCCCTATTATCCCAATGAGTGTTAGATGAGATGAGAGGGAAAATGCCCACAAAATTCCCTTGGGAATTAATTTTAATTTTAAACAAGATCTAAGTACTACCCACAAAATCATATGCTGCAGTGTCCTGCCTCTCGGCGACTCCTTCAGCTTCAACCACAACAACACAAGAGCACACAACAGATTTAAACTTAATATTAACCGCTCCAAACTTGACTGTAAAAAATATGACTTCAGTAACCGAGTTGTTGAAGCATGGAACTCATTACCGGACTCTAGTGTCATCCCCAAACTCCCAACACTTTACCCTTAGATTATCTACGGTTGACCTATCCAGATTCCTAAGAGGTCAGTAAGGGGCGAGTACAAGTGCACTAGAGTGCCTTCTGTCCGCTGTCCTATTGCTCTCCTATATCTCCTATACCTTTCTTCTATTCCTATATCTCTTCTTCTATTCTTTCGTTGATATGTTCTATTCCTTTACCTTCTTTTCTATTCTTTCTTAGATATATTTTACTATGAGTATCTCCTCTATAACCTTCATCATGTATTTTACTATGTGTATATAGATATATACCCACTGAAACCCTCATTGTGTATTGGACCAAACAAACAAACAAATAAAAAATAAATAAATAAATAAATAAATAAGTTATTTATTTAAAGTTTCAGCTTGACCGATGATCAAAGTCCTCTGGGTGGTTTAGAATAAAACTTAAAAAACCCCTCTGTAACAATAATAGCAAGCAACAAAAGCAAAATAAAAATGGTCACGCAAACTAGGCAGCTGGCAAGAGAACCAATTTAATATTAAAATGAAAGTCAAAGACAATTTTATTTTTATTTTGCCTGGAATTAGATTGACTGTTGTATGTGTGTGGTTCTTTTTAAGATATTTTTTTATTGTTATTATATTAGTGATTTTATCATGCAATTCTGGTTGTATTTTAATGCTATTGTATTTATTCCACTTGTTAGCCACTCAGAGTCTGCTTTGGGTGGAGCAGCATATAAATACAATAAATAAATGAAATACAAAAAGGCCAGGAAAAATAGAAAAATCTTCACCTGGTGCTGAAAGATGCAAATAGGGCTATTTCCTAGTCCCTGAATGAACTGAGTGAAAAAGATGGAAGGAGAAAGAGAAAGGAGAAGGAGGAGGAGGAGGAGGAGGAGAAGGAGAGAAGGGAAGGGAAGGGAAGGAAGGAAGGAAGGAAGAAGGAAAGAAAGAAGGAAAGAAAGAAAGAAAGATCTCACCCCAAGGGAAAAGATAAAAGAACAGGAACAAAAATTTTCTTCTTTTAAATTTTAAAATATTCAATTCAATTCAATTTATTAGATTTGTATGCCGCCCCTCTCTGAAGACAGATTTGGACACCCGTCCTCTGCGATGGAAAAACTCAACCAGGCTTTTTACAACGTCTTTACATTCCTTCCCTTGCACAAGCGTGATCCCCGATACGAAGATGACGATCGATTACAATCCAGATTTGCTCCATCTTGAACATCTGGCCCCTATCCCGTTAGCACCCGGTGGCTGGCGACCCTGAAGGCGATGCGCTCCGGTGTCGGGCTTTCCAAACCTCTCGCCGATGGGGGAATCTTCCAAACCCTACCGGGAAGGTTGTCCGGTTTGCCAGATGGAGAACGCCGCTTCCAAAGCATCTTTCCAACGCGACGGTCCAGATTTCCCCCGCGACGCTGGCCCAGCTGCAGCCAAGAAAGCTTCCTTTCCAACTGGCGAAAGAAGGAAGCGGAGTTGGGTTTTTAAGGCAGCGCAATAAGCCCGGCCTCCTTTTGGCCACCAAATAGTAATGAGCTTGCACGACTGCGTCATTTGCACCCCTTTCTCCTGCCCGCAAGGCTTTCAGTTCCTGAGCCCGTTTGAAAGGAAGGTCTGACACCCCCCGGCCGGTTTGCGAAACGGAAAACCGCTTCGCCTGCCACAGAATTCAGCTCCTGCCTTGGCGCCATGCGCGGGTGTCACGAACTAGCCCCCTTCTCTCCTCTCCGCCCGATGTCTCGTGAGAACCCAAGCGAGGGGAAGAAGTTCTTGGAGATGGTCTCCTGAGAACAGGGCCGCCATCAGGAATTTTGGGGCCCCATACAGCCTAAGTGTCTGGGGCCCCGCCGGCCATTTTAAAACTACTGCCCCCCAAATCCGGTGCCATGCCCACCATGGCCACACACCCTGGGCAAGCCCACCCCCGGCCCTCTGATCAAACACAGCCCTGATGTGGCCCTCAATGAAATTGAGTTTGACACCCCTGGCCTATAGGCTAAATCCTATGAACAAGAGCTAAGAGAATGAGTATGTTTAACTCAATAAATAGAAAACTGAGGGGGGAATATAATAGTAGTTTCCCAATCCTTAAAGGGCTGCCACAGAGCAGATGGCATCTATTTATTCTCCATGCCACCTGAAGGTAATACAAGAAGCAATGGGCAGAACCTCACCAAGAAGAAATGCAATCTGGAAATAAGGAAAAACTTGGGACTGGGCGACATAGAAATAAAAAATAAATAAATAAATCCCTTCTTTTTTATTAAAAGAAATTAATAGAAACATAGAAACATAGAAACATAGAAGACTGATGGCAGAAAAAGACCTCATGGTCCATCTAGTCTGCCCTTATACTATTTCCTGTATTTTATCTTAGGATGGATATATGTTTATCCCAGGCATGTTTAAATTCAGATACTGTGGATTTACCTACCACATCTGCTGGAAGTTTGTTCCAAGCATCTACTACTCTTTCAGTGAAATAATGTTTTCTCAGGTTGCTTTTGATCTTTCCCCCAACTAACTTCAGATTGTGTCCCCTTGTTCTTGTGTTCACTTTCCTATTAAAAACACTTCTCTCCTGGAGCTTATTTAACCCTTTAACATATTTAAATGTTTCGATCATGTCCCCACTTTTCCTTCTGTCCTCCAGACTATACAGATTGAGTTCATGAAGTCTTTCCTGATACGTTTTATGCTTAAGACCTTCCACCATTCTTGTAGCCCGTCTTTGGACCCGTTCAATTTTGTCAATAATAATTTTAAAAAACCAAAATCCATTACTATTAAAACTAAAACAACCAGCAAAACTATTAATAAAAACAGGTGAGGGCTGGGTTTTTTTCTCTGTTATTATTTAACTGCTTTTACCATATGCTTTAAATCAAGAATCACTTCTCTCTCTGTTTCTCTCTCTTTTCTGTCATTCTCTGCCTCAATCATTTTCCCATTTCTCTTTTTCTCTCCCCTTTTTTCTATCATATCTCTCTCGCTTCCTTCCACTCTTCTCTCTCTCTCTTTCTTCCTCTCTTTCACTCTCTTCCTTCCTCTCTCATCTCTTTCTTTCTTTCTCTTTCTCTTTCTTTCTCTTTCTCTCACTCCCTTCCTCTCTCATCTCTTTCTTTCTTTCTTTCTCTATCTTGCTTTCTTCCTCTCTCTTACTCTCTTCCTTCCTCTCTCATCTCTTTCTTTCTTTCTTTCTTTCCTTCTCTCTCTCTCTTTCTCTATCTTGCTTCCTTCCTCTCTCTCACTCTCTTCCTTCCTCTCTCATTTCTCTCTCTCTCTCATTTCTCTCTCTCTTTCTCTATCTTGCTTTCTTCCCCTCTCTCTCTTTCTTTCTTTCTCTCTCTCTATCTTGATTTCTTCCTCTCTCACTCTCTTCCTTCCTCTCTCATCTCTCTCTCTTTTCTTTCTCTCTCTTTCTCTATCTCTCTCCCTCTTTCTCTCTCTCTCTCTTTTTCTCACTTTCCCTCTCTTGTTTTCTTTCTCTCTCTCTTGCTTTCTCTCTCACACTCTTTCTCTCTCTCATTCTCTTTCTCTTGCTATCTCTTTCTCTCCCCCTATTTCTCTCTCTCTCTCTCTCTCTCTCTCACTTTCTCTCTATCTTGTTCTGTCGTGGCTCTCACTCTTTCTCGTTCTCCGGAGGCTGGCGAAAGTAATTTTCAATTACTTTCAATTGTAATTTTCAATTACAATCAACCTATCTCTCCTTCCTTCCTTTCCCCCCTCCCTCTTTTCCTTTCCTTCCTTCCCTTCCCCTTTCTCCTTCTTTCCCTTCTTCCTTCATTTTAACCAACCTATCTCTTCTTCCTGTTTCCTTCTCCTCCGTCTTCCCCTTCCTTCCCTCCCTATTTTTCCTTCCTTCCTTCCCTTCTGTGTCCTCCTGGCCCTCTCTTCCCCTCCCCTCTCTTTCCCCGACGAGGGCAGCCCGTAGAGTCACACCCATCCCGGGCTGAGTTACAAGAGCCGCAGCCGGGCGGGGAGCGCCCCACTCGCTTCGTTCCCGCCGCAGGGCTCGGTCGGGAGCCCGCTGGTCAGGGCTCGGTCACCGCCACCAGTAATCCAGGAAACCGGGGTCAGGGGACGGCGCCTGGAATGTCGGGCGCGTGGGCTGACGCACGCTCTCTCCACCCCCCTCCAGCCCAACCCGGAAAATTCAAAGTAAGAAAAACCTTCGCTCTTACTTTGAATGCTATGGGCAGGCTAGCAGGGAGATGGAGAGAGCGCGGTGGCCCCCGCTGTGGGAATGCCTGCAGGGAAGAGAGGCGGAGCGGACGGGCGGGTGAGGGCAGCGGCGAGTAGCCACGGGGGCGCGAGGGGGTAGAGGCGCGGGGGAGGCGGGTGCGCAGGGGAGCCTTTTGGGGGACGCTGGCGCACGCATGCGAAGCCTACAACTTGCGCTTGTGTTAAATTTTGTTTCTTTCCTAAGCAGCCTTCTGTGTAAAAAAATCCATTTGGGAACGACTCGTTCCCAAATGGATTTTTTTACACAGAAGGCTGCTTAGGAAAGAAACAAAATTTAACACAAGCGCAAGTTGCAACCGCCACCCCGAGGGGGCTCCTACCTTCGCCGCACGCTCTGGGACTGGAGGACCGCGCTGCCTAAGGCTCTGTGGGGGCTTCTTCGAGTCCTGCCTCACGAGGGCCAGAGGGCCCGCCTTTTTCGTTGGTGAGGCAGGCAGCCGGCAAGAGAGGGCCGGTACTGCGCATGTGAGACGGCGGGCAAAACCGGGGCCCACTCATGGCTGGGCCCGGTACACCACTACCAGTAATACCCCCCTATCGGCGGCCCTGCCTGAGAATGCCGCCCGGGGTGGACTTCTGCAGAGACCGGTGTCTGCTTCGGGCGAGGTTGAAAGGGTTGGAGAAGTTCTAAAGGTTGCAAGCTGCCGTTGGCTGGATGGACGCCATCGATGGTGTATTTTTTAGCGATGGTGCATAGCAGAGGTATTCACACTTGGCAACTTTTAAGACTTGTGGACTTCAACTCCCAACATAGCTGGCTGGAGAATTCTGGGAGTTGAAACCCACAAGTCTTAAAGTTGCCAAGTTTGGGGAGGACCCCTGGTGCAAAGCAAGGAGTGAGGTGTTGTCTCTGAACCTTGTGAGGGTCCTCCACCTTCTCTGAGCTTGGTTGGTTTTTTGCAGACCTTTCCTTACTCAAGCAAGGTAACATCATTAATGCCAGTAAGGATGGCATTTGCTCTCCATTTGTATTCTAGATGTTCTCTGCCATATAATGTAGGTGGGCATGTATATCATTTTGTTTGTATTTATTTTGTTAAGTTCATGTAGTGTCTGTTGGAGGTGATGAACCTTTGAATGCTGTATGCAACAAAATTTCATTTTCATGTATGCTGACTAGTGCACATTCAAAGTGACAATATAAAGTTATTATTCTGTTTTATTCCACTCTGCATAAGAACATAAGGAGAGCCATGTTGAATCCGGCCAAAGTCCATTGAGTCCAGCATTCTGTATCACACAGTAGCCCATCAATTGTACAACCACTGGCTTGTCCATGTATATGAATTGGTAGGAATGACTAGTATGTGTATTGTTGAACTACTGTCTACAGAGAGGGGCGGCATACAAATCTAATTAATAATAATAATAATAATAATAATAATAATAATAATAATAATAATAATAATGAGACAGCAGAATTGAGGAGAAGCAGCTAGAGAAATTTGCAAAATACGAAGATCTAAAAATCGAGCTGCAACGACTCTGGCATAAGCCCGTGAAAGTGGTCCCAGTGGTACTTGGCACGCTGGGTGCAGTGCCAAAGGATCTCAGCGGACATTTGAAAACCATTGCAATTGACAAAATCTCCATCTGTCAATTGCAAAAGGCTGCTTTCCTGAGATCGGCAAACATAATTCGCCGCTACATCACGCAGTCCTAGGTGCTTGGGAAGCGCCCGACTGGTGATGAAATACGAAATCCAGCATAGTGATCTCGTTTGCTGTGTTTGTACTGACATAGCAGGCTGTGGGTTTGGCCGTTGTGGAGGATTATCTGATCGTTGTGTTTCATGCCCGCTTTGCTGACTTTGATCTTTGTGTGCTGATTTTTCCCTGCTTTGAAACTAAACCAGAGCAAAGTGTGTTTCACTTTGTGAAAGAAGAAGACTGAATTGCCTCACAGCTGCAAGCTAAGTATCTAAGAATTGATAAGGGACTTGTACAAATTACCAGGTTGTTTAGAGATGAGTGCTCCTTGTTATACAAAAAGAGTGCTTAGTTTATTTGAATTTCCTTTATAAAGAACATTGTTTTGAATTTTCAAACGTGTGTGTGTCTGAAATTTGTACCTTTGAATTTTCGGGAGGATTCTGCCAGAGAGCCCGACAGAACAAGAACTAGACCCAATATTACTAAAAACAGATGAAAAATTGATTTTAAAAAATTATAGCTATTTATTTACTAAAATGGAAGAAGAGCAGTTGAAAAAAACAATGATAAAATGGGCATGAACAGCAGGTCGAACTGCTCCAGCCAGCCAACTGACCACCACCATCAACTACAAATATCAGACACAAGGGATAATCACTATGAAGTTGATTTGCATCTTATAATGCTCTGACCCAATCAGATTGCAGTTCACACCAATGACTCAGCATTAGCATGCTTACATTCTACCTTTTACCTTTTTTTAATTTATTATTGATTTTATTTATTTATTTTGTCCAATACACAATGAGGGTTTTAGTGGGTATATATATATATACACATAGTAAAATACATGATGAAGGTTATAGAGGAGATACTCACAGTAAAATATATCTAAGAAATAATAGAAAAGAAGATATAGGAATAGAACATATCAATGAAAGAATAGAAGAAGAGATATAGGAATAGAAGAAAGGTATAGGAGATATAGGAGAGCAATAGGACAGGGGACGGAAGGCACTCTAGTGCACTTGTTTATTTATTTATTTATTTATTTATTTATTCATTCATTCATTCATTTATTTATTTATTTATTTATTAATAGAGTTGAAAGGGACCGTTAGGTCATCGAGTCCAACCCCCTGTCTGAGCAGGAAACCCTACAGTACCCCAGCCAGATGGAAGTCCAATCTCCTCTTGAAGGTGTCCAGAGTTGGGGAGTTCACCACCTCCCCTGGCAGGCAGTTCCATTGGTTGATCGCTCTGACCGTCAGGAAGTTCTTCCTTATTTCTAGGTTGAATCTCTCCTTGGTCAGCTTCCAACCGTTGTTCCTCGTCCGGCCCTCTGGTGCCCTGGGGAATAAAGAGACCCCCTCCTCACCGTGGCAACCCCTCAAGTATCTGTAAACTGCTATCATGTTCCCTCTAGACCTTCTTTTTTCTACTTGTACTTGTACTTGCCCCTTACTGACCTCTTAGGAATTTGGATAGGTCAACCGTAGATAATCTAAGGGTAAAGTGTTGGGGGTTTGGGGATGACACTATGGAGTCCGGTAATGAGTTCCATGCTTCAACAACTCGGTTACTGAAGTCATATTTTTTACAGGCAAGTTTGGAGCGGTTAATATTAAGTTTAAATCTGTTGTGTGCTCTTGTGTTGTTGTGGTTGAAGCTGAAATAGTTGCTGACATGCAGGACATTGCAACATATGATCTTGTGGGCAATACTTATATCTTTTTAAAGGCATCTTAGTTCTAAACTTTCTAGGCCCAGGATTGAAAGTCTAGTCTCGTAGCGTATTCTATTTCGAGTGGAGGAGTGAAGGGCTCTTCTGGTGAAGTATCTTTCGATGTTAATGTCTGAGATGCGATATGGGTTCCAAACAGATGAGCTGTGTTCGAGGATGGGTCTGGTGAAGGTTTTGTAAGCTCTGGTAAATGGTGTGAGATTGCCAGAGCAATCTTATAGGGTACCTATGGGGTAATACAATGAAATATCATCCAGGATTGCTAATCCTGACAAGAGATACGTGCACTTCCGTCATGATGTAAGGAAGGTGGGGAAGATAAGTAGAACCCAATCAAGATCACAGGTTGTCTAGCAAATAATAAAAGATGGGTGGTGACCAAAGGCTTTTTCACTCCACATAATTCTGGCTTAACTAAACTAAAATATTCATTTATGTTGTTTGTTCATTTCTCATAAAAATCAGTCCAATAATCAAGATTCTTATCTATGCATGCATCAGCTAAAGAGATGGTCAATTTTTTTTTAAAAAAGAACCCTTACATTGTGTTCAAGATATATCCCATGACTTAATGGAACAGCAAAATTGGGAGACTTCTATTTTGCATTGTCTCCATAATGATACATTCAAATCTGCCTTATTGTAAATTGGATACTTGAAGCTTCTTCGTTTTCACATTTCATTAATTTAATTCCTTTTAATGGGAGAATGAATTTTGGCATTCAGCTGTTTAATGCACTAATTATGCAGGCCTATCTAAAAGCATTTCCTTCTCATATTAGGAGACAAAACACTTTACAATCAACATATCTTTTCCACTGATTATAGAAAATATGCTTCATTTATCAAAGAACCAAAAAATAAAGCTTTTAAAGGGTGTAGCATCCATTATAGTTATCAGACACTCCAAGCTAAGCAGGAAATTATATTTTCAAGAACATTTCCATGAAGATGGGTCAGAGTTATTTTGGATTTGCGTTGGAAATGTGGCAGGTAGCAGCAACAAGGTAGTTTTCTCAATAAAGACACAACAGCAGGAATCCCTGCAACCATCCTTCTTATGTTGAGGAATATGTGGAGGAGATGATGAGGTTTCTTGAATCTCATTTAACTTTGAATTTAAAAAAAAATCAGAATATTCAGGAATGCAGATTATTGGAAGATGTAGGAGACAGAGAAGAAGTTCCTTGATAATTTATTAACAACCAAAGGAAGTTAATCATTATGCAGTTATTATCAGCATGTCCATCAACCCATATGAGTGTCACCATGGCCTTGCTGGTATCCAATGGTGATATTGCACTGGGAGCAGTTTACAAGAGTTGTTGGGGGGAGGAAGGCGTTGGCAGAGGAGTTGATGATAGGAACTGTTCTAAGATACTTCAAATACCTGGGGCAGGCAGAGTGTTAAGACAAACAACAAAACTCAGTGGATTTCTTCCAACTTCCCTCTCTTTCCAATAGGTGGCTCCAAGAGCAGTGGTAGATGCAGGTATCCACCAACAGGGGGTGTAGTAAACAGAGGAGCATTATTTTATTTTATTTTATTTTATTTATTTATTTTGTCCAATACACAATGAGGTTTTTAGTGGGTATATATAGTAAAATATATGATGAAGGTTATAGAGGAGATACTCATAGTAAAATATATCTAAGAAAGAATAGAAGAGAAGATATAGGAATAGAAGAAAGGTATAGGAGATATAGGAGAGCAATAGGACAGGGGACAGAAGGCACTCTAGTGCACTTGTACTCGCCCCTTACTGACCTCTTAGGAATCTGGATAGGTCAACCGTAGATAATCTAAGGGTAAAGTGTTGGGGGTTTGGGGATGACACTACGGAGTCCGGTAATGAGTTCCACGCTTCGACAACCCGGTTACTGAAGTCATACTTTTTACACTCAAGTTTGGAGTGGTTAATATTGTTGTGTGCTCATATGTTGTGGTTGAAGCTGAAGTAGTCGCTGACAGGCAGGACGTTGCAGCATATGATCTTGTGGGCAATACTTAGATGTTGTTTAAGGCGTCTTAGTTCTAAACTAAGTCTAGTCTCGTAGGGTATTCTATTTCGAGTGGCGGAGTGAAGGGCTCTTCTGGTGAAGTTACATTACATAAACTGGAAACTGGATTTTTTCCTTAGAGAAATTTTGTTTTGAGATTGAAATGTATTTGCAACTTGGAGATATGAAGATACACTGAGCTTTGAGAAAAAGTTGAGTCTTCGAAGAAGGGACAGTTTGTTGAGATTTTGCATTTTTAGCTTTACTTGGAACCAAACATCTCAATTTCTTTTTCTGACATCACAAGTTGGATGCTATGCTAGTGAACCAGAGGGTGGATACTTTTTTCATTCTAGTTTAAAACTAATTCCTAAAACTTTGTTACATGCACTGGGAAACCCCCCCAAAAGGTATGACTCGATTTTATTCTGATACTTGCTTTATTGTGGTGGTCTGGAATCAAAATCATAATATCTCCTTGATATGCCTGTATATTACTTGGTTACAGATGTTTTTGTATAATAGATTATTAACATTCTGTTTTTTAGATAACTTAAACCTTTAAAGACAAATAAAAAAGTTCACATCAATATTTATTATGAGCTACATGTTGGCTGATAAGCATAAGATTGTTTAAATTTTACATCTAAAGCTAAACATGGCATTCATAGATGGCAGAATTTTTTTAAAAAAGTTATTAAATAAAAATTCTGCTTGAAGCGTGTTACTTCATTCTAATGTTTTAACCGTATTACTATTTACAGTTTATGGGAAAGAAACAAAACCAAGTAAACAACAACAACCCCCCCCAAGGATTGTTCTTTTTTGTATCTAGCAATCTGCAATATTATTATTATTTATTATTTATTAAATTTGTATGCCGCCCCTCTCTGTATCTGTAAGTATTTAGGCCCTTTTTGAAATCATGCTGTAAATGTAAGCTTGGTTCTAGTAAAAATAATAATCTGCAAAGCATTAGATGTAGATTGATGTAGATGCACCTTAAAATGCCAGGATTTCTATGTGTATTCAGATGAAAGAGCCAATATGTTGGAAAAAATTTGATCCTACCTTTAAGATAGGACAGCTACTTGTTAACCCCGGGTAGTAATATGATTGATTGCTACTCAGAAGGAAGCACAAAGGTCTTCTTGGGGAAGGTTTGGTAGGGAAGGTTTGCCTATTTGCTGATGACTCTAAAGTGTGCAATAGGGTTGATATTCCAGGAGGTGTCTGTAATATGACAAATGATTTAGCTTTACTAGGTAAGTGGTCAAAGCAATGGAAACTGCAGTTTAATGTTTCCAAATTTAAAATAATGCACTTGGGCAAAAGGAATCCTCAATCTGAGTATTGTATTGGCAGTTCTGTGCTAGCAAAAACTTCAGAAGAGAAGGATTTAGGGGTAGTCATTTCTGACAGTCTCAAAATGGGTGAGCAGTGCAGTCAGGCGGTCGGGAAAGCAAGTAAAATGCTTGGCTGCATAGCTAGAGGTATAACAAGCAGGAAGAGGGAGATTGTGATCCAGCTGTATAGAGTGCTGGTGAGACCACATTTGGAATACTATGTTCAGTTCTGGAGTCCTCATTCACAAAACAATATTGATAAAATTGAACAGGTCCAGAGACGGGCTACAAAAATGGTGGAAGGTCTTAAGCATAAAACTTATCAGGAAAGACAATATCGCCAAAAAAGCTTCTAGAGTTGTTAACCTGATCCTATGCAGTTTCTGCTCAGGCAATCTCACACTACTCACAAGAGCCTACAAAACTTTTGCCAGACCCATTCTAGACTACTGCTCATCTGTCTGGAACCCATACCACAACTCGGACATCAACACCCTTGAAAATGTCCAAAGATATTTCACCAGAAGAGCCCTTCACTCCTCCACTCGAAACAGAATATCCTACGAAAATAGACGAACAATCCTGGGCCTAGAAAGCCTAGAACTACGGCGCCTAAAACACAATTTCAGTATTGCCCACAAGATCATATGCTGCAACGTCCTACCAGTCAATGACTACTTCAATTTCAACTGCAACAACACAAGAGCACGCAACAGATTCAAACTTAATACGAACCGCTCCAAACTTGACTGTAAAAAATATGATTTCAACAATCGAGTTATCGAAGCGTGGAACTCATTACCAGACTCAATTGTGTCAACCCCTAACCCCCTTAGACTCTCCACGATTGACCTCTCCAGGTTCCTAAGAGACCAGTAAGGGGCGTACATAAGTGCCCTGGTGTGCCTTTCGTCCCCTGTCCAATTGTCTTTCCTTTCTCTCACTTATCATATATATTTTCTTTCTTTCATATATCCTCTCCTCTAAGTTCACTTTTACCCTTATATATATTACTACATGTCTATTTTTCTTCCTAAGAGACATGATTATAAGAGACATGATTGCCCAGTGGTTAGAATCCAGTACTGCAGGCTTCTACTTCTGCTGACTGCTGGCTGTCTGCAATTTGGTTGATTGAATCTCACCTGGATCAAGATTGACTCAGACCTCCATGATTCTGAGGTGGGTAAAATGAGGCCCCAGATTGTTGGGGCAATAGACTGATTCGGTAAACCTCTTAAAGAGCACTATGAAGCGGTATATAAGTCTAAATGCTCTTGCTAGTACTATCTAACGGGGTGCCTCACAAATTGCTCAAACTATACTCAAAAGCACCTGAGAGGAAGGTAAGAAAAACCAAAGATATACATATAAACTCAATAGTAGCAATTGGCAGAAGGATCTTGGAGTCTTGGTAGACAACCAACTTTATGAGCCACCAATGTGCAGCAACAGTTTAAAAACTATTAGTACAAGGTACATGGTTGTTAGGGTTTGCCATTGTAAAGTACCTATTGTAGTCTTTTGTACTATCACTTTAAATATTTTGGGCTGGTTTGCCATAAGAGGGCGCCAGTACTCCTTCCCTCAATGATGCTTTAACGCTCATTCGCTTTTGCTTTGCCTTGAGGGGGGAGTGTATTTGCTTAGTGCTTGTTATGGATTGTTGTATATATGTAAATAGTACTTATTAAGCATAACTAAGTCTGTGTCTTTTTCTTTGGCTTTGCCACACATCCACACACTGTTAAAATTCTCAGCTCAGTGTATGTCAAAGGTCTCATAGCCAAAACATACCAACAAAAATGCAATTCTAAGTTGCATTAATGGAGAGATAAAACACTTGAGCTCCAACATTTCAGATTTCCAAAGAGGGATTGGACTGCCATTTGTCTGAAATGGTGTAGGGACTCCAACTTGGGAAGGGGGTTGGACTAGATGACCTACAAGGTCCCTTCCAACTCTAATAATTTAAAGAAGCAATGGGTTCAGACCAGAGATCTTCAAACTTGGCAATGTTAAGACTTGTGGACTTCAACTCCCAGAATTCTCCAGCCACTATAGCTGGCTAGAGAATTCTGGGAGTTGAAGTCCACAAGTCTTAAAGTTGCCAAGTTTGGGGACCCCTGGTCCAGACTAATCAAGGAGAGAACCAACTTAGAAATAAGAAGACATTTCCTGATAGTTAGAGCAATAAACAAATAGAACAGCTTGTCTTCAGAAGCTGTTGGGAGCCCCTCACTGGAGGCTTTTAAGAAGATGTCAAGCAGTCATTTCTCCAGAATGGTAGAGAATCTCTTGCTTGACCAGGGAGTTGGACTACATCACCTCTAAAGTCCTTCCAAACCTGTTATTATGTTATTCTATTTTCCCTGTGAATATCTTGAGTGAGCTAGCTGCAGTAATGATCTAACTCTTTGAACTATTTATTGCCGCATCCAAAGGAGAAAAATATCCATTGCTTCTTATCCTGACTTCTGGTCATTATGAAAATAGATTGATGCCCTCTTCTTTGAAGCAGCCCCTAAAATATTGAAACTCTGCTAAAGTGCCGCCCCAATGCTTCTTTTGATTCTTCTATAAGGAAATTTTTCCTGAGCTCTAGGTTGGTTCTCTCCTTCATAATTTAAGTATAGACGATTTCCTGTAAGTATGTATCCAAACTTTTTGTGATTAATAAGTGTAATTTTCCCAGCATATACAAAAGCAAGTGGGATGAATTTTTATACAGAACTGAATAGACAAAACTGATGAAAAATACTTATGGGTAAGCTAAAGAACAATCTTAGTCCTTTGACCTTGAGTTTAATATACTATACTATACTATACTATACTATACTATACTATACTATACTATACTATACTATACTATACTATACTATACTATACTATACTATACTATACTATACTATGAGTTTGTATATAATATACAATATATAATATATAGTTTGTATGCATCTGTGACACTTGTATTCTATCATGACGGCTAAAAGCAATTTGGAAAATGAGTGAAAACCAGGAAACCTCAACAAGACATAAAATTATTTATTACAATGTCCTACCTGTTCAACAACTATTTCATCTTCAATCACATCAATAAACGAGCACACCAATAGGTACAAACTTAAGTAAAACCATACCAAACTCAATTGCAGGAAACAGAGTGGTCAATGCCTGGAATATATTACGTGACTCTATGGTTTCTTTCCTAAAACTTTAACTTTAGACTGTCTACTGTTCAGCTCACCCTATTCCTAAGTGGTCTGTAAGGGGCGTGCATAAGCAAATCAATATGCCTATGGTCCCTTTCCTAATGTCCCCTTTTATTCATATCCATTTCATGTATTAACAACCATGTTTATACCTATATCTGTTATCTAATAAATGATTGACAAAATAAATAAGATAAAAAATTTATATATATATATATATATATATATATATATATATATATATATATATATATATTATCTCTGGGTCTAACTAAACCTTCCAAAATTATAACGTACTTGAAAGTGATGGTCCAAATTCTTCAAAGCTGATGAGCGGAATATTATTGTGTCACAGTATTGAGGGCTGAAGTGACCACTGATGGCAGGACCTGCAGGCAAAATGACTTTAAGTCTAATTCAGATGTAGTTCATCGACAGAAGGGAAGTCTATCCATCTGATCTTGAGTTACAAGGTTCAAATAATTGTCTGAAGATTTGGATAGACCTGGAAGTAGAGTGTGAACAGAGATCTTCAGATGTGTTTTTATAAAAGGAAAAGACTTCAGCATAGCAGATGAGGATTGATCTCCTGAAGAAAACGTGGAGAGCTTTTACTTCTGACATGAAGAAGAAACTCTAAAAGATGCCTCTATACTCTGTGTCCTGTGAAATTAGAATCTAGCACCATGGGACCTCAAGATATGATCCTTGTCTGTCTAAGATAATCACCAACTGTCAGTGCAAAAGAGAGAAAGTTGGCTTGAGGCTGCTAGGGCAAGGAACCAAAAGCCAAGGCAGATAGAACTAAATGTTGAAGAGCTGTTCATAAATGTAGCAGCTCCTTATAAAGGAACATCTCTGGGAAAAAAGAAAATGGTTTGCCTTCATTTGTCACGGGGGAATTGTTCTTCAGAGTATATTTCTTTAAAGATGCTTTAAAGACCTTTTGCAAAATGACCTTCCTGCTCTGCTCAGACTTGATCTCCTTTTTTCCTCCCAACGGGAAAATAGATCACTGGGTTAATATTGCTATTCAGGCAGGAAAACAGCATAACACATTTAGTCCAATATAAGCTTGGCTCTAGAAAAAAACCCTGCAAAGATTAGATTAGATTTATTGGATTTATATGCCGCCCCTCTCCGTAGACTCGGGGCAGCTCACAAATCTAATATTTAGCAATCTAAATTACAGTTTTAAGTTAAAAAATCCAAAACAACACCAATATATAAAAAACAAGCACACGATCGAATCATACACAAAAACTACATGGGCAAGGAGGAGATGTTTCAATTCAAAGCATTGGATATGGATTGATGGAGACGTTCCTTGAAATGCCAGGATTTCTATGTGTATTCAGATGAAAGAGCCAATATGTTGAAAGAGATTTGGTCCTATATGTAAGATAGGACAGCTACTTGCTAACCGCGGATAGCAATAGATATATATTATTATTATTTATTATTTATTAGATTTGTATGCCACCCCTCTCCGTAGACTCGGGGTGGCTCACAGCAATAATAAGAACAATATATGGTAACAAATCTAATAATTAAAAAACATAATTAAAAAACTAAAAAAAACACCTTATTTAAAATAAAACATACACTCAAACATACCATGCCTGACGGCAAAGGTGGGTCTTAAGAAGTTTACGAAAGGCAAGGAGGGTGGGTGCAATCCTAATTTCCGGGGGGAGCTGGTTCCAGAGGGCCGGGGCCACCACAGCGAAGGCTCTTCCCCTGGGTCCCGCCATCCGACATTGTTTAGTTGACGGGACCCAGAAGGCCAACTCTGTGGCACCTAACTGGTCGCTGGGATTCATGCTGCATAAGGCGGTCCCGGAGATATTCTGGTCCGATGCCATGGAGGGCTTTAGAGGTCATAACCAACACTTTGAATTGTGACCGGAAACTGATCGGCAACCAATGCAGACTGCGGAGTGTTGGTGTGACATGGGCATATTTAGGGAAGCCCATGATTGCTCTCGCAGCTGCATTCTGCACGATCTGAAGTTTCCGAACACTTTTCAAATATAGCCCCATGTAGAGAGCATTACAGTAGTCGAACCTCGAGGTGATGAGGGCATGAGTGACTGTTAGCAGTGACTCCCAGTCCAGATAGGGCCGCAACTGGTGCACCAGGCGAACCTGGGGAAACGGCCTCCTCGCCACAGCTGAAAGATGGTTCTCTAATGTAAGCTGTGGATCGAGGAAGACGCCCAAGTTGCGGACCCTCTCCGAGGGGGTCAGAGATTCCCTCCTCAGATAGATAGATAGATAGATAGATAGATAGATAGATAGATAGATAGATAGATAGGTAGGTAGGTAGGTAGGTAGGCAGGCAGGCAGGCAGGCAGGCAGGCAGGCAGGCAGGCAGGCAGGCAGGCAGGCAGGCAGGCAGGCAGAGATAGATAGATAGATAGATAGATAGATAGATAGATAGATAGATAGATAGATAGATAGATAGATAGATAGTTAGAGAGATAGAGAGATAGAGATAGATCGATAGAGAGAGAGAAAGAAAGGAAAAGATACATTTTTCAAGAATCATGTGGTTAATTAATGATTAATCACATGATTTTTGAATAAACACTTAATGATTGTCATGGGTATCAAAAAAGCAATGAAGAAACAAACAATATTAAAAAAATCTTAGTATACAAACAACAAGTTACAGTCATACAGTCCTAAGTGGGAGGAAAAGGATGATAGGAATGATGAGAAAACTTAGTAGTAATAGTAGTGCAGACTTAGTAAATGGTTTGACAGTTTTGAGTGAATTATTTTTTTAGTAGAGTGATGCCGTTCGGTGAAAAGCTGTTCTTGTGTCTAGTTGTCTTAGTTTGCAGTGCTCTATAGCGATGTTTTGAGGGTAGGAGTTGAAACAGTTTGTGTCCAGGATGTGAGGGGTCAGTAAATATTTTCACCGCTCTCTTTTTGACTCGTGCAGTATACAGGTCTTCAATGGAAGGCAGGTTAGCAGCAATTGTTTTTTCTGCAGTTCTGATTCTCCTCTGAAGTCTGTGTCGGTCTAGTTGGGTTGATTGTTATTCAAAAGGAAGCACAGAGGTCTTCTGAGTGGGGTTCAGCTCTTCTATCTCCTTCCAGTAGCTTCACCTTCCTTGAAAACTTTTTGCAAAATGACCTTCATGCTCTGCTTGGTCCGAGTTCCTTTTTTTCTCCCAACTAGAAAGTAGATCACTGGATTAATGCTGCTGTTTAAGCAGAAGCACATTATCATACCTGCCTCCCAATAGCGCAGGTAAGACAGAGCTGGAATATTAAAAAAATTAAAAATCAACACAAAGATATTTAATGGAAAAGCAAGGATGAGGAAACAGAGAAGAGTAATTAAAATCATGAGTAAAAGCCGACCTTGATTCTTTTGATTCGATTTACGACACATTTTGAAGAAAAGGATTGCAGTAGAGAGTGTGATCAATGGGAGGCAAATTATAGCAAGCAGAAGGAAATAGAGGCCAAACAGGTTATAATTTTCAAAGACATTTGTCAATAGCATAATTCTCATACTTCCACTCATGAGGAAAGAGGAGATCCACAAGAGGACACAGATGCTGGAGGACAATTTTTTTGGCCGGGAACAGTGATGCCAGATTGGGAAAAGGACGGCCACACATCGGTCAATGCTGATGGCTGTCAGAAGAAAGATTGCATTGATGTACATCATGTGTGAGACAAAGGCACAGAGGTGGTAGAAGATTTTTCTTTCTTGAAAACGTGCAAATTGATCAATATAATATATAACTATAGATGCCAGGAACCCAAAGTCTGCAACCGCCAAGTTAAGGATGAATGTGGTGAAAGAGTTTGTCTTAATCTGGAAGCCAAGTAGCCAGATGATGTAGCCATTGCCCACAAATCCAATACAACAGATAATGAAAGTAATGTCCACCAAAGCGAACGTCTCTAAATACGAAGGGTAAATCCCTTCTTCGTACTCATATGAGTCATTGGTGTTATTATATTCAAAATAGTTTTCTGTGGTATCCAGATGTCCCAGGCTGGAATTCATCATTAAGCTTTTGTAAACATCTGAAAATCTTTTTGAATGGATGCTCCTATTACATGAGAAGAAAAAAAGAGTGGATTCAGTCATTCCTGTCTCCTAAATAATGCCAATATTGTCATAGCTTCCAGTGCATAAGTGCACCTGTGTGCCTTCCGTCCCCTGTCCAATTGTCTCTCCTTATCTCATTTATCTTTTCTTCCTTTCAAATATGTTCACCTATACTTTTATACCTTTTCTTCTATTCTTTTCTTTACTTATGTTATTACAGTAGTACCTCTAGATACGAGCTGCTCTGCATGCGAGTATTTCAAGATACGAGCCAAAAGGGGAGAGACATTTCTGTTCTAGTCCCGAGCTCAAATTCAGGATACGAGCTAAGCGTCCACTAGGTGGCCCAAGAATCCTTGCTTTTGGTTATCTAGGAGGGGAAAAACAAAGTCTAAAGTTATTTGTTCCAGATACGAGTTGCCTCGACATACAAGTTCCCTTCTGGAACCAATTATGCTCGTATCTAGGGTACTACTGTACATATCTTTCTCTTCAATGTGTATTATGTATTGGACAAAATAAATAAATAAATAAGTATCCAAGATAAGAGCAGTGGTGGGCTCCTATGGGAACGGTCAGGAATGCAGTTCCGGTAGCAAAATTTGGAGTTCCACCCCAGAGCACCCAATTTGCACTGAAAGATGTTGAAACAAAATGCATGAGCCATGCCCACAGGGTGGTAGTAAAACTTTTGGTAGCCCATCACTGGATAAGAGACACAGTGGCCCAGTGGTTAGAATCCAGTACTGCAGGCTTCCAGTTCTGCTGACTGCTGTCTGTCTGCAATTTGGCAGATTAAATCTCACCTGGATCAAGATTGACTCAGCCTTCTGTGATTCTGAAGTGGGTAAAATGAGGTCCCAGATTGTTCGGGGCAATAGACTGATTCTGTAAACCTCTTAGAGAAGGCTGTACAGCACTATGAAGCTGTATATAAGTCTAAATGCTATTGCTAGTACTATCTAAGAGGGTGCCAGAAAAAAATGGGTCAAGCTATACTCAAAAGCACCCGAGGGCAAGGTAACCCCCCCCAAAAGATATTTATTATTTGTTTGTTTGTTTACTTACTTATTTACTTATTTACTTATTTACTTATTTACTTATTTACTTATTTACTTATTTACTTATTTACTTATTTACTTATTTACTTATTTACTTATTTACTTATTTACTTATTTACTTATTTACTTATTTACTTATTTACTTATTTTAATTCATTCATTCATTCATTCATTCATTCATTCATTCATTCATTCATTCAGTGTTTTTAATAGGAAAGTGAACACAAAAACAAGGGGACACAATCGGAAGTTACTTGGGGGAAAGATCAAAAGCAACGTGAGAAAATATTATTTCACTGAAAGAGTAGTAGATCCTTGGAACAAACTTCCAGCAGACGTGGTTGGTAAATCCACAGTAACTGAATGTAAACATGCCTGGGATAAACATAGATCCATCCTAAGATAAAATACAGGAAATAGCATAAGGGCAGACTAGATGGACCATGAGGTCTTTTTCTGCCGTCAGTCTTCTACGTTTCTATGTTTTATTCATTAATTCATTCGTTTGTTTGTTTGTTTGTTTGTTTGTTTGTTTGTTTGTTTGTTTGTTTGTTTGTTTGTTTGTTTACTTACTTACTTACTTACTTACTTACTTACTTACTTATTTATTGGACTTTTTTTTTCTTCAATTTTTTAATTAATTTTCATAAAATAGACAGACACACATACAAACAATAAACATAAAGTGGGGGTGTATTTCCCCCGCTTCTTTTGAAAGTATACATTCAAATACAGAAAAAGAATACATAATTGAATATATGTTAACTATTTAAAAATTTAGTAAATTTGAGTTAAAGTTTTACAAATCTTAAATACGATGTAAATGTTAGGTAAGGTTAGTATAACATAATCATCAAAAAATACCTTTAATATAATCTTAATTACTATGGTAAAATACCATCGAACCATCAAACCAAACATTTAAGCTAATTTCAACTATTCTACATCAAAGTTCTTAATATGTTACTTATACTTATACATAAACTACTATGTCATAATCATCAAAAAATACATTTGAACTAGTATTAATATTGTTATCACCTAGGTAAAAACAAATGCAGAAAATTAACTAGAAATAACTATGTATATCTTATTTTTTCTTATCTATCCATTTATAAACATTGTTCCATGTTTCATAAAATTTAGTATCTTCTTGATCGTTTAATCTTCTTGTCATCATGTCCATTTCAGCGCAATCTAATATTTTAGCTATAACCTCTTCTTCCTTGGGGATTTCCTCCCCTTTCCAATTTTGCGCATATATTATTCTAGCCGCGGTTAATATGTGTATAATTAAATAAAGAATTTCTTTCTTATAAGTCTGATTTGTAACACCTAGTAAGTAAAATTCCGGGGTATTATCTATATCTTGCTTTATTATTTCTTTTAATATTTTCTCAATCATCTTCCAATATATTTTAGCTTTACCACATGTCCACCATTGATGGTAATAGGTTCCTATATCCTTCTTACATTTCCAGCATACTGGGGATGTTTTGGGAAACATTTTTGCTATCCTATTTGGTGGGAGGTGCCATCTATAGAACATTTTAATTTGATTTTCTTTTAATGAAACTGATTTGGTCATTTTCCAGTTATTGATCCAAACTTTCTCCCATGTATCTATGTCTATTTCCTTGCCAATATTTCTACACCATCTTATCATAGTATCTTTTAAAGTCAACTCTATATTTTTATGAGCGATGAGAAATTTATATATTTTCCCTATCATTTTTATTGAATTAGTGGTAATTAAATTACTTAAGAGATTCTTACTTTTGTTAAAAATGTAAAGAGTTTTATCCTTCTGGTATCTAGATCGAATCTGGGCATAATGCCACCAATCTATTATTATCCCTTCTTCTTGTAATTCAATTCTAGATTTTAGCTTCATCTGATCATTTAGTAATTCTTTATATCTATAAGTTATTTTCTTGTCCTTTATAGACTTTGGATGCGTTATTGCTTCTAGAGGAGCTAGCCATTCTGGGATATTTAAAAAGTGATTTTTCTTTATGTCTTTCCAGACTTCTAGTAGATACTTCCTTAATGTATGCCTTTTAAAGTATGAATGGTTTTTTTCCTTATCATACCATATAAATGCGTGCCATCCAAGCATTAAATCGTGTCCTTCTAAGTTTAGTATTCTTTTGTTATCTAGGATTATCCACTCTCTAAGCCATGTTAATGCAGCAGCCTGATAGTATAGTTTCCAATTTGGAAGGCCGAATCCTCCTCTTTCTTTAATATCTTCTAAGCAATTCATTTTTATCCTTGCTTTTTTCCCTTGCCATATGAATTTTTTAACTAGGTTTGTTAAAGTTTTTAAAAAGATTCCCCCTGGATTTATTGGTATTACCTGGAAAAGAAATAAAACCTTGGGTAAAATATTCATCTTAATTGTTGCTATTCTTCCTAAAAAAGATATTTTCAGATTATTCCACATTGCTAAATCTTTTTTAATTTCTGCTAATAATTTTATATAATTATCATTTTTTAATGTTATTGTTTTCGCTGTTAAATTTATTCCTAAGTATTTTACTTTTTTTACAGTCTTTATTCCAGAGATACTTTCTAATTTAGTTTCTTGTGTTTTATTCATATTTTTGGTCAAAAAATGTGTTTTGCTTTTATTTATCTTTAAACCTGTTACCTTTCCATATTGTTCAATGGCTTGCAGTAAAGTAGGAACTGTTGTTATCGGTTCTTCAATTATGAACATTAGATCATCTGCAAAGGCCTGGACTTTATAAGTTTCGTCTCCTACAGTTAAACCTTTTATTTTAGGGTCCGCTCTTATTTTAATTAATAAAGTTTCAAGAGTCATGATAAATAACAATGGTGATATAGGGCAACCTTGACGAACTCCCTTATTTATATCAAGTGTTGGTAATTGATTGTTATTCAATATTATGTTCGTTGTTTGTTTTGAGTATATAGTATCTATTAGGTTAACAAATTTTGGGCCAAATCTCATTTTATTTAATTGCATTTTTATGAATATCCAATTAACGTTATCAAAGGCCTTTTGAGCATCTAGAAACATTAAAGATGCCGTCTTGTCTGAATATTGTTCATAATACTCTAGTGTATTTATTACTGTTCTAAGATTATTTTTGATTTGTCTCCCTGGTAGAAACCCATTTTGGTCTTGGTGTATTATTCCATTTATAACTCTTTTGAGTCTCTCTGCATAAATGGCAATAAATATCTTATAGTCTACATTTAATAATGATATAGGCCTATAGTTTTTAATTTTTTCTGGATCTGTGCCCTGTTTATGTATTAAAGTTGTCAGTGATTCTGACCAAGATTTGGGGATTTTACCCTCAAGTCTACATAAATTAAAGGTTTCTAACATGTGGTTTCTTATTGTTTCATTTTCTATCTTGTACCATTCTGCGGGTATGGCATCTGGGCCTGTGGCCTTGTTGCTTTTCTGTTTTTTAATTGTTGTTAGGAGTTCTTCCATTGTTATTGGTCCATCCATGGTGGCCTGTTGGTCTTCTGTTATTTGTGGTAATTTTGAAGCTTTTAAGTAATTAAAAACTTCATCCTCGGTAACATGATCTTTGGCGTATAGCTCTTTATAAAAATTATACACAATGTCTGCCTTACCTTCTGTATCGTATTTTATTATACCGTCTTTGTCTTCTAATTTTTGGATTAATTTTGATTGACTCTGTTTTCTAAGTTTATATGCTAGCCATCTGCCAGGTTTATTTGCGTGTTCAAAATATTGTTGCTTTGCTCTTTTGATCTTTTCAGTTAATTGGTTTTGTTCTATAATTCTAATTTTATGTTTAATTACATTTATTTCTGTCTTTAAATCTCTATTCTTAATATGTTGCTGCGATAAGGATTCTAATTGTTTTAATTCATTTATTAATTGTAGATACTCTGATTTCTTTTCCTTGTTATATTTTGCTGTGTAAGATATTGTTAAGCCTCTTATATAAGCTTTAACTGTGTCCCATAGATTCTGTGGAGTAGTGTCAGAGGTTTTATTAATTTCAAAAAATATTTTTAGTTCCTTTTCAATCCAGTCCTTGTATTTCTTATTATTTAATATATATCTATTCATCCGCCAATTGTTCTGTTTATTATTCATCATCATAGAGACCACTATTGGGTTGTGATCAGCCCATGTATTAGCATCTATCTCGACCTCTCTTATTTGTTCTGCGACCATTTTTGGTGCCCATAACATGTCAATTCTCGTCCAAATTTTATGAGGGTTGGAGTAGAAGGTATATTGTCTTTTATGAGGGTGTCTTTCCCTCCAAATGTCACTTAATAATAATTCCGCTTTCATTTTTTGGAAAGTACTAGGTAGCAAATTCCTTCTTGGTTTTTTTGCCTTTTTCCCTTTTTTTATTACCTCCCCCTCCTGAATGGTCTAATTGTCTATTCGCAATAGCATTGAAATCACCTATTATCAATACATTGTCAATAGCTAGATCTATTATTATTTGATGTAAATTTTTATAAAATGTCATTTGGTCTTCATTAGGGGCATAAATAGAAACAACCACTAGAGGTCTAGGTTCAATATCAACTTGTACAATCAATATCCTACCCTCTTTATCCTTATATATTTGTTTGGAATTTATAGAATTCTTAACATACATCACTACACCTCTTTTTTTTTGGTCTGCTAATGCAGCATACATTTTTCCAATTTTGGGATTCAACAGTAATTTTTGGTTATTTTTTTTAATATGAACTTCTTGTAATATTGCAATCTGAACATTTTGATTTCTAATTTTAGAAAAGATTTGTTTCCTTTTCCTTGGTTCATTAAGTCCATTAACATTTACAGAAATTTTTTTTAGATCTTTACTTGTTATCATTTAGTAGGTTTTTTGGTTTCTCGCTGAGGTTGAACTCTTCTAGCACCTTGGTCCTGCTCTATTACTTGAGCAGTAGCCCCCAGATCTTCTTCTTGCTGGGTTGGTAATTTTTCCCCTGGTTGCTGTTGAGCTGGTTGTAGTTGGACCACTTGTTGCTTACTTGTGTGATCAAAGTGGCTGATGCCACTATTTTCAAAAAAGTACATAGCTTGTTCTACGTTTTCCAGTTTGTATCTTGTAGAACGCCATGTCAGAGAAAGTCCTTGTGGAATAAGCCAACGGTAAGTGATGTTTTCTTTGATCAAAATTTTAGTTAAAAAGTGATAGTCTCTTCTGCTCTCTCTGACGCTTCTTGGAACTTGTTTTAGTATCTTTATGTCTACTCCTTGATGTTGAGGCTGGGAATTTCTTGAATAATGGAGTATGTCATCTCGCAACGCTTTTCTTGTAAACTTAATGTGTATCTCTCTCTCTCCGAGGACTTTATATACCGTATTTTCCGGCGTATAAGACGACTGGGTGTATAAGACGACCCCCTAACTTTTCCAGTTAAAATATAGAATTTGAGATATACTCGCCGTATAAGACTACCCCTCTTCTGACGCACACCAACGCGCCACGCCCGGCGGCAGGAACTGCGGGGGGTAGCCGGCGTATGCTCCGGCTAATGAGCCCTTGCCGCAGCTATCCGCCGCTTCTTTCTTCTCCGCCTCGCCTCTGCTACTCCCGCCGCCACCTTTGCTCTCCCCGCCGGGCAAGAGGCAAAGGCGGCAGCGGTAGTAGTGGAGGCGAGGCGGAGAAGAAAGAAGCGGCGGATAGCTGCGGCAAGGGCTCGTTACGCCGGCTACCCCCCGCAGTTCCTGCCGCCGGGCGTGGCGCTCAACCCCAGCAAAGCCGGCGGCGGGAGCGGCAGCAAAGCGGCGGGGTCCAGCCCTCTAGCCGGTGCCTCGCCAGCTATCCGCCGCTTCTTTCTTCTCCGCCTCGCCTCTGCTACTCCCGCCGCCTCCTTTGCTCTCCCTGCCGGGCAAGAGGCCGGGTGAGCAGGCCGAGGTGCTGGAACGGCGGGCAGGTGGCGCTCAGCACCCGGAATCCCATCTTCTTGCCCCCGCCCAAGCTCCCTCCGGAGCCTGCCGCCGCCACGCTTCCTCCGCCGGCCAAGGAGTACTTCTTATCCACGCCGGTAGTAATGGGATACTGATCACACATTCTACAGCCTGTGTGATCAGTATCCGGTGAATTTCCTATACTGTGGAATCAGTATTCGGCGTATAAGATGACCCCCCACTTTGGAAAAGATTTTCAGGGGTAAAAAAGTCATCTTATACGCCGGAAAATACGGTACATATAAACCGGGTGAAACTACTCTCAATAATTGCAACTGTGAGAGGGATCTTGAAGTCTTGATGGACAACCATCTAAGTATGAGCCAGCGATGTTCAGCGGCAGCCAAAAAAAAAGCCATTGCAATCCTAAATTACATTAATAGAGAGATACAATCTAGGACAAGGGAGGTACTAATACCTTAGTAGCCTTAGTTAGAGTAGACCACACCTAGAATACTGCATCCAGTTTTGGTCATCACATTACAAAGAAGACATTGAAACTCTAGAGAAAGTGCAGAAGAGAGCAACCAGGATGATAACTAGGGGACTGGAAACTAAAACATATGAAGAGTGGTTGGAGGAACTGAGCAAGGGCAATCTGGGGAAGAAAAGGACTGTTCTCCAAAGCACCAAAAGGCCAGAAAAGGAATAACGGATGGAAGCTGACTAGGGAGAGATTCAACCTGGAAATAAGGAGGAACTTTCTGATGGTCAGAGTGATCAATCAGTGGAATAGCTTGCCTAAAGCTGAAGAAAACTCTTAGTCCCTTGACCTTGAATTCAGTATAATTTGTTTGCCTATGACATACTTGTATTCATAGAAACATAGAAACATAGAAGACTAACGGCAGAAAAAGACCTCATGGTCCATCTAGTCTGCCCTTATACTATTTCCTGTATTTTATCTTACAATGGATATATGTTTATCCCAGGCATGTTTAAATTCAGTTACTGTGGATTTACCAACCACGTCTGCTGGAAGTTTGTTCCAAGAATCTACTACTCTTTCAGTCAAATAATATTTTCTCACGTTGCTTTTGATATTTCCCCCAACTAATTTCAGATTGTGTCCCCTTGTTCTTGTGTTCACTTTCCTATTAAAAATACTTCCCTCCTGAACCTTATTTAACCCTTTAACATATTTAAATGTTTTGATCATGTCCCCCCTTTTCCTTCTGTCCTCCAGACTATACAGGTTGAGTTCATGAAGTCTTTCCTGATACGTTTTATGCTTAACAACCCTGCTGTTCTGTTCGGGTCGTATGTGACCCGAAGCCAAGTTTGAGTCCCTGTAAAAATTTTCCCCTGCATATCTGAAACTTGAAATTTCATGACTGCTCATCATTTCAGGGGTTCTCTCTATGAGAATTTTTTTGGGGGGGTGGGGGGCTTAGTTTTTGCTGGGCAAAAAAAGTTACAAATCTTCTATTCCCGGGTCACCCTGACCCGGACCGAAAACTCTTCATTTGCAGTGCTTATGTTTGGTCTTTTTGAAAGCTTTTTTCACTTGGAAAGTAGTCTGAACATTTCTGCACACAATGATATGAAAATTGAAATGAAAAAAGTAATTCTTATTGGTTTATTTTGCTGATATAATGCATGCCCCCCCCATTTTTGTGAAAGTTTTTTCAATTTATGGATAGTTTTGCTTGCAAAATGCATTCTATTTTACTGGAGTTGGTGTGGGATTGGTAGCTTGAACATTTCTGAATATAAGAAAAATATAAAGGAACTGAAAAAAATGATTCTTACTGGTTTTTTAACATCAGAAATAAGGCCTCCCCCCCCTCAGCTGCTTGCAACCATTTTCACTTTTTATTTTTTTATGCTCCAAATCCGAAATATTCTTTAAAATCTTAGGCATTCATTTACTCAATTTAACAATGCTGATAATCAAAAAATATTTTTGGGGTGGTGGCTAATTGTTTTCTGGGCAAAAAAAAATCATCACTTCGAGTCTGTTTCTGTTCGTATGTGACCGGACCAAAAATAATTTTTTTAGGTACTTGAATTTGATCTTTTTGAAAATCTTTTCAACTGGAAAACTAGTTTGAACATTTATGAACATAATGATATGAAAATTGAACTGGAAAAATTGAGACTTATATTTTTATTTTGATCAAGAAGCCCCTCCCCCCATCCTTTCTGAATTTCGTGTCAATTTCTATTTTTTAAGGCTACAAATCCCTAAGGAATTTTCCCCCAAAAGATTTGATATACTAAATTGAACATTTCTGAATATAAGAAAAATATAAATGAACTGGAAAAAATGGTTCTTATTGGTTTATTTTTGCCACAAAAGGGCCACCCGCCCTCGGCCTTGCTGTGTGCCATTATTGTCACTTTTTATACATATTTGGCTAGAAATATTTGGAATATCCTTTTGAAAATCAACCACATTGTAGCCAGATAACTAATTTTATGAAAGAAATCAATTTTACTAAAAGAAAGTATGTAAGTTTGAAATTAACAGCATAATTTTTATATAAATTGAAATAATTGAGGCATAATTTATGTGCAAAATAAACCAATATGCATCAATTTTTCCAGTTCAATTTTCATATCATTATGTTCAGAAATGTTCAAGCTACCAATCCCACACCAACTTTAGTAAAATAGAATGTATTTTGCTAGCAAAACTATCCATAAAGTGAAGACTATTTAAAAAGAGGGGGGGGGGCATGCATTTCATCAACAAAATAAACCAATATGCATCAATTTTTCCAGTTCAATTTTCATATCATTATGTTCAGAAATGTTCAAGCTACCAATCCCACACCAACTTTAGTAAAATAGAATGCATTTTGCAGGCATAATTATCAATAAACCTAAAACAAATTCACAAAAACGGGGGGGAGGCATATTTATGTGCAAAATAAACCAATAAGGATTAATTTCTTCAGTTCAATTTTCATATCATTGTGTGCAGAAATGTTCAGACTACTTTCCAAGTGAAAAAAGTATTCAAATTGACCAAACATAAGCACTGCAAATGAAGAGTTTTTGGTCTGGGTCAGGGTGACCCACGAACAGAAGATTTTTAACTTTTTTTTAAACAGAACAGCAGGGTTAAGACCTGCCACCATTCTTGTAGCCCGTCTTTGGACCCATTCAATTTTGTCAATAACTTTTTGTAGGTGAGGTCTCCAGAACTGAACACAGTATTCCAAATGTGGTCTCACCAGCGCTCTATAAAACTGGATCACAATCTCCCTCTTCCTGCTTGTTATACTCTAGCTATGCAGCCAAGCATCCTACTTGCTTTTCCTACTGCCCGACCACACTGCTCACCCATTTTGAGACTGTCAGAAATCACTACCCTTAAATCCTTCTCTTCTGAAGTTTTTGCTAACACAGAACTGCCAATGCAATACTCAGATTGAGGATTCCTTTTCCCCAAGTGCATTATTTTACATTTGGAAACATTAAACTGCAGTTTCCATTGCTTTGACCATTTATCTAGTAAAGCTAAATCATTTACCATATTACAGACCCCTCCAGGAATATCAACCCTATTGCACACTTTAGAGTCATCAGCCAATAGGCAAACCTTCCCTACCAAACCTTCCCCTATGTCACTCATAAACATATTAAAAAGAATAGGTCCCAGAACAGACCCTTGTGGCACACCGCTTGTAACCTGTCTCTGCTCAGAATACTTGCCATTAACAATAACTCTCTGATGTCTATGCTTCAGCCAGCTTGAAATCCACTGAACTATCCAGGGATTAAGTCTGTCATGATGGCTAAAAGTAATTTGGAAAATGAGTGAAAACCAGGAAACCTCAGCAAGATTGTTAACCTAGTATATACAATGATTTATTACAATGTCCTACCTGTTCAACAACTATTTCAGCTTCAACCACAACCATACACGAACACACAATAAATACTTAAGTTAAACCATGCCAAACTCAATTGCAGGAAATACGACTTCAGCAATAGAGTGATCAATGCCTGGAATACACTACCTGACTCTGTGGTTTGTTCCCCAAAACTTTATGCTTAGACTGTCTACTGTTGTGCTCACCCCACTCCTAAGCAGTTTGTAAAGGGGGTGCATAAGCACACCAATGTGCCTACGGTCCTTGTCCTAATGTCCCCTTTTATTTTATTTATTTATTTATTTATTGTTAGAGTTGAAAGGGACCATGCAGGACATCAAGTCCAACCCCCTGCCTGAGCAGGAATCCTAAAGCACCCCAGCCAAATGGCAGTCCAATCTCCTCTTAAAAGTGTCCAGAGTTGGGGATTTCACAACCTCCGCAGGCAGGTTGTTCCACTGGTTGATTGCTCTGAGCGACTGGAAATTCTTCCTTACTTCTAGCTTCCAGCCTTACTTCTAGCTTCCAGCCATTGTTCCTCGTCCGGCCCTCTGGTGCTCTGGAGAATAGAGTGCCCCCCTCCTCTCTGTGGCAACCCCTCATATACCTATATACAGCTATCATGTCCTCTCTGGCCCTCCTTTTCTCTAGGCTATCCATGCCCAGTTCCTGCAGTCTCTCTTTGTAAGTCTTGGTTTCAAGTCCCCTAATCATTTTGGTTGCTCTTTTCTGCACCTTCTCCAGAGTTCATATCCATTTCATGTATTAATAACCATGTTTATACCTATATCTGTTATCTAATACACTCTTGACAAAATAAATAAATAAAACAAAATAAATATCTAAATATCAGGTATAGAAATATGCAGCTACTGAAGGAATTGCTCTGCTCTGTTTACATATTCCCGGGTCTAATTAAACCTTCCAAAATTATAACGTACCTGAAAGTGATGGTCCACACTCTTCAAAGTTGATGAGCTGAATATTATTGTGTCACAGTATTGAAGGCTGAAGTGACCATGGATGGCAGAACCTGCAGGCAAAATGAATTCAGATGTACTTCACCGACAGAAGGGAAATCTATCCAGCCGATCTTGAGTTACGAAGTCCAAAGAATTTTCTGCAGATTTGGATATACCTGGGAATAGAGTGTGAACAGAGATTCTTTAGATGTGTTTTTATAAAAGGAACAAAGTTCAGCATAGAAGGCGAGGATTGATCTTCTGAAGAAAATGTGGAGAGCTTTTACTTCTGACATTAAAAAGAAACTCTGATCTATATATACACTCTGTGTCCTGTCTAGTTAGAATCTAGTAACATGGGACTTCAAGATGTGATCCTTGTCTGCGTAAGATAATCGCCAACTGTCAGTGTAAAAGCGAGAGAGTTTTTGCAAAAGTTTGAGTCTGCTAGGGCAATGGAATCAAAAGCCAAGGCAGACAGAATTAAATATTGAAGAGCTGTTCAGAAATGTAGCATCTCCTTATAAAGACAGATTTCTGGGGACAAAAGAAATTGTTTGCCTTCATATAATAATAATAATAATAATAATAATAATAATAATAATAATAATAATGATGATGATGATGATGATGATAATGATAATGATAATGATAATGATAATGATAATGATAATGATAATGATAATGATAATGATAATGATAATGATAATGATAATGATAATGATAATGATAATGATAATAATAAGAACAACAACAACAACAACAACAACAACAACAACAGAGTTAGAAGGGACCTTGGAGGTCTTCTAGTCCAACCCCCTGCTTAGGCAGGAAACCTTACACTACTTGAGACAAATGGCTAGCCAACATCTTCGTAAAAACTACCAGTGTTGGAGTATTCACAACTTCTGGAGGCAAGCTGTTCCACTGATTAATTGTTCTGTCAGGAAATTTCTCCTTAGTTCTAAGCTACTTCTTTCCTTGTTCAGCTTCCACCCATTGCTTCTTGTTCTGCCCTCAGGTGCTTTAGAGAATGGTTTGACTCCTTCTTTGTGGCAACCCCAGAGAGATATTGGAACACTGCTATCATTATCAAACTAGACATACCCAGTTCCTGCAACCGTTCCTCATGCATTCTAGCCTCCAATCCCCTAATCATTTTTGTCACTCTTTGCACTTTTTCTAGAGTCTCAACATCCTTTTTGCATTGTGGTGACCAAAACTGAATGCAGTATTCCACATGTGGCCTTACCAAGGCCTTATAAAGTGGTATTAACACTTCACATGATCTTGATTCTATCCCTCTGTTAATGCAGTCTAGAACTGCTTTTTTGGCAGCTGCTGCACACTGCTGGCTCATATTTAAATGGTTGTCCACTAGGACACCAAGATTTATTTTTTATTTTATTTATTTATTTATTTTGTCCAATACACAATGAGGGCTTTAGTGGGTATATATATATATTCAAGTCCCAGTGGGTATGGCTAGCTGATGAGGTCAAAACAAGGCCGAAATAGATCTATCCTAGTCTCCCTTAATTTTCAAATTCAGGAAAAAAAACATGTGACACATACAGATAGAATTGTCAGCTATCAATAAAAGTAACTGCCTTGGAAATGGCCCTGGGTTGGGCCGAGAGGCAAATAAGGAGCTGTGATGTTCCTTCAGTACACCAGGGTGATTTGACACAAAAATATGTAACTTTCCCTGGTGCAGAGCTGAAGGGATTGGATACTGTAGCCTAGAGGATAATTCTCTGCCTTACGAGGCAAAGGTTGCAGGTTCAAGTCCCAATGGGTATGGCTAGCTGATGAGGCCAAAATAAGGCCGAAATAGATCTATCCTAGTCTCCCTTAATTTTCAAATTCTGCAAATAACATGTGACATACTCACACACATACACACACACAGTAAAATACATGATGAAGGTTATTTGTATGCTGTCCCAAGTCTGCGGAGAGGGGCAGCATACAAATCTAAATAATAATAATAATAATAATAATAATAATAATAATAATAATAATAATAATATAGAGGAGATACTCATGGTAAAATATATCTAAGAAAGAATAGAAAAGAAGATATAGTAATAGAACATATCAATGAAAGAACAGAAGAAGAGATATAGGAATAGAAGAAAGGTATAGGAGATATAGGAGAGCAATAGGACAGGGGATGGAAGGCACTCTAGTGCACTTGTACTCGCCCCTTACTGACCTCTTAGGAATCTGGATAGGTCAACCATAGATAATCTAAGGGTAAAGTGTTGGGGGTTTGGGGATGACACTATGGAGTCCGGTAATGAGTTCAATGCTTCAACAACTCAGTTACCTCTCCCAGTTACTATTTGTTACTCCCAGTTACTATTTGTCACAGGGGAAATTGTTGTCCAGATTATATTTCTTTTAATTAAGCATACAGTTTGATGACTGATATGAGAAGACCAAAGAATAAAACTTCCCTGGCAGCTGAGACTTTCAGATCATAAATGGGACTTTGACCACTGAGAAAGAGACCCAGCAGATCAAAGTCATTCATGTGTGCATTCTGTTCTTTTGTTTCGATACTATCTTTTCCTTTGAGATTGGACTGCCATTTGTCCAAAATGGTGTGGGGGCTTCTACTTGAGCTGGGGGTTGGATTAGATGACCTACAAGTTCCCTTCCAATTCTAATAATAGTATAATCTAAATATAATCAAACCTTAAGGTTTATTTCTTCTCTTTGGTTTTTAGAAATATAGAATAGAATGGAATGGAATGGAATGGAAAAGAATAGAATAGAATAGAATAGAATTCTTTATTGGCCAAGTGTGATTGGACAAGGATTTTGTCTTGGTGCATATGCTCTAAGTGTACATAAAAGAAAATATACATTTGTCAAAAACATGTGATACAACACTAAATGATTGTCATAGGGGTCAATATGAAGATGGGACCAGGAAGCTTTCTTACCATCCCCCAAAAGTGCTTTTCCAAAAGGCAACTGGACTGTCTTGGTATTTTTCTTTGCAAACATTTTCCTTCTCATCCCCAAAGCTTCTTCAGTTCCCCATCAGAACTGAACTTGAAAGCCAAGGTTCTTGGGCAGGGCCCTTATTCTACAGTTGGTGATTATCTTGCTAAAACAAGAACCAGATTGTGTTATCGCTTGGTGTTCACATTGATTATGCAAGAACGTATCTCTTTGCCTGAGACTTTTAACAAGATCTTTTTACCCATCCCCAAGCAGAAAAAAATATTTTCTGCAGAAGATCTGTTTGCTGTTACCTGCTCTCTAATATATGACATGGGTTGAACCTACTTATAGAATAGAATAGAATAGAATTTTTATTGGCCAAGTGTGATTGGACACACAAGGAATTTGTCTTGGTGCATATGCTCTCAACGTACATAAAATAAAATATACATTTGTCAAGAATCATGTGGTACAACACTTAATGATTGTCATAGGGGGTCAAATAAGCAATGAAGAAGCAATATTAATAAAAATCTTAGGATATACGCAACAAGTTACAGTCATACAGTCAACATGGGAGGAAATGGGTGAAAGGAATGATGAGAAAAACTAGTAGAATAGAAGTGCAGATTTAGTAGAAAGTCTGACAGTGTTGAGGGAATTATTTGTTTAGTAGAGTGATGGCGTTTGGGGAAAAACTGTTTTTGTGTCTAGTTGTCTTGGTGTGCAGTGCTCTGTAGCTGTGTTAGTTTTTCCAATTATGAATAATGTAATTGAGGGTTAGAAAACTTTGAATCTTGGTGAACCTTCCCATTTTCCCCAATGAGCTTTCATTGCAGAGGATTCAGTGGGCACTGATCTAGCTTCTGGTTTCCATCAACCCCACCCCACCTCCATTGCAGAAAATAACAAAACAGGTCAGGCTTCCATGTGGAGAGTAGTGTACAGTATATACTTTTAATCTTGGAATTTAAGGCAGAAGTACAGTGGACGAATGCTGGTCACATTTGGCCATCTTCTCCTTTATTAAATTTACTATATATTGCTGCATATTCATCCATGGCAACCCAAGGAGGCTTACAGAATATAAAACCACATTCAAAACCATAAAACTAATAAAAAGAAATAAATAAATTAATATAGTATAATATAATAAAACCACTGCCCACCCCGCGCCCTGGTGAGAGCAGATTGCACAAGTCATTTATTGATTTATTTGTTTGTTTGTTTACTTACTTACTTACTTACTTACTTACTTACTTACTTACTTACTTACTTACTTACTTATTGTTAGAGTTGGAAGGGACCATGCGGGTCATCAAGTCCAACCCCCTGCCTAAGCAGGAATCCTATAGCATCCCAGCCAAATGGCAGTCTAATTTCCTCTTTAAAATGTCCAGAGCATTGGAGTTCAAAACGTCCGCTGGTAGGTTGTTCCACTGGTTGATTGTTCTGACCGTCAGGAAGTTCTTCCTTATTTCCAGGTTGAATCTCTCCTTGGTCAGCTTTCAGCCGTTGTTCCTCGTCCGGCCCTCCGGTGCCCTGGAGAATAAAGTGATCCCCTCCTCTCTGTGGCAACCCCTCGTATACCTGTAGACTGCTATCATGTCCGCTCTGGCCCTCCTTTTCTCTAGGCTATCCATGCCCAGTTCCCGCAGTCTCTCTCCATAAGTCTTGGTTTCTAGACCCCTGATCATTTTCGTTGCTCTTTTCTGCACCTTCTCCAGAGTTTCAATGTCTTTTTTGAAGTGTGGTGAACAGAATTGAACACAGTACTCCAGGTGTGGCCAGGGCGTAGTAGAGTGGTATTAAGACTTCCCTGGTCTTGGAGTATATTCCCCTGTTGATGCAGCTTAGGATTGTAATGGCTTTTTTGGCTGCTGCTGCACATTGTTGGCTCATGTTTAGTCGATTATCCACCAAGACTCCGAGATATAGCTCGGTGGTGGTGTAGTGATCTTTTATGTAGTGCAACTCCACCTCCTTTCTTCTTTGACCTATTTTTCTTGAAGAGATTGTAGCCCTTTATCTGTGTGTTCCAGTCATGTGATTTATACCACCATGTTTCTGTAATACCAATTAGATCGTATTGGCCCTCATGTATTTAATGGGTTTCATCCTGCTCTTGGTTCCCTAGGCCCACTGGCAGGTCTTCAGCACTTTCCAGAAGTGTGTTAGAGTGGGGGCCATTCTAATCTCTGGAAGAATGATGTTCCAGAGAGAGGGAGCCACCACCGAGAAGACCCTTCTTTTGGGGCCCATCAGGGATGGGATAAACAGAATTCCCTTCCTCCCTGCTCGGTCGAGTAGACTAGGATGTTAGAGCTCCAAGTAATAGGAAGCAAAACCCCAAGGCACGTAGATTCCTCAAAGAATAGCTTTATTAGATAGATCATACTGACACAGATCTGGGGAAAACCGACTCTGGTGGTTCCTGTGGTTTCCACTTAATTAAAAGTAAATGTTTGTCACTTTCCAAAACAATCAGTCACATCCAGGCTCTTTCTGGTTGCCTGGTGACAATACTCCTCCTTCCTCCGAGCAGGTGTCAGAATGTCCTTGGTCCCCAAGAGGAAGTATTTTGTTTTGACCATAAAGTCCCAGCTATCTCAAATCCCCCCTCCTTCAGCTCCACTGAAAGCTCCAAGATGGTTTCATCAGCTTCAGGGTGGACAAACACAGTTGTTTAAATTTTCCATCTACAGATGAATGTAGCATTAATAGATGACAGGAAAATCGTAAAAATATTATTTAATAATAAAAATTCTGCCTTAATTCTGATACTTTAGTGTTGTGGTTCAGTCTGGGACCCCTCCGGGAATGGCTGACCTTCTGTCGGTTTCCAGCTCAGAGGGAGAGGCTGAGGAACAGGAGGTGCAGACAGACGAAGAAGAATCCCAGGCTGAAGAAGAAGGACAGCCAGAGTCCCACCAGGGGGAGCTCTCCCCAGCAAGCAGCCTGGATTCCTTAGGGGAAAATGCTCAAGACATCATAGATATGCGACAAAGGCGAGCTAATCAGAGACGGACTCAATTGGCTAGGTATTTCCAGCATTAGAGGTCACAGCTGGGTTTGGGTGTGGTGCTCTTGGGAAAGGATAAAAGGCGGACCCACCCTTCCTGGCTTGTGGAGTTTTATCTTGGAGATTCGTGAGACCTGTCTGTGAACTTTGGTGGCTTACAATCCTGGTTTGTGCCTTGGACTATTGAAACCTTGGGGGGGTGTGCCAGCAAGAAGCTTGTGGGATTGACTGGACATCAGGACCCTGCTGTAACGTATTCTAGCCTGTCTGTTGTGAAGACAGGTTTTCCTTTGTGCTTATTTTTTCCAGCTATAAAATACTTTTGGCTTTTACCAGAGTGTCTGGCTGTTTTTTCAGTTGGTGTTGAGGTCTGGGAAAACCCAGACAGAACACTTTAGGCTAAGGTCTTCTTCACATTATTGCTATTTACAGCATATACATGTAGAAAGAGAGAAAGGAAACAACAAGTCAACAGCAACAACAGAAAAGACTCTGCATTCTCACATTGTTCTTTTTTGTGTCTATCTACTTGCAGAACCAATAAGGATTTAGACCTTCTTAGAAACCATACTGTAAATGTTTGTATGTTTCAAAAAGACATTAATCCAGGCACAAGGAACTCATAAAACATCTGCAAGCACTCAAGCTCAGAGACCATCAAGGATCCAAAAAGAGAAATGCCAGGATTTCTATGCATATTCAGATGAAAGAAGCAATATGTCCTTCATGGCATCGGACCAGACTAAACAATGTTGTTTGGCGGGACCCAGGGGAAGAGCCTTCTCTGTGGCGGCCCCGACCCTCTGGAACCAACTCCCCTCAGATATCAGAGTTGCCCCCTCCCTCCTTGCCTTTCATAAGCTTCTTAAAACGCACCTCTGTTGTCAGGCATGGGGGAACTGAGATATTCCCTTCCCCTTAGGCTTAAAAAATTTATGCATGGTATGTCTGCATGTATGATTGGTTCCTTAAATTGGGGTTTTTTAAATTACTTTTAATATTAGATTTGTTTATATTGTCTTTTTACTGTTGCTAGCCACCCCGGGTCTGCGGAGAGGGACGGCATACAAATCTAATAAATAATAATAATAATAATAATAATAATAATAATAATAATAATGTCAAAAGAGATTTGGTCCTACCTATAAGATAGGACGGCTACTTGCTAACCCCAGGTAGCAATATGGTTGATTGCTACTCAGAAGGAAGCATGGAGGTCTTCTGAGTGGGGTTGAGCTCTTCTATCTCCTTCCAGTAGCTTCACCTTCTTTGAAGACCTTTTGCAAAATGACCTTCATGCTCTCCTTGGTCTGAGCTCCTTTTTTTCTCCCAACTAGAAAGTAGATCACTGGATTGATGCTGCTGTTTAGGCAGGAGCAAATTATAATACCTGCCGCCCAATACAGCAGGTCAATGCTAGCTCCAATATTAGAAAAACTAATAATCACCGCAAAGACATTTAATGGGAAAGCAAGGATGAGGAAACAGAGAAGAGTCATTAAAATCATCAATAAAAGCCGCCCCTGATTCTTTTGATTCGATTTACGACACATTTTGAAGAAAAGGATCGCAGTAGAGAGTGTGATCAATGGGAGGCAAATTATAGCAATCACAAGGAAATGGAGACCGAAGAGGTTGTTATTTCCATCTGTGAATAGCATAATTCTCATACTTCCACTCAGGAGGGAAGAGGAGATCCACAGGAGGACACAGATGCTGGAGGACAATTTTTTTGGCCGGGAACAGTGATGCCAAATTGGGAAAAGGACAGCCACACACCGGTCGATGCTGATGGCTGTCAGAAGAAAATGAGAATTCGTAAGCATCATAAAGCAGGAAAAGGCGCAGAAATCGAAGAGAATTCCACTTCCTAGGAAATGTGTTAATTCATGGATATCGTAAATAACTATAGATGCGAGGTAGCCAAAGTCTGCAACGGCCAAGTTAAGGATGAATGTGGTGAAAGAGTTTGTCTTAATCTGGAAGCCAAGTAGCCAGATGATGTAGCCATTGCCCACAAGTCCAATACAACAGGTAAATAAAGTAACGCCTAGCCGAATAAACCCTGCTAAAAGAAAATGAGAGATCCCTTCTTGGTACACGTATAAGTCATTGGTATTGTTATAATCATAATAGTTTTCTGTAGCATCCAGATATCCCAGGCTGGAATTCATCATTAAGCTGTTTAAATCCTCTTAGAATCTTCCAGAGTGGAATCTCCTATTAAAAGAAAAGGAAAAAAAGAGTGGATTCAGTCATTCCTGTCTCCTAAATAATACCAATATTGTCATAGTTTCCAATATCTAAGATAAGAGCCATAGAAACATAGAAACATAGAAGACTGACGGCAGAAAAAGACCTCCTGGTCCATCTAGTCTGCCCTTATACTATTTTCTGTATTTTATTTTAGGATGGATATATGTTTATCCCAGGCATGTTTAAATTCAGTTCCTGTGGATTTATCTACCACGTCTACTGGAGGTTTGTTCCAAGGATCTACTACGCTTTCAGTAAAATAATATTTTCTCATGTTGCTTTTGATCTTTCCCCCAACTAACTTCAGATTGTGTCCCCTTGTTCTTGTGTTCACTTTCCTATTAAAAACACTTCCCTCCTGAACCTTATTTAACCCTTTAACATATTTAAATGTTTCGATCATATCCCCCCTTTTCCTTCTGTCCTCCAGACTATACAGATTGGGTTCATTAAATCTTTCCTGATATATTTTATGCTTAAGACCTTCCACCATTTTTGTAGCCCGTCTTTGGACCCGTTCAATTTTGTCAATATCTTTTTGTAGGTGAGGTTTCCATAACTTAGAATCCAGTACTGCAGGCTTCTACTTCTGCTGACTGCAGGCTGTCTGCAATTTGGTTGATTGAATCTCACCTGGATCAAGATTGACTCAGACCTCCATGATTCTGAGGTGGGTAAAATGAGGCCCCAGATTGTTGGGGGCAATAGACTGATTCGGTAGACCTCTTAAAGAGCACTATGAAGCGGTATATAAGTCTAAATGCTCTTGCTAGTACTACCTAAGGGGGTGCCTCAAAAATTGCTCAAACTATACTCAAAAGCACCTGAGAGGAAGGTAAGAAAAACCAAAGATATACATATAAACTCAATAGTAGCAATTGGCAGAAGGATCTTGGAGTCTTGGTAGACAACCAAGTAAGTATGAGCCAGCAATGTGCAGCAACAGTTTAAAAACTGTTAGTACAAAGTACATGGTTGTTAGGGTTTGCCAGTGTAAACTGCCTATTGTAATCTCTTGTACTATCACTTTAAATATTTTGGGCTGGTTCACCTTAAGAGGGCACCAGTACTCCTTCCCTCAATGATGCTTTAATGCTCATTCGCTTTTGCTTTGCCTTGAGGGGGGAGTGTATTTGCTTAGTGCTTATTATATTGGATGGCTTAGTGCTTGTTATGGATTGTTTCTATTTTGTATATATGTAAATAGTACTTATTAAGCATAACTAAGTCTGTGCCTTTTTCTTTGGCTTTACCACACATCCACACTCTGTTAAAATTCTCTGCTCAATGTATGTCAAAGGTCTCATAGCCTAGCTATACCAAAACATACCAACAAAAACCAATGCAATTCTAAGTTGCATTAATGGAGAGATACAACACTTGAGCTCCAACATTTGAGATTTTCAAAGAGGGATTGGACTTACATTTGTACGAAATGGTGTAGGGACTCCAGCTTGGGCAGGGGGGGGTTGGACTAGATGACCTACAAGGTCCTTCCAACTCTAATAATCTAAAGAAGTAATGGGTCCAGACCAGAGGTCTCAATGTTAAGACTTATGGACTTCAACTCCCAGAATTCTCCAGCCAGTATAGCTAGTTAGAAAATTCTGGGAGTTGAAGTCCACAAGTCTTAAAGTTGCCAAGTTTGGGGACCCCTGGTCCAGACTAATCAAGGAGAGAACCAACCTAGAAATAAGAAGACATTTCCTGATAGTTAGAGCAATAAACAAATGGAACAGCTTGTCTTCAGAAGCTGTTGGGGGACCCTCACTGGCGGCTTTTAAGAAGATGTCAAGCAGTCATTTCTCCAGAATGGTATAGAATCTCTTGCTTGACCCGGGAGTTGGACTACATCACCTCCAAAGTCCTTCCAAACCTGTTATTAGGTTATTCTATTTTCCCTGTGAATATCTTGAGTGAGCTAGCTGCAGTAATGATCCAACTCCTTGAACTATTTATTGCCACATCCAAGGGAGAAAAGTATCCATTGCTTCTTATCATGCCTTCTGGTCATTATGAAAATAGATTGATGCCCGCTTCTTTGAAGCAGCCCCTAAAATATTGAAACTCTGCTAAAATGCTCCCCCGGTGCTTCTTTTGACTCTTCTATAAGGACATTTTTCCTGAGCTCTAGGTTGGTTGTCTCCTTCATAATTTAAGTATAGAAGATTACCTGTAAGTATGTATCCAAACTTTTTGTGATTAATAAGTGTAATTTTCCCAGCATATACAAAAGTGTCATCCCCAAACCCCCAACACTTTACCCTTAGATTATCTACGGTTGACCTATCCAGATTCCTAAGAGGTCAGTAAGGGCGAGTACAAGTGCACAAGAGTGCCTTCCGTCCCCTGTCCTATTGCTCTCCTATATCTCCTATACCTTTCTTCTATTCCTATATCTCTTCTTCTATTCTTTCATTGATATGTTCTATTACTATATCTTCTTTTCTATTCTTTCATAGATATATTTTACTATGAGTATCTCCTCTATAACCTTCATCATGTATTTTACTATATGTGTGTATATATATATATATACCCACTAAAACCCTCATTGTGTATTGGACAAAATAAATAAATAAATAAATAAATAAATAAATAAATAAATAAATAAATAAATAAATAAATAAATAAATAAATAAATAAATAAATAAATAAATAAATAAATAAATAAAGAAATAAACAAATAAGCAAACAAACAAACAAACAAATAAATAAAGAAATAAGCAAGTGGGATGAATTTTTATACAGAACTGAATAGACAAAACTGATGAAAAATACTTATGGGTAAGCTAAAGAACAATCTTAGTCCTTTGACCTTGAGTTTGATATATCATTTGTATATAATATACAATATATATACAATATATAATATATAGTTTGTATGCATCTGTGACATTTGTATTCTATCATGACGGCTAAAAGCAAGTTGGAAAATGAGTGAAAACCAGGAAACCTCAACAAGACATAAAATTATTTATTACAATGTCCTACCTGTTCAACAACTATTTCATCTTCAATCACATCAATAAACGAGCACACCAATGGGTACAAACTTAAGTTAAACCATACCAAAGTCAATTGCAGGAAACAGAGTGGTCAATGCCTGGAATATATTACGTGACTCTATGGTTTCTTTCCTAAAACTTTAACTTTAGACTGTCTACTGTTCAGCTCACCCTATTCCTAAGTGGTCTGTAAGGGGCGTGCATAAGCAAATTAATATGCCTATGGTCCCTGTCCTAATGTCCCCTTTTATTCACATCCATTTCATGTATTAATAACCATGTTTATACCTATAGATTAGATTAGATTAGATTTATTGGATTTAAATGCCGCCCCTCTCTGCAGACTCGGGGCGGCTCACAACAATGGTAAAAAACAGTACATAGTAACAAATCTAATATTTAGAAATCTAAATTACAGTTTTAGATTAAAAAGTCCAAAAAAGAAACCCCGATATATAAAAAACAAGCACACAATCGAATCATACACAAAACCTACATGGGCAAGGGGGAGATGTTTTAATTCCCCCATGCCTGAGGGCAGAGGTGGGGTTTAAGGAGTTTACGAAAGGCAAGGAGGGTGGGGGCAATCCTAATCTCTGGGGGGAGCTGGTTCCAGAGGGTCGGAGCCACCACAGGGAAGACTCTTCCCCTGGGTCCCACCAGACGACATTGTTTAGTCGACGGGACCCGGAGAAGACCAACTCTGTGGGACCTAACCGGTCACTGGGATTCGCGTGGCAGAAGGCGGTCTCGCAGATATCCTGGTCTAATGCCATGAAGGGCTTTATAGGTCATAACCAACACTTTGAATTGTGACCGGAAACTGATCGGCAGCCAATCTGTTATCTAATACATGTTTGACAAAATAAATAATTAAAATAAAATATAATAAATATATATCAGGTATAGAAATATGCAGATACTGAAGGAATGGCTATTGCTCTGTTTGCATATCCCTAGGTCTAATTAAACCTTCCAAAATCATAATGTACCCGCAAGCTGTTCTGGTAGAAATTTAGCAATTACAAATAACTCTTATTAAATGCATTATATCATGAATAAAGAAACTCCATTTATTTCTCTGCTCTTCTGGAATTTAAACACATTTCATACACACACTTATCTGTTGGTCTGTTATCTCCCTTAGCTGCATTTCTCACATTCCTTCTCCTTCTCCACTTAACAAGATTTATTTTCCTAAATGCATGATCTCTAAAAACAGCAGCCCTGACTGTTAATCACACAGAATACTTTTGCTTACTTGAGAGCGGCAAGAAAAGCATCAATTTTTCTCACCGGCAACGTTGAAACTCCACCCTTCTGACCCCCTGACCCCCTGATGTGCCAAATACATCACTACAGTATTTAACCCATTCCTCTACTTAATATCTTCTTCCAAACTTCTGTTCTCTACATTTTTGGGCCCTTCTGAATTTAGGGTTAACCCAGCGAGCGTCTGATTCTCCCTCACTAGATCCTGAACTCATAGCCCCATCCTGTGGCTGGCCTCCCACCTGTAACCCCGGGCCCCTCACTAATTCATAAACACTATCTGAATCAGAGTCCTCAATATCTTCATCATCCTCCAAATGACCAGGAGTATGTACAACACAAGCGATGGTCCAAACTCTTCAAAGCTGATGTGTGGTAAATTATTGTGTCACAGTCAGGGCTGAAGTGACCACTGATAGCAGGACCTGCAAGCAAAATGACTTCAAGTCTAATTCAGATTTAGTTCATCAAAAGAAGGGAAGTCCATCCAGCCAATCTTGAGTTACAAGGTTCAAAGAATTGTCTGAAGATTTGGATATACATGGAAGTAGAGTGTGAACGGAGATCTGCAGGTGTCTTTTTATAAAAAGAACAGAGTTCAGCATTTATTTATTTATTTATTTATTTATTTATTTATTTATTTATTTATTTTGTCCAATACACAATGAGGGTTTTAGTGGGTATATATCTATATACACATAGTAAAATACATGATGCTTGGCTGCATAGCTAGAGGTATAACAAGCAGGAAGAGGGAGATTGTGATCCCCTTATATAGAGTGCTGGTGAGACCACATTTGGAGTACCGTGTTCAGTTCTGGAGACCTCACCTACAAAAAGATATTGACAAAATTGAATAGGTCCAAAGACGGGCTACAAGAATGGTGGAAGTCTTAAGCATAAAACGTATCAGGAAAGACTTAATGAACTCAATCTGTATAGTCTGGAAGACAGAAGGAAAAGGGGGGACATGATCGAAACATGTAAATATGTTAAAGGGTTAAATAAGTTTCAGGAGGGAAGTGTTTTTAATAGGAAAGTGAACACAAGAACAAGGGGACACAATCTGAAGTTAGTTGGGGGAATGATCAAAGGCAACATGAGAAAATATTATTTTACTGAAAGAGTAGTAGATCCTTGGAACAAACTTCCAGCAGACATGGTTGGTAAATCCACAGTAACTGAATTTAAACATGCCTGGGAGAAACATATATCCATTGTAAGATAAAATACAGAAGATAGTATAAGGGCAGACAAGATGGACCATGAGGTCTTTTTCTGCCGTCAGTCTTCTATGTTTCTATGTTTCTATGAAGGTTATAGAGGAGATACTCATAGTAAAATATATCTAAGAAATAATAGAAAAGAAGGTATAGTAATAGAACATATCAATGAAAGAATAGAAGCAGAGATATAGGAATAGAAGAAAGGTATAGATAGCAGGTAAGAACTAATTTCCTGAAGAAAATGTGGAGAGCTTTTACTTCTGACATGAAAAAGTAACTCTAAAATATCCCTATATACTCTGTGTCCTGTGAAATTAGAATCTAGCACCATGGGACCTCAAGATAACGATCCTTGTCTGTCTAAGATAATCACCAACTGTCAATGTAAAAGAGAGAAAGTTGGCTTGAGGCTGCTAGGGCAAGGAACCAAAAAGCCAAGGCAGATAGAACCAAATGTTGAAGAGCTGTTCATAAATGTAGCAGCTCCTTATAAGGAAAGATCTCCGGGGACAAAGGAAATGGTTTGCCTTCATTTGTCACAGAGGAAATTGTTCTTCAGAGTATATTTCTTTTAAGATGCTTTAAAGATCTTTTGCAAAATGACCTTCCTGCTCTGCTCAGACTTGATCTCCTTTTTTCCTCCCAACTGGAAAATAGATTACTGGGTTAATATTGCTATTCAGGCAGGAAAACAGCATAACACATTTAGTCGAATATAAGCTTGGCTCTAGAAAAAAAAAATTTGCAAAGCATTGGATATGGATTTATGGAGACGTTCCTTGAAATGCCTGGATTTCTGTGTATTCAGATGAAAGAGCCAATATGTTGAAAGAGATATGGTCCTATATATAAGATAGGACAGCTACTTGCTAACCGCTGATAGCGATAGATAGATAGATAGATAGGTAGGTAGGTAGGTAGGTAGGTAGGCAGTTAGGTAAGCAGGTAGTTAGGTAGGTAGGTAGGCAGGCAGGCAGGTAGAGATAGATAGATAGATAGATAGATAGATAGATAGATAGATAGATAGATAGATAGATAGATAGATAGATAGATGATAGGTAGGTAGGTAGGTAGGTTGGCAGTTAGGTAAGCAGGTAGTTAGGTAGGTAGGTAGGCAGGCAGGCAGGTAGAGATAGATAGATAGATAGATAGATAGATAGATAGATAGATAGATAGATAGATAGATAGATAGATAGATAGATAGATGATAGATAGATAGATAGATAGTGAGTTTGAGAGATAGAGATAGATAGATAGATAGATAGATAGATAGATAGATAGATAGATAGATAGATAGATAGATAGATAGATAGAGAGAGAGAGAGAGAGAGAGAGAGAGAATTCTTTATTGCCAAGTGTGATTGGACACACAAGGAATTTGTCTTGGTGCACATGCTCTCAGTGTACATAAAAGAAAAAGATACATTTGTCAAGAATCATGTGGTTAATTAATGATTAACCACATGATTCTTGAATAAACACTTAATGATTGTCATGGGTGTCAAATAAGCAATGAAGAAACAAACAATATTAATAAAAATCTTAGTATACAAACAACAAGTTACAGTCATACAGTCCTAAGTGGGAGGAAAAGGATGATACGAATGATGAGAAAACTTAGTAGTAATAGTAGTGCAGACTTAGTAAAAAGTTTGAGGGAATTATTTTTTTAGTAGAGTGATGACATTCGGTGAAAAGCTGTTCTTGTGTCTAGTTGTCTTGGTGTGAAGTGCTCTATAGCGACGTTTTGAGGGCAGGAGTTGAAACAGTTTATGTCCAGGATGCAAGGGGTGAGTAAATATTTTCACCGCCCTCTTTTTGACTCGTGCAGTATACAGGTCCTCAATGGAAGGCAGGTTGGCAGCAATTGTTTTTTCTGCAGTTCTGATTCTCCTCTGAAGTCTATGTCGGTCTTGTTGGGTTGACTGCTATTCAAAAGGAAGCACAGAGGTCTTCTGAGTGGGGTTGAGCTCTTCTATCTCCTTCCAGTAGCTTCACCTTCCTTGAAGACTTTTTGCAAAATGACTTTCATGCTCTGCTTGGTCCGAGCTCCTTTTTTTCTCCCAACTAGAAAGTAGATCACTGGATTAATGCTGCTGTTTAAGCAGAAGCACATTATCATACCTGCCTCCCAATAGCGCAGGTAAGACAGAGCTGGAATATTAAAAAAATTAAGAATCAACACAAAGACATTTAATGGAAAAGCAAGGATGAGGAAAAAAGAGAAGAGTAATTAAAATCATGAGTAAAAGCCGACCTTGATTCTTCTGATTGGATTTAAGACACACTTTGAAGAAAAGGATTGCAGTAGAGAGTGTGATCAATGGGAGGCAAATTATAGCAAGCACAAGGAAATAGAGGCCAAACAGATTATAATTTCCAAAGACATTTGTCAATAGCATAATTCTCATACTTCCACTCATGAGGAAAGAGGAGATCCACAAGAGGACACAGATGCTGGAGGACAATTTTTTTGGCCGGGAACAGTGATGCCAGATTGGGAAAAGGACAGCCACACATCGGTCAATGCTGATGGCTGTCAGAAGAAAGATTGCATTGATGTACATCATGTGTGAGACAAAGGCACAGAGGTGGTAGAAGATTTTTCTTTCTTGAAAACGTGCAAATTGATCAATATAATATATAACTATAGATGCCAGGAACCCAAAGTCTGCAACCGCCAAGTTAAGGATGAATGTGGTGAAAGAGTTTGTCTTAATCTGGAAGCCAAGTAGCCAGATGATGTAGCCATTGCCCACAAATCCAATACAACAGATAATGAAAGTAATGTCCACCAAAGCGAACGTCTCTAAATACGAAGGGTAAATCCCTTCTTCGTACTCATATGAGTCATTGGTGTTATTATATTCAAAATAGTTTTCTGTGGTATCCAGATGTCCCAGGCTGGAATTCATCATTAAGCTTTTGTAAACATCTGAAAATCTTTTTGAATGGATGCTCCTATTACATGAGAAGAAAAAAAGAATGCATTCAGTCATTCCTGTCTCCTAAATAATGCCAATATTGTCATAGCTTCCAGTATCTAAGATAAGAGCATTGATGGGTTCCTACGGGAACAGTCAGGAATGCAGTTCCGGTGGCAAAATTTGGAGTTCCACCTCAGAGCACCAAATTTGCACTGAAAGATGTTGAAACAAAATACATGAGCCACGCCCACAGTGTGGTAGTACAACTTTTGATAGCCCATCACTGGATAAGAGACCTCTTAGAGAAGGCTGTACAGCACCATGAAGCGGTATATAAGTCTAAATGCTATTGCTAGTACTATCTAAGGGGGTGCCAAAAGAAAATGGGTCAAGCTGTACTCAAAAGCTAACCCCCCCGAAATATATTTATTTATTTATTTATTTATTTATTTTATTTATTTACTTATTTATTTACTTACTTACTTACTTACTTACTTACTTACTTACTTAATTACTTAATTACTTACTTACTTATTCATTTATTTATTTATTGGATTTGTATGCCACCCCTCTCCGAGGACTTTATATACATATAAACTGGGTGAAACTACGCTCAATAATAGCAACTGTGAGAGGGATCTGGGAGTCTTGATAGACAACCCTCTAAATATGAGCCAGCAATGTTCAGCGGCAGCCAAAAAAGCCATTGCAATCCTAAATTACATTAATAGAGAGATACAATCTAGGACAAGGGAGGTACTAATACCATAGTAGAAACATAGAAACATAGAAGTCTGATTGCAGAAAAAGACCTCATGGTCCATCTAGTCTGCCCTTATACTATTTTCCGTATTTTATCTTAGGATGGATATATGTTTATCCCAGGCATGTTTAAATTCAGTTACTGTGGATTTATCTGCCACATCTGCTGGAAGTTTGTTCCAAGGATCTACTACTCTTTCAGTAAAATAATATTTTCTCATGTTGCTTTTGATCTTTCCCCCAACTAACTTCAGATTGTGTCTCCTTGTTCTTGTGTTCACTTTCCTATTAAAATCACTTCCCTCCTGGACCTTATTTAACCCTTTAACATATTTAAATGTTTCGATCATGTCCCCCCTTTTCCTTCTGTCCTCCAGACTATACAGATTGAGTTCATGAAGTCTTTCCTGATACGTTTTAGGCTTAAGACCTTCCACCATTCTTGTAGCCCGTCTTTGGACCCGTTCAATTTTGTCAATATCTTTTTGTAGGTGAGGTCTCCAGAACTGAACACAGTATTCCAAATGTGGTCTCACCAGCGCTCTATATAAGGGGATCACAATCTCCCTCTTCCTGCTTGTTATACCTCTAACTATGCAGCCAAGCATCCTACTTGCTTTTCCTACTGCCCGACCACACTGCTCACCCATTTTGAGACTGTCAGAAATCACTACCCCTAAATCCTTCTCTTCTGAAGTTTTTGCTAACACAGAAATGCCAATGCAATACTCAGATTGAGGATTCCTTTTCCCCAAGAGCATTATTTTACATTTTCCATTGCTTTGACCATTTATCTAGTAAACCTAAATCATTTACTTTATTACAGATGCCTCCAGGAATATCAACCCTATTGCACACTTTAGAGTCATCGGCAAATAGGCAAACCTTCCATACCAAACCTTCCCCTATGTCACAAACATATTAAAAAGAATAGGACACAGAACAGACCCTTGTAGCACACCGCTTGTAACCTGTCTCTGCTCAGAATACTCGCCATTAACAATAACTCTCTGATGTCTACGCTTCAGCCAGCTTGAAATCCACTGAACTATCCAGGGCTTAAGTCTGTCATGATGGCTAAAAGTAATTTGTAAAATGAGTGAAAACCAGGAAACCTCAGCAAGATTGTTAACCTAGTACATACAATTATTTATTACAATGTCCTACCTAACTATTTCAGCTTCAACCACAACAATACACGAACACACAACAGATACTTAAGTTAAACCATACCAAACTCAATTGCAGGAAATACGACTTCAGCAACAGAGTGATCAATGCCTGGAATACACTACCTGACTCTGTGGTTTGTTCCCCAAACCTTTATGCTTAGACTGTCTACTGTTGTGCTCACCCCACTCCTAAGCAGTTTGTAAAGGGGGTGCATAAGCACACCAATGTGCCTACGGTCCCTGTCCTAATGTCCCCCTTTATTTATTTTATTTATTTTATTTATTTATTTATTGTTAGAGTTGAAAGGGACCATGCAGGTCATCAAGTCCAACCTCCTGCCTGAGCAGGAATCCTACAGCACCGCAGCCAAATGGCAGTCCAATCGCCTCTTGAAAGTGTCCAGAGCTGGGGAGTTCACAACCTCCGCAGGTAGGTTGTTCCACTGATTGATCGCTCTGACCGTCAGGAAGTTCTTCCTTGCTTCTAGGTTGAATCTCTCCTTGGTCAGCTTCCAGCCATTGTTCCTCGTCCGGCCCTCTGGTGCTCTGGAGAATAGAGTGGATCCCTCCTCTCTGTGGCAACCCCTATATACAGCTATCATACCTGTATACAGCTATCATGTCCCCTCTGGCCCTCCTTTTCTCTAGGCTATCCATGCCCAGTTTCTGCAATCTCTCTTCGTAAGTCTTGGTTTCAAGTCCCCTAATCATTTCAGTTGCTTTTTTCTGCACCTTCTCCAGAGTTCATATCCATTTCATGTATTAATAACCATGTTTATACCTATATCTGGTATACATGCTTGACAAAATAAATAAATAAAACAAAATAAAAATCTAAATACCAGGTTCAGAAATATGCAGCTACTGAAGGAATTGCTCTGCTCTGTTTACATATTCCCGGGTCTAATTAAACCTCCCAAAATTATAACGTACCTGAAAGCGATGGTCCACACTCTTCAAAGTTGATGAGCTGAATATTATTGTGTCACAGTATTGAAGGCTGAAGTGACCATGGATGGCAGAACCTGCAGGCAAAATGAATTCAGATGTACTTCACCGACAGAAGGGAAATCTATCCAGCCGATCTTGAGTTACAAAGTCCAAAGAATTTTCTGCAGATTTGGATATACCTGGAAATAGAGTGTGAACAGAGATCTTTAGATGTGTTTTTATAAAAGGAACAAAGTTCAGCATAGCAGGCGAGGATTGATCTTCTGAAGAAAATGTGGAGAGCTTTAACTTCTGACATTAAAAAGAAACTCTGATCTATATATACACTCTGTGTCCTGTCTAGTTAGAATCTAGTAACATGGGACTTCAAGATGTGATCCTTGTCTGCGTAAGATAATCGCCAACTGTCAGTGTAAAAGCGAGAGAGGTTTTGTAAAAGTTTGAGTCTGCAAGGGCAAGGAAATTAAAAGGCAATGCAGACAGAATTAAATATTGAAGAGCTGTTCTGAAATATAGCATCGCCTTATAAAGAAAGATTTCTGGGGACAAAGGAAATTGTTTGCCTTCATTTAATAATAATAATAATAATAATAATAATAATAATAATAATAATAATAATAATAATAATAATAACAACAACAGCAACAACAACAACAGAGTTAGAAGGGACCTTGAAGGTCTTCTAGTCCAACCTCCTGCTTAGGCAGAAAACCCTACACTACTTGAGACAAATGACTAGCCAACATCTTCTTAAAAACTTCCAGTGTTGGAGTATTCACAACTTCTGGAGGCAAGCTGTTCCACTGATTAATTGTTCTAACTGTCAGGAAATTTCTCCTTAGTTCTAAGTTGCTTCTCTCTTATAGTTTCCACCCATTGCTTCTTGTACTAACCTTTGGAGAATAGGTTGACTCCTTCTTTGTGTCAACCCCTGAGATATTGGAACATTGCTATCATGTCTCCCCTGGTCCTTCTCCTCATCAAACTAAACATACCCAGTTCCTGCAACTGTTCTTCATATGTTTTAGCTTCTAGTCCCCTAATCCTTTTAGTTGCTCTTCTCTGCACTCTTTCTAGAGTTTCAATATCCTTTTTGCATCGTGGCGACCAAAACTGGATGCAATATTCCAAGGGTGGCCTTATCAGGGCCTTATAAAGTGGTATTTCACGTGATCTTGATTCTGTCCCTCTGTTAATGCAGCCTAGAACTGTGTTGTCTTTTTTTGCAGCTGCTGCACACTGCTGGCATCCACTAGGATGCCAAGATCCCTCTCACAATTACTATTTGTTACTCATAGTTACTCACAGTTACTATTTGTCACAAAGGAAATTATTGTCCAGATTATATTTCTTTTAAGATGCTTTAATTAAGCAGACACTTTGATGATTGATATGAGAAGACCAAAGAACAAAACCTCCCTGACAGTTGAGACTTTAAGATCATAAATGGGACTTTGACCACTAAGGAAGAGACCCAGCTGATCAAAGTCATTCATGTGTGCATTCTGTTCTTTTTTTTTTAATTAAAGTTTTTATTTACAAGGATAAATACAATGAATACATTTAAGTACGGATAACAGTTTAAACATATCGAGATACAGAAGAAAAAAGAAATGGGTAATTAAGAAGCAAAGATTGTATATCAAATTATGGTCTAGACAATATGCATTTAACAGCAAACAAGAGACAAAACAAAACAAACCAAGCAAACAAACAAACAAACAAAAAAGAAAAAAAAGAAAGAGGCGGGCGGGTGTACGGTAGATCTGTATTGGTAATATGAACTAGAAATATTGTCAGTAGCTCATTACAGTATATCTAATATTTTGAATTGTAAATGAATAAGAGAAAGTGTTGAGTATAGCAAAGCAAAGAGATTTTAAGAGAGCCAATTTAATTTTAACATATATCGATGTCTCATACATCCATTGAGAAAAAAAAGGAAGATTTGACATCAGATATGTATCTATCTAAATATATAGGATTCTTAACATTTGTTGGGCAAATTGTTCTTTTTTTCTAAGCAGCAATAAAAGGGATCCCAGCAGTTATTGAATAGAGAATCATCATGATAATAATGTTCTTTTGTTTTGATACTGTCTTTTCCTTTGAGATTGGTCTCCCATTTGTCCAAAACAGTGTGGGGACTTCTACTTGAGCTGAGGGTTGGATTAGATGACCTACAAGGTCCCTTTCAATTCTCTAATAATAATATAATCTAAATATGATCTAACCTTAAGGTTTATTTCTTTTCTTTGGTCTTTAGAAATATAGAATAGAATAGAATAGAATAGAATAGAATTCTTTATTGGCCAAGTGTGATTGGACACACAAGGAATTTGTCTTGGTGCATATGCTCTCAGTGTACATAAAAGAAAATATACATTTGTTAAAAACATGTGGTACAACACTAAATGATTGTCATAGGGGTCAATATGAAGATGGGACCAGGAAGCTTTCTTACCATCCCCCAAAAGTGCTTTTCCAAAAGGCAATTGGACTGTCTTGATATTTTTCTTTGCAAACATTTTCCTTCTCATCCCCAAAGCTTCTTCAGTTCCCCATCAGAACTGAACTTGATAGCCAAGGTTCTTGGGCAGGGCCCTTATTTTACAGTTGGTGATTATCTTGCTAAAACAAGAACCAGATTGTGTTATCGCTTGGTGCTCACATTGATTATGCAAGAACGTATCTCTTTGCCTGAGAATTTTAACAAGATCTTTTTACCCGTCCCCAAGCAGAAAAAAATATTTTCTGCAGAAGATCTGTTTGCTGTTACCTGCTCTCTAATATATGACATGGGTTGAGCCTACTTATCCATGCTGTGTTAGTTTTTCCAATTGTGAATAATGTAATTGAGGGTTAGAAAACTTTGAATCTTGTTGAACCTTCCCATTTTCCCCTATGCAGAAGATTCAGTGGGCACTGATCTAGCTTCTGGTTTCCATCAACCCCACCCCACCTCCATTGCAGAAAATAATAAAAAAGGTCAGGCTTCCATGTGGGGAGCAGTGTATATACTTTTAATCTTGGAATTTGAGACAGAAGTACGGTGGACGAATGCTGATCACATTTGGCCACCTTCTCCATTTATTTGAATTTACTAGTGGTACGAACCCCTCGTGATACGAACCCCTCGTGATATGAACCCAGGATTCGGAAATTCTTTGCCTCTTCTTACGTGACCTCCAGGAAGGATGTCTTTGTGATGTCAAAGCTCCACCCATGGAATTGCCTATTGGGATTCCCCACCTCCTTTCCAGCCTCCAGATTGGCCGAAAACGCCGCCGCTGATCACAAAAACAGCGCTCTGCCGGGCAGCGCCGTCCAGCTGTAACCTTCTGAAACAGCCGGGCGCTTCTCGGCAGCCTCCGGAACCCGAACCTGAACCCGAACCCGAACTTCCGGGTTCAGCATTCAGGAGAACGCCAAAAAGCCCCCCGGCTGTTTCAGAAGGTGACAGCGAGGCGGTGGCGCTTCTCAGAGGCCTCCCGAACCCGAAAGGTTCAGGTTCGAGTTCAGGTTCGGGAGAACGGCGAAAATCCCCCCGGCTGTTTTAAAAGGTGACAGCCGGGCGGCGGCACCCAGCAGAGCGCCATTTTGCGATTTTTCCCCCTTTGCACACAATAATCACTTTTACATTGTTTCCTATGGGAAAAAATGTTTCGTCTTACGAACTTTTCACCTTATGAACCTACTTCCGGAACCAATTAAGTTCGTAAGACGAGGTATTACTGTATTGCCGCCTATTCATCCATGGCAACCCAAGGCGGCTTAGAGAATATAAAACCACATTCAAAACTATAAAACTAATAAAAAGAAATCAATAAATTAATATAGTATAATATAATAAAACCACTGCCCACCCTGTGCCCTGGTGACAGCAGATTGCACAAACCATTTAATGGGTTTCATCCTGCTCTTAGTTTTGCAGGCCCACTGGCAGGTCTTCAGCACTTTCCAGAAGAGTGTTAGAGTGGGGGGGGCATTCTAATCTCTGGAAGAATGATGTTCCAGAGAAAGGGAGCCACCACCGAGAAGACCCTTCTTTTGGGGCCCATCAGGGATGGGATAAACAGAATTCCCTGCCTCCCTGCTCTGATCAGTCGAGTAGATGTGACTAGCAGAAAATATGAATTATGCCCACAAACATTACTGATAGTGACTTGATTGTTCTTAACATTGCCATCTATATCTACATATTGGAGGGACTAGGATATTAGAGCTCCAAGTAATAGGAAGCAAAACCCCAAGGCACGTAGATTCCTCAAAGAATAGCTTTATTAGATAGATCATACTGACACAGATCTGGTGAAAAACGATTCTGGTGGTTCCTGTGGTTTCCACTTAATTAAAAGTAAATGTTTGTCACTTTCCAAAACCATCAGTCACATACTCCAATCAAGGCTCTTTCTGGTTGCCTGGTGACAATGCTCCTCCTTCCTCTGAGCAGGTGTCAGAATGTCCTTGGTTCCCAAGAGAAAGTATTTTGTTTTGACCACAAAGTTGCAGCTATCTCAAATCCCCCCTCCTTCAGCTCCACTGAAAGCTCCAAGATGGTTTCATCAGCTCCAGGGTGGACAAACACAGTTGTTTAAATTTTTCATCTACAGATAAATGTAGCATTAATAGATGACAGGAAAATCATAAAAACATTATTTAATAATAAAAATTCTGCCTTAATTCTGATACTTTAGGCTAAGGTCTTCACATTATTCCTATTTACAGCATATACATTTAGAAAAGGAGAAAGGAAACAACAACAAGTCAAAAGCAACAACAGAAAAGACTGCATTCTCACATTGTTCTTTTTTGTGTGTATCTACTTGCAGAACCAATAAGGATTTAGACCTTCTTAGAAACCATACTGTAAATGTTTGTATCTGATAGGCAAATGTTTCAAAAAGACAGGAACAAAGAACTCATAAAAACAATCAAACAGTAAATAGCAGTCCAATGAAGGGATAACGAAGTAATTATAAAGCAATTATCCCATTAACATTGACAGGGCAAGCCGGTGTACTTAAAAAAACCTGGTTCCCTTTAAGCGCTGCTGATGTTACCTAGCCAGGTAACAAAACATCTCCAAGCACTCAAGCTCAGAGACCATCAAGGATCCAAAAAGAGAAATGCCAGGATTTCTATGCATATTCAGATGAAAGAACCAATATGTCCTTCATGGCATCGGACCAGAATATCTCTGGGACCGTCTTCTGCCGCACGAATCCCAGCGACCAGTTAGGTCCCACAGAGTTGGCCTTCTCCGGGTCCCGTCGACTAAACAATGTTGTTTGGCGGAACCCAGGGGAAGAGCCTTCTCTGTGGCGGCCCTGACCCTCTGGAACCAACTCCCCCCAGATATCAGAGTTGCCCCCACCCTCCTTGCCTTCCGTAAGCTTCTTAAAACCCACCTCTGTCGTCAGGCATGGGGGAATTGAGATATTCCCTTCCCCCTAGGCTTATAAAATTTATGCATGGTATGTCTGTATGTATGATTGGTTCCTTCAATTGGGTTTTTTAAAATTACTTTTAATATTAGATTTGTTTATATTGTCTTTTTACTGTTGCTAGCCACCCCGAGTCTGCAGAGAAGGACGGCATACAAATCTAATAAATAATAACAATAATGTCAAAAGAGATTTGGTCCTACCTATAAGATAGGACGGCTACTTGCTAACCCCAGGTAGCAATATGGTTGATTGCTACTCAGAAGGAAGCACGGAGGTCTTCTGAGTGGGGTTGAGCTCTTCTATCTCCTTCCAGTAGCTTCACCTTCTTTGAAGACCTTTTGCAAAATGACCTTCATGCTCTCCTTGGACTGAGCTCCTTTTTTTCTCCCAACTAGAAAGTAGATCACTGGATTGATGCTGCTGTTTAGGCAGGAGCACATTATAATACCTGCCCCCCAATACAGCTGGTCAATGCCAGCTCCAATATTAGAAAAACTAATAATCACCGCAAAGACATTTAGTGGAAAAGCAAGGAGGAGGAAACAGAGAAGAGTCATTAAAATCATCAGTAAAAGCCGCCCCTGATTCTTTTGATTCGATTTACGACACATTTTGAAGAAAAGGATTGCAGTAGAGAGTGTGATCAATGGGAGGCAAATTATAGCAATGACAAGGAAATGGAGACCGAAGATGTTGTTATTTCCAAAGACATCTGTGAATAGCATAATTCTCATACTTCCACTCAGGAGGGAAGAGGAGATCCACAGGAGGACACAGATGCTGGAGGACAATTTTTTTGGCCGGGAACAGTGATGCCAGATTGGGAAAAGGACAGCCACACACCGGTCGATGCTGATGGCTGTCAGAAGAAAATGAGAATTCGTAAGCGTCATAAAGCAGGAAAAGGCGCAGAAATCGAAGAGAATTCCACTTCCTAGGAAATGTGTTAATTCATGAATATCGTAAATGACTATAGATGCGAGGTACCCAAAGTCTGCAACGGCCAAATTAAGGATGAATGTGGTGAAAGAGTTTGTCTTAATCTGGAAGCCAAGTAGCCAGATGATGTAGCCATTGCCCACAAGTCCAATACAACAGGTAAATAAAGTAACGCCTAGCCGAATAAACCCTGCTAAAAGAAAATGAGAGATCTCTTCCGGGTACACGTATAAGTCATTGGTATTGTTATAATCATAATAGTTTTCTGTAGCATCCAGATATCCCAGGCTGGAATTCATCATTAAGCTTTTTAAATCCTCTTAGAATCTTCCGGAGTGGAATCTCCTATTAAAAGAAAAGGGGAAAAAAAGACCGGATTCAGTCATTCCTGTCTCCTAAATAATACCAATATTGTCATAGTTTCCAGTATCTAATATAAGATACTGGAAACTATTTAAGATACTGGAAACTATTTAAGCCTAGAACTAAGATGCCTTAAACAAGATCTAAGTATTGCCAACAAGATCATATGCTGCAACGTCCTGCCTGTCGGCGACTACTTCAGCTTCAACCACAACAACACAAGAGCACACAACAGATTTAAACTTAATATTAACCGCTCCAAACTTGAATGTAAAAAATATGACTTCAGTAACCGAGTTGTCGAAGCATGGAACTCATTACCGGACTCTGTAGTGTCATCCCCAAACCCCCAACACTTTACCCTTAGATTATCCACGGTTGACCTATCCAGATTCCTAAGAGGTCAGTAAGGGGCGAGTACAAGTGCACAAGAGTGCCTTCCGTCCCCTGTCCTATTGCTCTCCTATATCTCCTATACCTTTCTTCTATTCCTATATCTCTTCTTCTTTTCTTTCATTGATATGTTCTATTACTATATCTTCTTTTCTATTCTTTCATAGATATATTTTACTATGAGTATCTTCTCTATAACCTTCATCGTGTATATTACTATGTATATATATATATATATATATATGTTTTTTCTTATGTCGGATGACCCTGGTATATTTCCAAGGAACGTCACAGCTCCTCTTTTTTTGCCTATAGGCCCAGCCCAGGGCCACTGCAAGGCAGTAATATATCTATAGCCGACAAACTATATTTTGTATAAGCTATAAACATTTAACACATATATATATATATATATATATATATATATATATATATACCCACTAAACCCCTCATTGTGTAATGGACTAGATAGATAGACAGATAGATAGATAGATAGATAGATAGATAGATAGATAGATAGATAGATAGATAGATAGATAGATAGATAGATAGATAAGAGCCATGGTGGCCCAATGGTTAGAAAAAAGCAACTGAGAGCAAGGTAATAAAAGCAACAAAGATATACATAAAAGCTAGGTGAAACTACACTCAATAGTCACAACTGTGAGAGGGATCTTTGAGTCTTGGTAGACAACCAACTAAATATGAGCTAGCAATGTGCAGCGGCAGCCAGAAAGCCAAAATCCTAAATTGCATTAATAGAGAGATACAATCTAGGACTAGGAAGGTACTAATGCAACTCCATAAAGCCTTAGTTAAACCACACTTAGAGTACTGCATCCAATTTTGGTCACCACACTACAAAGTTGAAACATTGAACCTCTAGAGAAAGTGCAGAAGAGAGCATCCAGGATGATTAGGGGACTGGAAACTGAAACATATGAAGAGCAGTTGCAGGAACTGAGCATGGACAATCTGGCAAAGGGAAGGACCAGGAGGAGACATGATAACAGTGTCCCAATACTTAAGGGGCTACCACAAAGAGGCAGGGGCTACCACAGAGGGGTCCGGCTATTTTCTAAAGCACAAGAAGGCCAGACAAGGAATAATGGATGGAAAATGACCAGGGAGAGATTCAACCTGAAAATAAGGAGGATCGTTCTGGTGGTCAGAGCCTGCTTGCGGAGATGGTGAGAGCTCAACACTTGAGACTTTCAAAGGGAACTGCCACTTGTCCAAAAATGTTAAGTTAGTTAGAACAATAAACAGATAGAACAGCTTGTTGTTAGAAGTTGTGGTGCTCCCTCCCTGGAGGCTTTTAAGGAGAGGTTAGGCAGTCATTTTTCCAGAATGATATAGAATCTCCTGCTTGATCAGGGAGTTGGACTAGATGACCTCCAAAGTCCTTCTAAACTTGTTATTATGTTATTCTGTTTTCCCTGTGAATAGTTTGAGTGTGGTGGCTGCTGTAATGATCCAACTCCTTGAACTATTTATTGCCACACCCACTGGCTGACAATCGGTTTCTGGTCACAATTCAAAGTGTTGGTAATGACCTTTAAAGCCCTACATGGCATTGGGCCAGAATACATCCGGAACCGCCTTCTACCGCACGAATCCCAGCGGCCGATAAGGTCCCACAGAGTTGGCCTTGTCTGGGTCCCGTCGACCAAACAATGTCGTTTGGCGGGCCCCAGGGGAAGAGTCTTCTCTGTGGCAGCCCCGGCCCTCTGGAATCAACTCCCCCCGGAGATTATAACGGCCCCCACCCTCCTTGTCTTTCGCAAATTACTCAAGACCCACCTTTGTCGCCAGGCATGGGGGAGTTAAGATATTTCTTCCCCTAGGCCATTACAAGTTATGTATGGTATGTTTGTGTGTATGTTTGGTTTTTATAATAAGGGTTTTTAGTTGTTTTATTAAATTGGATTGTTACATGTTGTGTTTTATCATTGTTGTTAGCCGCCCTGAGTTCCCAAGAAAAAATATTTTGTTTTGACCACAAAGTCCCAGTTACCTCAACCCCCCCCCCCCCCTTCAGCTGCACTGAAATCTCTAAGATGGCTTCGGTCAGGTCAGCTTCAGGGTTGACACACATAGCATGAATAGATGACAGCAAAATTATAAAAATATTATTAAATAATAATGATTCTACCTTAATTTTGATACTTTAGTCTAAGGTCTTCACTTTATTGCTATTTACAGCATATACATGTAGAAAGGGAGAAAGGAAACAACAAGTCAACAGCAACAACAGAAAAGACTCTGCATTCTCACATTGTTCTTTTTTGTGTTAATCTACTTGCAGAACCAATAAGAATTTAGACTTTCTTAGAAACTATACTGTAAATGTTTGTATCTGATATGCTCTGAGGCAAATGTTTCAAAAAGACTCTAATCCAGGAACAAGGAACTCATAAAAACAATCAAACAGTAAATAGCAGTCCAATGAAGGGATGACCAAGTAGAAAACAATTATCCCATCAACATTGACAGGGCAAGCCAGTGTAGATAAAGAAACCTCCTTCCCTTTAAGCACTGATGACGTTACTTAGTCAAGTAATAAAATGTCTGCAAGCAATCAACCTAAGAGATCAGCAAGGACCCAAAAAGAGAAATCCCTGCTGATTTGTAGAATTAAGCTACAGACATGTTGAACCCACCTGTAGCTGCTTCCCTGCTTAACTAGCGATATAGTAGTACCTCTACCTACAAACGCCTCTACTTACGAATTTTTCTAGATAAGAACCAGGTGTTCAAGATTTTTTTGCCTCTTCTCAAGAACCATTTTCCACTTACAAACCCGAGCCTCCGAAACTGTAACCGGAAAAGGCAGGGAGAAGCCTCTGTGGGGCCTCTCTAGGAATCTCCTGGGAGAAAACAGGGCTGGAAAAGGCAGGGAGAAGCCTCTGTGGGGCCTCTCTAGAAATCTCCTTGGAGGGAACAAGGCGGAGAGAAGCCTCTGTGGGGCCTCTCTAGGAATCTCCTTGGAGGGAACAGGGTTGGAAAAGGCAGGGAGAAGCCTCTGTGGGGCCTCTCTAGAAATCTCCTTGGAGGGAGCAAGGCGGAGAGAAGCCTCTGTGGGGCCTCTCTAGGAATCTCCTTGGAGGGAACAGGGTTGGAAAAGGCAGGGAGAAGCCTCCGTGAGGGCTCTCTAGGAATCTCCTGGGAGGAAACAAGGCCAAAAAAGGCAGGGAGAAGCCTCCATGGGGCCTCTCTAGGAATCTCCTGGGAGGAAACAGGGCCTCTACCCGCCCTGTGGTTTCCCCAATCGCACACATTATTTGCTTTTACATAGATTCCTATGGGAAAAATTGCTTCTTCTTGCAAACGTTTCTACTTAAGAACCTGGTCACGGAACGCATTAAGTTCATAAGTAGAGGAACGACTTTATTTCCATTCTTTATTGCTGACATGGAGTTTTACGATTTTTCCTCTGGCCTATTTTTCTCTTCTCTTGTTTCCTCCAGTAGTTTCCCCTTCTTTGAAGATCTTTTGCAAAATGACCTTCATGCTCTCTTTGGCCTGAGCTTTTTTCCTTCCAACTAGAAAGTAGACCACTGGGTTAATACTGCTGTTTAGGCAGGAAAACAGCTTTCCACATCGAACCCAATATTTCAGTTGATTGTAGGTTTTGGTACTGGAAAAACTAACAATCATTGCAAGGACACTTAATGGAAAAGCAAGGAGGAGGAAACAGAGAAGGGTAACTAAGATCATCAGTAAAAGACGGCCCTGATTCTTCTGTTTAGGTTTCAAACACACTTTGATGAACAGGACCACAGTAGAGAGTGTGATCAATGGAAGGCAAACTAAAGAAGTCACAAGGAAATGGAGACCAAACAGTTTGTAAAAGACATGTGTGAATAGCATAATGCACATACTCCCGCTCATGAGGAAAGAGGAGAACCACAGGAGGACACAGATACTAGAGGACAACTTTTTTGGCCGAGAACAGTGATGCCAGATTGGAAAAAGGACAGCCACACACCGGTCGACGCTGATGGCTGTCAGAAGAAAGTTTGAGTTGGTGTACATCATATGGGAGAAAAAGACACAGAAAAGGAAGAGAATTTTGCTTTCTTGAAAATCGGCAAATTGATCAATATAATATATGAAGTCAGTTGCGAGGTAGCCAAAGTCTGCAATGGCCAAGTTAAGGATGAATGCGGTGAAAGAGTTTCTCTTAATCTGGAAGCCAAGTAGCCAGATGATGTAGCCATTGCCCATAAGTCCAATACAACAGGTAATAAAAATAATGCCTAGCCAAATAATCCATCCTAAATCAGAAAGGGTGTTCTCTTGCACATTCTCATATGAGTCACTGGCATTGTAGTATTCATAATAGCTCTGGATAGTATCCAAATTTCCCGAGCTGGAATTCGTCATTGTTTGTAATTCTCTGGAAAACCTTTTGAACGGAAGCTCCTATTAGATAAAAAGAAAGAAGAGTAGATTCAGTCATTCCTGTGTCATAAATAATACCAATATTGTCATAGCTTCAAATAGACTTTTGCAAAGCCTTCAACTCAGTGGTCCATGACAAACTACTCCTAAAACTCAAATCCTATGGCATCTCAGGACTTCTCCACAACTGGATTACTGCATTCCTGTCAAACAGGCAACAAATGCTCTACCCTCCACATCGGCAAAAAGAATCCAAACCACACATACGAACTGAATAAACAATCTCTCACTGCTAACCCACACTCAGTAAAAGACCTTGGAATACTAATATCGAATGACCTAAGTGCTAAAGCCCACTGCAACAATATCGCCAAAAAAGCTTCTAGAGTTGTTAACCTGATCCTACGCAGCTTCTGCTCAGGCAATCTCACACTACTCACAAGAGCCTACAAAACTTTGGCCAGACCCATCCTAGACTACTGCTCATCTGTCTGGAACCCATACCACATCTCAGACATCAACACCCTTGAAAATGTCCAAAGATATTTCACCAGAAGAGCCCTTCACTCCTCCACTCGAAACAGAATACCCTACGAAAATAGACTAACAATCCTGGGCCTAGAAAGCCTAGGACTAGGCGCCTAAAACACGATTTGAGTATTGCCCACAAGATCATATGCTGCAACGTCCTACTGGTCAATGACTACTTCAGCTTCAACCCCAAAACCACAAGAGCATGCAACAGATTCAAACTTAATACGAACCACTCCAAATGTGACTGTAAAAAATATGATTTCAACAATTGAGTTATCAAAGCGTGGAACTCATTACCGGACTCAATTGTGTCAACCCCTAACCCCCAAAATTTCTCCCTTACTCTCCACGATTGACCTCTCCAGGTTCCTAAGAGGCCAGTAAGGGGCGTACATAAGTGCACTGGTGTGCCTTTCGTCCCCTGTCCAATTGTCTTTCCTTTCTTCCACCTATCATATATATTCTCTTCCTTTCATATATCCTCTCCCCTAAGTTCACTTTTACCCTTATATATATTACCACATGTCTATTTTTCTTCCTATGTATTTGTGTATTGGACAAATGAATAAAATAAAAAATAAAATAAAATCTAAGAAGCTGTCAACCTGTACTCCAAAGGAAAGTATGAAAGGCTCAATGATCGCAGGGGCACAAAATATCAGACACAATATAAATTTGGAGGAATGGGAAAGGATATGGAACATGAACTGCATATACATTTAATAAATAGTAATAATTATCAGTGTCAACTGCATTTAAAGACAACCAATATAAAATGCTTTAAAGATGGCACTTAACACTGACAAGACTAGCAAAAGTGTATATAAACATGAAACCAAATAGTTGGAAGTGCGGAAGTAATGAAGGAACCTATTTTCACATGTGGTGGCAATGTCCTAAGGCAAAAAAAAAATATTGGTCACAAATTAGAAGAAATAATATGAGAACAAATAGAATTCAAACCGGATATATTTCTATTAGGAATAATTGACAAAAAGATAAAGAAACAACTCCCGTACATTATTTTACAAATAATAATAGCCACAAGAATTGTATACGCTCAAAACTGGAAATTGGAAAACACAACAAACGATGAAAAGTTTACGCATAAGAGTTTAGAATGTGCAGAGATGTACAGGCTCACAATGGAAATGAAAGGCAAAGAAGAAACAGATTTTTATGAGGTTTGGAATAAACTGTACTTCACAGGAGTGAAAAAATTGTACTACTACTTTTCACCTTATGTGGTACTAAAATGAAATATCACCCAGGATTGCTAAACGTGACAGAGAACTGGACCCTCAGCAGAGGAATGATAGAGGCACATGTGGCTCCAGAGCAGTGGGTTGCTGACCCCTGGACTAAGGCCTTCACTTTATTGCTATTTACAGTTTATGCATGTAGAAAATGGAAAATGAAACAAAAACAAATGAACAAAAACAACAAAAGAAAAGGCTCTGCTTTCTTACATTGTTCTTTTTTGTGTTTAAAAACCTGTAGTATCTGTAAGCATCTTAGAAATCATATTGTGAATGTTTGTACTTGATATGCTCTGTAGCAAATGTTTCAAAAAGGCCCTAATCCAGAACTAGGAACTCATTAAAACAATCAAACAGTAAATAGCATTCCAATGAAGGGATGGCCAAGTAGAAAACAATTATCCCATCAACATTCACAGGGCAAGCCAGTGTATATAAAGAAACCTCATTCCCTTTTATCACTGATAGTGGGTTGGGCGATATAGTGTTGGGCGAACCCAACGAAGTTCGGGTTCGGGTTCGGGACCCGAATTTTTAAAAACGTTCAGGTTCAGCACCCAAACCCGAACTTTTGCCGAACTTTTGAGTTTGGCGCTCGGGAAAGCGCCAGGAAGCGCTGCCGCCCAGCTGTCACCTTCCAGAACAGTCGGGGCGCTTCCTGGCACTCTCCCGAACCCGAACTTTTGCTGAACTTCCGGGAGACCGCCGAGAAGTGCCGCAGCTGTTTCTGAAGGTGACAGCTAAGCGGCGTGCTTCCCAGAACAGCCGGGGAGCTGTCGGCCGGTCAGGAGGTGCAAAAGGAGGTGGGGAATCCCACGAGGGAATTCCAGGGGTGGAGCTTTGACATCACTGAGACGTCCCTCCTGGAGTCCCCATTTCAGCCAGCCAGGAAAGACATCTCAGTGACGTCAAAGCTCCGCCCCTGGAATCTCCTCATGGGATTCCCTACCTCCTTTTTCTCCTCTACATGGGGCTACCTTTGAAAAGTGTTCGGAAACTTCAGATCGTGCAGAATGCAGCTGCGAGAGCAATTATGGGCTTCTCCAAGTATGCCCATATCACTCCAACACTCCGCAGTCTGCATTGGCTGCCGATCAGTTTCCGGTCACAATTCAAAGTGTTGGTTCTGACCTATAAAGCCCTTCATGGCACCGGACCAGAATATCTTCAGGACCGCCTCCTGCCGCACGAATCCCAGCGACCGGTTAGGTCCCACAGAGTTGGCCTTCTCCGGGTCCCGTCGACTAAACAATGTCGTCTGGCGGGACCCAGGGAAAGAGCCTTCTCTGTGGGGGCCCCGACCCTCTGGAACCAGCTCCCCACTGAGATTAGGATTGCCCCCACCCTCCCTGCCTTTCGTAAACTCCTTAAGACCCACCTTTGCCGTCAGGCATGGGGGAACTAAAACACCTCCCCCTTGCCCATGTTGTTTTGTTGATTGATTGACTGTGTGCCTGTTTTTTATATATACTGTTTTTATGAGATTATTAATTTAAATTGTAACTGGATGGGTGGGCATTGGATTTGGTATTGTGTACTGTACTGTTTTTTATTATTGTTGTGAGCCGCCCCGAGTTTGCGGAGAGGGGCGGCATATAAATCCAATAAACCTAAACCTAACCTAACCTAACCTCCCGACTGGCCATTTCGGAAGGTGACAGCTGGGCGGCGGCGCTTCCTGGCACTCTCCCAAACTTGAACTTTTGCCGAACTTTTGCAAAAATTCGGGTTTGGGTTTGGGTTAAGTATACCGAACAGAGCAAAGTTCGGTATGAACCTGAACTTTGCACGTTCGGTTCGCCCAACGCTAGTTACCTATTCAGGTAATGAAATGTCTGCAAGCAATCAAGGACCCAAAAATAAATCTTTCCAGAGACATTTCTTTGGGGCATAATAGATCTGAAAATAAAAAAAAGGAGCATTATTACTTGATTCAACACATAATTACGGCAATCGGGATAACCATAGCGTACAACTAAAAAAAAAGAAGAAACACACTCAGAGAGAGAAATGATTAAGAAGATTTATGATGGTGTAGAGATGGATAAATTGATACAAGAACTTAAAAATAAAGATGAATCACATTATTATGAAATTTGGGAAAAAATTATATTTGGGTGGATGAGAGGAGAGATAATAGCTGCAAATAAAAACTTTATGTTCCTAGAATCAACTATATGTACAATATCATGATATACAGTAATAATCTGACTTTGGTCATATATAAAACCGTAGAACAACTGTAGAATAACCACTGATGTCACAGGCTGAAATTTCACAAAGAAAGAACTGTTTTGACAACAGTTCAGGTTGGGGGGTGGTATGTTTGTGTTATGTTGTGATTTTTGTCTTATAAGACTTGTTCTGTCGGGCTCTCTGGTAGAATCCTCCCAAAAATTCACAGGTACAAATTTCACACACACACACACGTTTGAAAATTCAAAACAATGTTCTTTATAATGAAAATTCACTTAAACTAAGCCCTCTTTTTGTATAACAAAGAGCACTCTTCTCCGACCAAACTGGTAATTTATACAAGTCCCTTATCAGTCCTGTGATACTTAGCTTGCAGCTGTGAGGTAATTCACAGTCCTTCTTCTTTCACAAAGTGAAACACACTTTGCTCTGGTTTAGTTTCAAAGCGGGGAAAACTCAGCACACAAAAGGTCAAAGTCAGCAAAGCAGGCACGAAACACAACAATCAGATAATCCTCCACAATGGCCAAACCAACAGGCTGCTATTTATAGTAGCCTCACTAATGACCACAGCCCCACCCAACCATAGGTGGCCTCATTTTCTTTGATAATAATCTCTCAGTTGTTGCTGCCTATGCATCGCTCTCCGCATGCGTAGCTGTATCATTAACTCTTGTTCTGAATCCAAGGAGGAGCTAGATAATTGATCTCCTTCTGAGCTGTCTGCCCCACTCTCCTCCTCCCTGTCACTCATGTCTTCTTGGTCAGAGGAGCCTTCATCATCAGATTCCACTGGGGGCAAAACAGGCCTGCAGCATGTGGATGTCTCCCCCACATCCACAGTCCTTGGGGCAGGAGCTGGGCCAGAGCTAACCACAACAAGACTTAAGTACAATATTTAAACAAACAAATAAGTAAGTCAAAAATAGATTATGTACTGTCTTATTTTAATGTTTAAATAAGAAATTCCCTGCAGATTTTTTATTATAGCTAAGAACTGTTCGAACCACCTTTAGCTGCTTCCTTGTTTAACTAGACATCTTTCCATTCTTTTTTACTGACCTGGGGATTTAAGATTTTCCCTGCGGCCTATTTGATTCTTCTGTTGCCCCTCCAGTAGTTTCCTCTTCTTTGAAGACCTTTTGCAAAATGACCTTCATGCTCTCCTTGGACTGAGCTCCTTTTTTTCTCCCAACTAGAAAGTAGATCACTGGATTGATGCTGCTGTTTAGGCAGGAGCACATTATAATGCCTGCCTCCCAAAACATGTCACTATTGGATTCAATATTAGAAAAAGTAATAATCACCGCAAAGACATTTAATGGGAAAGCAAGGATGAGGAAACAGAGAAGAGTCATTGCAATCATCAGTAAAAGTCGGCTCTGATTCTTCTGATTTGATTTACGACGCACTTTGAAGAAAAGGATTGCAGTAGAGAGTGTGATCAACGGAAGGCAAACTAGAGCAGCCACAAGAAAATGGATATTGAGAAGAATGTCGTTTACAAAGACTTTCATAATGTTCATACTTCCGCTCAGGAGGAAAGAGAAGATCCACAGGAGGACACAAACATTGGTGGACAAATGCTTTGGCCGGGAACAGCAATGCCAGATTGGGAAAAGGACAGCTACGCACCGGTCGATGCTGATAGCCGTCAGAAGAAAGTTTGCATTGATGCACGTCATGTGTAAGAAAAAGGCACAGATGCGGTAGAAAATGCTGACTCCTTGAAAATTGGTGAATGGTTGCATACTATATATAAACATACATGTGAGGTACCCAAAGTCTGTAATGGCCAAGTTAAGGATGAATGTGGTGAAAAAGTTCTTCTTAATCTGGAAGCCAAGTAGCCAGATGATGTAGCCATTGCCCACAAATCCAATACAACAGATAACTAAAATAATGCCTTGCAAAATAATCCATACTAAATCAAAAAAGATGTACTCTTCTTCAAAAACATATGAGCCACTGGCATTGTCATATTCATAATAGTTTGGTGTAGTATTCACACCTCCCTGGCTGGAACTCATCATTAAGCTCTTGTAATCCTCTGAAAATCTTTTTGAGTGGAAGCTCCTATTAGATCAAAAGAAAGAAGAATGTATTCAGTCATTCCTGTCTCCAATATCACCGGTAACCAACCTTTCTAGCTCAGCAACCTAGTGGAGTCATCGGGGGGGGGGGGGGGGGGGGAGGGAGAAAGGAGATGGTTTTACCCAAACATGTGCTGCTTTCATATATGCAGCTCTGTACTTCACATGCACTTGGTATTGCAGCCAGATATTCCTAATGGACTGCAGACCCCTCTCTTTAATTGGCGTAGCAGTACAATGGTACCTCTACTTACGAATTTAATTCGTTGCATGACCAGGTTCTTAAGTAGAAAAGTTTGTCAGAAGACAAAAGTTTGTCTTTGGAGAGGGGTGGTATACAAATCTAATTAATAATAATAATAATAATAATAATAATAATAATAATAATAACAATAATAATAATAATAATAATAATAATAATAATAATAATAATAAACTATACTTTAACTTTAACTTTAACTTTAATCAGATTTGTATGCCGCCCCTCTCCGCAGACTCGGGGCGGCTCACAGCAATAGCAATACAATGTAAGACAAATCCAATATTTAAATTAATTTAAAAAACACCACAAGTTAAAAACCAATCATACACACTAGCGTACCATGCATAAATTTTATAAGCCTAGGGGGAAGGAACATGTCAATTCCCCCATGCCTGACGACAGAGGTGGGTTTTAAGGAGCTTACGAAAGGCTAGGAGGGTGGGGGCAACTCTGATATCTGGGAGGAGTTGGTTCCAAAGGGTCGGGGCCGCCACAGAGAAGGCTCTTCCCCTGGATCCCGCCACCCGACATTGTTTAGTTGATGGGACCCGGAGAAGGCCAACTCTGTGGGACCTAACTGGTCGCTGGGATTCGTGCGGCAGAAGGCGGTCCCGGAGATATTCTGGTCCAGTGCCATGAAGGGCTTTATAGGTCATAACCAACACTTTTAATTGTGACCGGAAACTGATCGGCAACCAATGCAGACTGCGGAGTGTTGGTGTGACATGGGCAAATTTAGGAAAGCCCATGATAGCTCTCGCAGCTGCATTCTGCACGATCTGAAGTTTCCGAACACTTTTCAAAGGTAGCCCCATGTAGAGAGCATTACAGTAGTCGAGCCTCAAGGTGATGAGGGCATGAGTGACTGTGAGCAGTGACTCCCGGTCCAAATAGGGCCGCAACTGGTGCACCAGGCGAACCTGGGCAAACGCCCCCCTCGCCACAGCTGAAAGATGTTTCTCTAATGTGAGCTGTGGATCGAGGAGGATGCCCAAGTTGTGAACCCTCTCTGAGGGGGTTAGTGACTCCCCCCCCAGGGTGATGGACGGACAGATGGAATTGTCCTTGGGAGGCAAAACCCACAGCCACTCCGTCTTATCCGGGTTGAGCTTGAGTCTGTTGACACCCATCCAGACCCCAACAGCCTCCAGGCACCGGCACATCACTTCCACTGCTTCGCCGACTGGACAAGGGGTGGAGATGTAAAGCTGGGTATCATCTGCATACTGATGATACCTCACCCCATGCCCTTGGATGATCTCACCCAGAGGTTTCATGTAGATATTAAATAGTAGGGGGGAGAGGACCGACCCCTGAGGCACCCCGCAAGGGAGTAACCTAGAGGTCGACCTCTGACCCCCCACTAACACTGACTGCGACCGACCAGAGAGGTAGGAAGAGAACCACTGAAGGACAGCGCCTCCCACTCCCAACCCCTCCAGCCGGCGCAGAAGGATACCATGGTCGATGGTATCGAAAGCCGCTGAGAGGTCAAGAAGCACCAGGACAGAGGATAAACCCCTGTCCCGGGCCCGCCAGAGATCATCCATCAGCGCGACCAAAGCAGTTTCCATGCTGTAGCCGGGCCTGAATCCTGACTGCTGAGGACCTAGATAATCGGCTTCTTCCAAGGACCGCTGGAGCTGGAGCGCCACCACCTTCTCAACAACCTTCCCCATAAAGGGAAGGTTGGAGACTGATCGATAGTTGTTGAGAATGGCTGGGTCCAGGGAAGGCTTCTTGAGGAGGGGGCGCACAAGTGCCTCCTTGTAGGGATCCGGGAAGGACCCCCTCCCCAAAGAAGCGTTGACAATCTCCTGGACCCAGCTCTGTGTCACCTCCCTCCTGGCCGAAACCAGCCAGGAGGGACACGGATCCAGTAAACAGGTGGCGGAACTCACAGCTCCAATGGCCTTGTCCACTTCATCAGGTGTCACCAGATCAAACTCCTCCCAGACAGGTGGATAAGTACGTGCCCCAGTCACCTCGACTGACTCATTGTCAGCCGATACTGCTATGCAATTGGAGTCGAGGTCCCCTCGGATCCGAGCGATTTTATCAGCGAAAAATGTGTTAAAATCCTCGGCACTACTCTGCAAGGGCTCCCCAACTCCCCCCTGATTAAGAAGGGAGCGGGTCACCCTAAACAGAGTGGCCGGGCGGGATTCCGCTGATGCAATCAAGGCGGAATGATACGCGCATCTTGCCGCCTTGAGCGCCACTTTGTAAGTCTTAACATGTGCTCTTACAAGTGTTCGATCGGATTTGGACTTACTCTTCCTCCATTGCTTCTCTAGACGTCTCTTCTGGCGTTTCAACTCCCGGAGCTTCTCGTTGAACCATGGAGCTCTATGGGGTCTAGTGCCACGGAGAGGTCGCAACGGCGCAATTCGGTCAAGAGCCTCTGCTGCAGCCTTGTTCCAGGCCTCAGCCAGAGACTCTGCCGAATTGTGTATGAGTGTATCTGGAATAACCCCAAGCGCCTTCTGAAAGCCCTCTGGATCCATCAGGCGTCTGGGGCCGAACAGCTTAATCGGTTCCGCCTCCCTGCGAGGAAGGATTGGAGCCAGGAAGTCAAGCCGCAGTAGAAAATGGTCTGACCATGACAAAGGCAACACTTCTAAGCCCCTTAGTCTCAGACCATTACTCAGTTGCTCAGAGAGGAATACCATGTCGGGTGCATGCCCCCCCTCATGAGTCGGACCCTGTACTACTTGGGTCAGGTCCATGGCTGTCATGGTGGCCATGAACTCCTGTGCCAGTCCAGAGGTTTCACCGAGCGACGGCAGGTTAAAGTCCCCCAAGACAAGAAGTCTGGGGAAGCCCACCGCCAACCCGGCTACCTCCTCGAGTAGCACAGGCAGGGCTTGTGACACGCAGCTGGGAGGCAGGTACGTGAGAAACAAGCCCACCTGGACCCCTAAGTCCAACTTCACCAGGAGGGACTCGCAGCCCGCAATCTCTGGAGCAACGAGTCTACGCAAGCCAAGGCTCTCCCTGGCTATAATAGCCACTCCTCCCCCCCTTCCCTGGGGTCGAGGCTGATGCCATATCTGAAACCCGGCTGGGCAGATTTCAGAGAGAGGAACTCCTCCCTCTGGGCCCAGCCAGGTTTCAGTAACACATGCCAGGTCGGCCTCCTCATCCTGGATCAAATCCCGGATGAGGAGAGCTTTATTTACCACCGACCTGGCATTGAGTAGCAGCAGCTTGAGCCCAGGGCCAGAATTACACTAATCACCAGCACCCAGGATTGGGTTCACAGAGCCGGAACAAGGGATCATTATTAAGCAACGATCTCTCATTCCCTTGGAATGGCTAGATCTGTGGCCCCCGCGATATCTGCCTCTCTCCAGCAGGACCGGAATATTCCGACCCTCTACCACCTCAGACATCGGTGCCCCCTCCCCTCCTGCCTCTCCTGTGTCAAGTAGGCTAATCAAATCATTCATACCATTTCCATTTATTTCATCCATACCAAAGTCCCACCCAGCCCACCCATAACAATCATTCATTTCATACATATCATCATACCCACCCCAATAATTCATTAGTTTTAAAAAACCTTTCTAAGAAATTAGCTAAATTATTAATTATTAGAAATTCAATATAGATTCAATTAAAAAAAAATATAAAAATCAATTACATTAAAATAGGATACTAATTAACACTAAGTTATTCTCAAGATCTTAATAGAATAACAAATAATTATTAAAAAATCATTAAAGTTATAAAGTGCTAAAGTTATAGAGTGCAAAAAATATAGGAAATAATTAAGATGATATTCCATCAGGTCAGCAATACAGCACCAGTTCTAAAGAGTGAGTTCTGGGGAAAAAAGTTCAATGACCAAGGAGAAGTCCACGTATATTGTTTTTCAGGATCTTGGGATCTTTGGTGCCAGCCACTGCCACTGGCTGGCTCTCTCAGTTATAAGTTATAAGGAATCAATGTAAAAGCAAATAATGTAAATCAAGCAGTAGGAATCAATATGTGTGCGATTGGGGAAACCACAGTTAGGGTGGAGGACCTGTTTCCTCCCAGGAGATTCCTAGAGAGGCCCTACTCAGGCTTCTCCCTGCCTTGTTTCCATTGATCAGGGAGGGGAGTATTATGGGAAAACAGACAGGCCACAAGATTATAAAAGGTGCAAGATTAGAATGTTTACTTATTGTTCATTGGATAGTCATGTATAACTACGTAAAAAATTGATATGTTTTATGTTATATGTATTGATGTTTTAAGTTCAGTGTGTTAAATTTTTTTAAAAAAATTAAAAACCCTTCAGTGATGAAGAACCCCTACTTCTAGGGGCAAGTAGTTCCATTGGTCAATAGTAATTGTGAGGAAATTTCTCCTTAGTTCTATGTTGGCACTGTCCCTCATAGTTTAAGTATAGAATATTTCCTGTATGTGTGCAAGCTTTCTGTGATTAACTGGAAGTTTCCCAGATGATACACAAATAAATGGGATGAATTTTCATACAGAACCTAAGAACCAAAACTGATGAAAAACCATTATGGGCAAGTTAAAGAAACATCTTATTCCCTTGTCTTGAATTCAATATAATTTATTTGCTTCTGACAAACTTGTTATGTCATGAGGGCTTAAAAGTAGGTTGGAAAATGAGTCAAAACAAAGAAACCTCAACTCAGACGATATGACAACATTTAAGCATCAGGTAAGAAATATATAACTACTGAAGGAATGGCTATTGTTGTATTTGCATTAATTAATTAAACCTTCCAAAATTATAACATACCTGAAAAAGCTGGTCCAAATTCTTCAAAGTTGGTGAGGGGAAGATTATTGTGTCACAATATTGAGGATTGAAGTGACCAGGGATGGAAGGATGTACAGGCAAAATATCCTTAAGTCCCCGTTAGATGAAATTCATCAACAGAAGGGAAGTCCATCCACTCAATCTTGAGTTACAAAGTTCAAAGAATTGCTAGCAGATTTAGACATAACTGCAAGTAGAATTTGATCAGAAATCTTCAGAGATATTTTTATTAAATAACAAACTTCGGCATAGCAGGTGAGGATCGATCTCCTGTGGAAAACTTGAACATCTTTTACTTCTGGCATGAGAAAGAAACTGTAAAAGATGCACAAATAACTTGGTGTCCTGTCTAATCATAACCCAGCACCATGTGATATAAGATATGATCCTTGTCTTTCTAAGATAATCACCAACAGTCAGTTGCAAAAAAAAATCCAAACCGCATATACGAACTGAATAAACAATCTTTCACTGCCAACCTACACTCAGTAGGAGACCTTGGAATACTAATATTGAATGACCTAAGTGCTAAAGCCCACTGCAACAATATCGCCAAAACAGCTTCTAGCGTTGTTAACCTGATCCTACGCATATTCTGCTCCGGCAATCTCACCCTACTCACAAGAGCCTACAAAACTTTTGCCAGATCCATCCTAGACTACTGCTCATCTGTCTGGAACCCATACCACATCTCAGACATTAACACCCTTGAAAATGTCCAAAGATATTTCACCAGAAGAGCCCTTCACTCCTCCACTCGAAACAGAATATCCTACGAAAACAGACTAACAATCCTGGGCCTAGAAAGCCTAGAACTACAGCGCCTAAAACACGATTTAAGTATTGCCCACAAGATCATATGCTGCAACGTCTTACCGGTCAATGTCTACTTCAGCTTCAACCGCAACAACACAAGAGCACGCAACAGATTCAAACTTAATACGAACAGCTCCAAACCTGACTGTAAAAAATATGATTTTAACAATCGAGTTATCGAAGCGTGGAACTCATTACCGGAGTCAATAGTGTCAACCCCTAATCCCCTTCATTTCTCTCTTAGACTCTCCACGATTGACCTCTCCAGGTTCCTAAGAGACCAGTAAGGGGCGTACATAAGTGCACTGGTGTGCCTTTCGTCCCCAGTCCAATTGTCTTTCCTTTCTCTCACATATCATATATATTTTCTTCCTTTCATATATCCTCTCCTCTAAGTTCACCTTTACCCTTCTATATATTACTACATGTCTATTTTTCTTCCTATGTATTTGTGTATTGGATAAATGAATAAATAAATAAAATAAATAGAGATGGTTTGAGGCTGCTACAGCGAGGGAACCAAAAAGCCAAGGCAGACAGAGTTAAATTTTGAAGAATTGTTCAGAAATGTAGCATCTCCTTATAAAGAAAGATTTTTGGAGAACTTGGAGAACTGCCTTCATTGGTGACAGGGTTAATTGTTCTTCAGAATATACTTCCTGTAAGATGCTTTGATTAAGTAGACTGTTTGCTGATTGGCGCAAGAAGATGAAAGAATAAAACTTCCCAGAAAGTTGGATTTCTTAGCTGATAAATGGGAATTTGACCACAGATGATGTGTCATTCAAGTCTGTTGGGAGGGTTTTTTTTTAATACTATCTTATCTTTAAAGTTTATTTTTCTTCTTTGGTAACTATTTTTCTCTTCTGTTGCTCCCTCCAGTAGTTTCCTCTTCTTTGAAGACCTTTTGCAAAATGACCTTCATGCTCTCCTTGGACTGAGCTCCTTTTTTTCTCCCAACTAGAAAGTAGATCACTGGATTAATGCTGCTGTTTAGGCAGGAGCACATTATAATACCTGCATTCCAAAATATGATGGTATAGGTGTCAATATTAGAAAAATTAATAATCACTACTAAGACATTTAATGGAAAAGCAAGGATGAGGAAACAGAGAAGAGTCATTGTAATCATTAGTAAAAGTCGACTCCGATTCTTCTGATTTGATTTACGACGCACTTTGAAGAAAAGGATTACAGTAGAGAGTGTGATCAGGGGAAGGCAAACTATAGCAGCCACAAGATAATGGATAATGAGAGGAATGTCGTTTACAAAGACTCTCATAATGCTCATACTTCCGCTCAGGAGGAAAGAGGAGATCCATAGGAGGACACAAACATTGGAGGACAAATGTTTTGGCCGGGAACAGCGATGCCAGATTGGGAAACGGACAGCCACACATCGGTCGATGCTAATAGCCGTCAGAAGAAAGTTTGCATTGGTGTATGTCATGTGTATGAAAAAGGCACAGATGTCGTAGAGAATGCTGCCTCCTTGAAAATTGGTGAACGGTTGCATACTATATATAAACGTACATGTGAGGTACCCAAAGTCTGTAATGGCCAAGTTAAGGATGAATGTGGTGAAAGAGTTCTTCTTAATCTGGAAGCCAAGTAGCCAGATGATGTAGCCATTGCCCACAAATCCAATACCACAGATAACTAAAATAATGCCTTGCAAAATAATCCATCCTAAATAAAAAAAGATGTACTCGTCTTCATAAACATATGAGCCACTGGCATTGTCATATTCATAATAGTTTTGTGTAGTATTCACACCTCCCTGGCTGGAACTCATCATTAAGCTCTTGTAATCCTCTGAAAATCTTTTTGAGTGGAAGCTCCTGTTAGATCAAAAGAAAGAAGAATGTATTCAGTCATTCCTGTCTCCAAAATCACCGGTAACCAACCTTTCTAGCTCAGCAACCTAGTGGAGTCATCAATCGGGGGAGGGAGGGAGAAAGGAGATGGTTTTACCCAAACATGTGCTGCTTTCATATATGCAGCTCTGTACTTCACATGCACTTGGTATTGCAGCCAGATATTCCTAATGCACTGCAGACCCCTGTCTTAAATTGTGGTAGCAGTACAATGGTACCTCTACTTACGAATTTAATTCGTTCCGTGACCAGGTTCTTAAGTAGAAAAGTTTGTCAGAAGACAAAAGTTTGTCTTCGGAGAGGGGCGGTATACAAATCTAATTAATAATAATAATAATAATAATAATAATAATAATAATAATAATAATAAACTATAAGGAATCAATGTAAAAGCAAATAATGTAAATCAAGCAGTAGGAATCAATATGTGTGCGATTGGGGAAACCACAGTTAGGGTGGAGGACCTGTTTCCTCCCAGGAGATTCCTAGAGAGGCCCTACTCAGGCTTCTCCCTGCCTTGTTTCCTCCCAAGAGATTCCTAGAGAGGCCCTACTCAGGCTTCTCCCTGCCTTGTTTCCTCCCAGGAGATTCCTAGAGAGGCCCTACTCAGGCTTCTCCCTGCCTTGTTTCCATTGATCAGGGAGGGGAGTATTATGGGAAAACAGACAGGCCACAAGATTATAAAAGGTGCAAGATTAGAATGTTTACTTATTTTTCATTGGATAGTCATGTATAACTACGTAAAAATTTGATATGTTTTATCTTATATCTATTGATGTTTTAAGTTCAGTGTGTTACTTTTTTTAAAAAAAATTAAAAACCCTTCAGTGATGAAGAACCCTCACTTCTAGGGGCAAGTAGTTCCATTGGTCAATTGTAATTGTGAGGAAATTTCTCCTTAGTTCTATGTTGGCACTGTCCATCATAGTTTAAGTAAAGAAGATTTCCTGTATGTGTGCAAACTTTCCATGATTAACTGGAAGTTTCCCAGATGATACACAAATAAATGGGATGAATTTTCATACAGAACCTAAGAACCAAAACTGATGAAAAACCATTATGGGCAAGTTAAAGAAACATCTTATTCCCTCGTCTTGAATTCAATATAATTTATTTGCTTCTGACAAACTTGTTATGTCATGAGGGCTTAAATGTAGGTTGGAAAACGAGTCAAAACAAAGAAACCTCAACTCAGACGATATGACAACATTTAAGCATCAGGTAAGAAATATATAACTACTGAAGGAATGGCTATTGTTGTATTTGCATTAATTAATTAAACCTTCCAAAATTATAACATACCTGAAAAAGCTGGTCCAAATTCTTCAAAGTTGGTGAGGGGAAGATTATTGTGTCACAATATTGAGGATTGAAGTGACCAGGGATGGAAGGATATACAGGCAAAATATCCTTAAGTCCCCGTTAGATGAAATTCATCAACAGAAGGGAAGTCCATCCACTCAATCTTGAGTTACAAAGTTCAAAGAATTGCTGGCAGATTTAGACATAACTGGAAGTAGAATTTGATCAGAAATCTTCAGAGATATTTTTATTAAATAACAAACTTCAGCATAGCAGGTGAGGATCGATCTCCTGTGGAAAACTTGAACATCTTTTACTTCTGGCATGAGAAAGAAACTGTAAAAGATGCACAAATAACTTGGTGTCCTGTCTAATCATAACCCAGCACCATGTGATATAAGATATGATCCTTGTCTTTCTAAGATAATCACCAACAGTCAGTTGCAAAAAAAAATCCAAACCGCATATACGAACTGAATAAACAATCTTTCACTGCCAACCTACACTCAGTAGGAGATCTTGGAATACTGATATTGAATGACCTAAGTGCTAAAGCCCACTGCAACAATATCGCCAAAACAGCTTCTAGCATTGTTAACCTGATCCTACGCATCTTCTGCTCCGGCAATCTCACACTACTCACAAGAGCCTACAAAACTTTTGCCAGACCCATCCTAGACTACTGCTCATCTGTCTGGAACCCATACTGTAGTGAAGGAACTGAGCAGTCACAGCTGGTATAACTCAACTTTATTTAAACACAGAACTGAGGTAACAAAACACAACGACAGGGTTTTATACTTCCCAATTAACCAATCAGAACACAAGACTACTCCCGCCAAAAGTCTCCCCCTGCTGGTAGCCTAGAACATGACACTCCTTTCCCCTAGGGGGGGGAGCATACAAAATCATCCAGGTATGCCGGCCTACGTCTGGTGCGCCCCGAACAACGAGGCATGCTCTGGTGCCCTTTGATTTCTCTAGATAACACTTGTGGGCCCTTTAACTCCACTGTTCCTTCGGCCAAACCCTCGGCTTCGACTGTTGGGACCTTTGGGGGTTTCCCATCGTTCCCCGTAAACATCTGGGGAGGACCCATGTGTAACTCATCCCTCTCTAGGACGGAATACTCCAAACAAGGAATGCCCTCCCCATGGCCAGGACCTTCTTCCTCTATCCCTGGGTCAAGTACATCAGCTGACCTGGCTCTTAATTGGTCCACATGACGATGCCACTCTCGCCCATCAGACAACAACACTGTATATGCTCGAGGCCCCCGGGTACCGCTAACAGTGCCGGCAACCCATCTAGGCGAACCCATGAAGTTTTGGGCAAAAACCAAGTCCCCGGCTCTAAAACATCGAGCAGCTGTAATTTCTCGTTCAGGTTCAGTGTACAAAGGATGAAGTCTGTCTAACACAATTCGCAATTTCCGTCCCATTAAAAGTTCAGAGGGGGCCTTTGATGTTGAAGTGCAAGGGGTGGTGTGTTGAGCCAATAACATCTCATCTACTCTCTCCTGCAGCGTACCTCGGGTGATTTTAGACAGCATCTCTTTAGTGCTGCGCACCATTCTCTCCGCCATGCCGTTGCTGGCCGGATGCCACGGGGCAGTCCTAGCGTGACGAATACCTAACCCCGCGAGGTAGGCCTCAAAACCCCCAGAAACAAATTGTGGACCGTTATCGGAAACGATAACGTCAGGGTACCCGTGAGTTGCAAATAGAGCTGATAGCCCCCTGATAATGTCTCTTGTTGTTGTAGATGACATAATCTTGACCTCTACCCACTTCGAGTACGCATCAACCACTATCAAAAGCATCCTTCCTTCCAACGGACCCGCAAGGTCGATGTGAATCCTGGACCAAGGCATATTGGGATTTTCCCACTGAAGGGGGGCGGCTGCAGGAGGGGCTGTATGATTTTGTTGACAAGGTTGACAACTGGCAACCTTATTTTCCACTGCCTTGTCTAACCCTGGCCACCAGATGTAGCCTCTCGCTAACGCTTTCATCCGGACTATTCCGGGGTGGCCAATGTGTACTAACTCCAACACTCTAGACTGTAAATAAGGGGGAATAACTACCCTTGAACCCCATAACACACATCCCCGTAACACAGACAGTTCCTTTCGGCGGACCCAGTACGGTAAAAAAGAAGGCTCACTGCAAGAAGAGGGCCAACCGCGTAAAATCCATGACGTCACCACAGAGAGAACAGGGTCTTTTGCTGATTCGGAAGCAATTGTGGCAGCAGATACTTTGATAGGGCACGACTCTATGGCTAATACGGTGGAAATGGGAGCAGGGTCTGTAACAGGAATAGATAACGGGCATCGGCTCAACGCATCCGCGTGAGGAATGGTGCGACCTGGTCGGTACATCAGATCATATGAATAGTTAGCTAAAAACAGGGCCCAACGATTTAAACGAGGAGAAAGAATTTCGGGCGTTTGTCTATTTCCCGCCAGTATTCCCAGGAGGGGTTGATGGTCCGTAACTAACTTAAATTTGCGGCCATATAAATAATGATGGAAACGCTTGACTCCCGCCACCAGAGCCAAGGCTTCTTTATCCAATTGCCCATAATTACGTTCAGGGCGGCCTAATGTTCTTGAATAATATGCTATAGGAGCTTCCTTTCCTGAAGGTAGAATGTGACCCAGAACTGCGCCCACCCCATAAGGGGATGCATCACACGTTAATATCAATGGCAAGTGTGAGCTATATTGTACTAAAATATCATGAGATACCAACACCTCTTTAATGGCCGTGAATGCGTTGGCCTCCGCTCTACCCCAATGCCATGGAATCCCTTTAGCCAATAATTTATGCAGTGGTTCTACAATTGAAGCCTTGTGAGGGAGGAACATTGCATAAAAATTCAATAAACCCAAAAAAGATTGTAGTTCGGTTTTGGATCTTGGTTCCGGAGCCTCTGTGATAGCTCTTATTTTAGCAGGGGTAGGATGAATTCCTTTGCTATCTATGAGGAAACCTAAAAACTCAACACTTTGAGAAGCAAAAATACATTTTTCCGATTTAACTCGCAACCCCACGTCTTGGAACTTCTGAAGTACGACTCTGACTCGCTCTAATAACTCTTGGCGGGATGAGGCGGCTATGATCACATCATCGAAATATGGCAAGGTGCCAGGGATTCCATATAGTAGGCGCTCCATAAGCCCCTGGAATATTCCAGGGGCAGAGCTTATTCCAAATTGTAACCTAGTACAACGGAACGCCCCCCGATGGGTAATGATTGTTTGTATATCAGCTGTCTCAGTGTCCACTGCTAACTGTTGGTATGCACGAGACAGGTCAATTTTCGCGAATACCTTTCCTCCCTCCAATGAATGTAATAGATGGGCAACCATGGGTACAGGGTAGGAATGGTGTGCTAATGCTCGGTTAACCGTGCACTTATAGTCCCCACATAAACGCACAGATCCATCTTGTTTAATTGCTACCACTAAAGGGGTTTCCCATTTGGCTTGGTCAACCGGCTCTAAAATTCCCAGGCTAATCAAACGATCTAATTCTGAATCCACGTTACCCTTAATAGCTAAAGGCACTCGCCGGGGCTTCAGGCGAACTGGAGGAACTAATGGATCGAGGGTCAAAGAAACTGGTGTGCCCAAATATTTCCCTAGAGTACCATCAAAAACTGTAGGAAACTCTTTTGCTAACTGTTGAGACATGGTTAAATCATTAACAACATTTATACCCTCTATAGTGAACCCCAATGCTGAAAACCAATCCAATCCCAGTAAACTTATAAAAGGGCCATTTACAATAACAATGGGTAACCGCCCCTTAAAACCTTTGTACTGCACAGGAAAATGACCTTGTCCCACAGTGGGAATGACGTTGCCTTGATAGTCCTTTAAGAAAACAGTGCACGGGCCCAAACGACTTTTAGACAAGCGGGGAAACAATCGCTTGATAGTGCTCCAAGACATCAACGAGACAGAGGACCCTGTGTCGAGTTCCATAGGACACAAAGATCCACCAATTCGCACGTACACAGAGATTTTCGAAGACTTCGCTGCTTTTCCTTGCTGAGATGACAGCTGCGGAGCTTGGAGAGTGTTGATTGGAGTCGCAATTTGAATGACGTTGCAGGAGTCACGGCGGCCGAACGGTTCCCTCTGCCACGCCCTCTGCTGTTGAAAAAATGGCTCTCTGACAGGAAAAGGCTGCGTGCTGGCATTCCTTCGCATACGACAGACCCTTGCTATATGACCTTGCTTTCCACAACGGCGGCAGTAAGCCTCGCGGAATCCACAGAGTGCTCGGGGGTGATCTCCGCCACAACCCCCACACGAGGAACGCGATGCCCCCAGGGAACGGGGATCTCCCGAAGGTGCTTGCCTTTGCCTGGATGAGGTGGCTAATTTATTAATTTCTTCTTCCTCTTCTTGCCTCAAATTTTTTTCTATTTCTGGTGGCAAAATTGCAGCAGCTGCAGTGCTATGCGTAGTGGCTGTGTCTGCAGGCAGATCCATCTCTGCCAATGACTGTGTAGACATCTCTACAGCCCTAGCCTCTTTTAACGCAGCCGCTAGTGTCACTTCAGACATTGTTAAAAGCCTGCGCCGAAGTCTGGCATCCCTCACCCCATAAATTAAACGATCCAAAAGATAATCATCCAAATCTTGAAACTCACAGGATTTTGCTGCGCGCCGGAGGGCTGCCATGTATTGGTTAATTGTCTCCCCCTCTGCTTGATTTCTGTGATAAAATAAATATCTACGAGCGCTGCGAGACGGTGGGGGGGCATAATGGTTTTGTAGAGTTGTAAGGAATTCCCCCCATGGCACATCATGAATAGATCGAGGGGCAAATAATGACAGGGAAGTCTCTAACATGTCTGTCCCACAAAAACTCAAGAAATAAGCCCTTTTTCTGTCTCCAGAAAGATCTTTGTAATCATTTGAAATCAAGAAGCACTCAAATCGGGCGAGATAAGCTTCCCAAGATTCCCCTTGAGGATTAAACGGAGGAAAAACTATTTGTGTTGACATTCTGATTTACCGGTTCTTTTTTCCTCACGACGGCAGCTAGAAATGTGGATTCTGATCCAACTTTCCTTCGTCGCCAGTGTAGTGAAGGAACTGAGCAGTCACAGCTGGTATAACTCAACTTTATTTAAACACAGAACTGAGGTAACAAAACACAACGACAGGGTTTTATACTTCCCAATTAACCAATCAGAACACAAGACTACTCCCGCCAAAAGTCTCCCCCTGCTGGTAGCCTAGAACATGACACATACCACATCTCAGACATTAACACCCTTGAAAATGTCCAAAGATATTTCATCAGAAGAGCCCTTCACTCCTCCACTCGAAACAGAATATCCTACGAAAATAGACGAACAATCCTGGGCCTAGAAAGCCTAGAACTACAGCGCCTAAAACACGATTTAAGTATTGCCCACAAGATCATATGCTGCAACGTCTTACCGGTCAATGTCTACTTCAGCTTCAACCGCAACAGCACAAGAGCACGCAACAGATTCAAACTTAATACGAACGGCTCCAAATCTGACTGTAAAAAATATGATTTTAACAATCGAGTTATCGAAGCGTGGAACTCATTACCGGAGTCAATAGTGTCAACCCCTAACCCCCTTCATTTCTCTCTTAGACTCTCCACGATTGACCTCTCCAGGTTCCTAAGAGACCAGTAAGGGGCGTACATAAGTGCACTGGTGTGCCTTTCGTCCCCAGTCCAATTGTCTTTCCTTTCTCTCACATATCATATATATTTTCTTCCTTTCATATATCCTCTCCTCTAAGTTCACCTTTACCCTTCTATATATTACTACATGTCTATTTTTCTTCCTATGTATTTGTGTATTGGATAAATGAATAAATAAATAAAATAAATAGAGATGGTTTGAGGCTGCTACAGCGAGGGAACCAAAAAGCCAAGGCAGACAGAGTTAAATTTTGAAGAATTGTTCAGAAATGTAGCATCTCCTTATAAAGAAAGATTTTTGGAGAACTTGGAGAACTGCCTTCATTGGTGACAGGGTTAATTGTTCTTCAGAATATACTTCCTGTAAGATGCTTTGATTAAGTAGACTGTTTGCTGATTGGCGCAAGAAGATGAAAGAATAAAACTTCCCAGAAAGTTGGATTTCTTAGCTGATAAATGGGAATTTGACCACAGATGATGTGTCATTCAAGTCTGTTGGGAGGGTTTTTTTTTAATACTATCTTATCTTTAAAGTTTATTTTTCTTCTTTGGTAACTATTTTTCTCTTCTGTTGCTCCCTCCAGTAGTTTCCTCTTCTTTGAAGACCTTTTGCAAAATGACCTTCATGCTCTCCTTGGACTGAGCTCCTTTTTTTCTCCCAACTAGAAAGTAGATCACTGGATTAATGCTGCTGTTTAGGCAGGAGCACATTATAATACCTGCATTCCAAAATATGATGGTATAGGTGTCAATATTAGAAAAATTAATAATCACTACTAAGACATTTAATGGAAAAGCAAGGATGAGGAAACAGAGAAGAGTCATTGTAATCATTAGTAAAAGTCGACTCCGATTCTTCTGATTTGATTTACGACGCACTTTGAAGAAAAGGATTACAGTAGAGAGTGTGATCAGGGGAAGGCAAACTATAGCAGCCACAAGATAATGGATAATGAGAGGAATGTCGTTTACAAAGACTCTCATAATGCTCATACTTCCGCTCAGGAGGAAAGAGGAGATCCATAGGAGGACACAAACATTGGAGGACAAATGTTTTGGCCGGGAACAGCGATGCCAGATTGGGAAACGGACAGCCACACATCGGTCGATGCTAATAGCCGTCAGAAGAAAGTTTGCATTGGTGTATGTCATGTGTATGAAAAAGGCACAGATGTCGTAGAGAATGCTGCCTCCTTGAAAATTGGTGAACGGTTGCATACTATATATAAACGTACATGTGAGGTACCCAAAGTCTGTAATGGCCAAGTTAAGGATGAATGTGGTGAAAGAGTTCTTCTTAATCTGGAAGCCAAGTAGCCAGATGATGTAGCCATTGCCCACAAATCCAATACCACAGATAACTAAAATAATGCCTTGCAAAATAATCCATCCTAAATAAAAAAAGATGTACTCGTCTTCATAAACATATGAGCCACTGGCATTGTCATATTCATAATAGTTTTGTGTAGTATTCACACCTCCCTGGCTGGAACTCATCATTAAGCTCTTGTAATCCTCTGAAAATCTTTTTGAGTGGAAGCTCCTGTTAGATCAAAAGAAAGAAGAATGTATTCAGTCATTCCTGTCTCCAAAATCACCGGTAACCAACCTTTCTAGCTCAGCAACCTAGTGGAGTCATCGAGGGGGGGAGGGAGGGAGAAAGGAGATGGTTTTACCCAAACATGTGCTGCTTTCATATATGCAGCTCTGTACTTCACATGCACTTGGTATTGCAGCCAGATATTCCTAATGCACTGCAGACCCCTGTCTTAAATTGTGGTAGCAGTACAATGGTACCTCTACTTACGAATTTAATTCGTTCCGTGACCAGGTTCTTAAGTAGAAAAGTTTGTCAGAAGACAAAAGTTTGTCTTCGGAGAGGGGCGGTATACAAATCTAATTAATAATAATAATAATAATAATAATAATAATAATAATAATAATAATAATAATAAACTATAAGGAATCAATGTAAAAGCAAATAATGTAAATCAAGCAGTAGGAATCAATATGTGTGCGATTGGGGAAACCACAGTTAGGGTGGAGGACCTGTTTCCTCCCAGGAGATTCCTAGAGAGGCCCTACTCAGGCTTCTCCCTGCCTTGTTTCCTCCCAGGAGATTCCTAGAGACGCCCTACTCAGGCTTCTCCCTGCCTTGTTTTCTCCCAGGAGATTCCTAGAGAGGCCCTACTCAGGCTTCTCCCTGCCTTGTTTCCATTGATCAGGGAGGTGAGTATTATGGGAAAACAGACAGGCCACAAGATATATAAAAGGTGCAAGATTAGAATGTTTACTTATTGTTCATTGGATAGTCATGTATAACTATGTAAAAATTTGATATGTTTTATGTTATATGTATTGATGTTTTAAGTTCAGTGTGTTAATTTTTTTAAAAAAATTAAAAACCCTTCAGTGATGAAGAACCCCCACTTCTAGGGGCAAGTAGTTCCATTGGTCAATTGTAATTGTGATGAAAATTCTCCTTAGTTCTATGTTGGCTCTGTCCCTCATAGTTTAAGTATAGAATATTTCCTGTATGTGTACAAACTTTCTGTGATTAACTGGAAGTTTCCCAGATGATACACAAATAAATGGGATGAATTTTCATACAGAACCTAAGAACCAAAACTGATGAAAAACAATTATGGGCAAGTTAAAGAAACATCTTATTCCCTTGTCTTGAATTCAATATAATTTATTTGCTTCTGACAAACTTGTTATGTCATGAGGGCTTAAAAGTAGGTTGGAAAACGAGTCAAAACAAAGAAACCTCAACTCAGAAGATGTGACAACATTTAAGCATCAGGTAAGAAATATATAACTATTGAAGGAATGGCTATTGTTGTGTCTGCATTAATTAACTAAACCTTCAAAAATTATAACATACCTGAAAGAGCTGGTCCAAATTCTTCAAAGTTGGTGAGGGGAAGATTATTGTGTCACAATATTGAGGATTGAAGTGACCATGGATGGAAGGATGTACAGGCAAAATATCCTTAAGTCCCCGTTAAATGAAATTCATCAACAGAAGGGAAGTCCATCCACTCAATCTTGAGTTACAAAGTTCAAAGAATTGCTGGCAGATTTAGACATAAGTGGAAGTAGAATTTGATCAGAAATCTTCAGAGACATTTTTATTAAATAACAAGGTTCAGCATTGCAGGTGAGGATCGATCTCCTATGGAAAACTTGAAGATTTTTTCCTTCTGGCATGAGAAAGAAACTGTAAAAGATGCACAAATAACTTGGTGTCCTGTCTAATCATATTCCAGCACCATGTGATATAAGATATGATCCTTGTCTTTCTAAGATAATCACCAACAGTCAGTTGCAAAAAGAATCCAAACCGCATATACGAACTGAATAAACAATCTCTCACTGCCAACCCACACTGAGTAGAAGACCTTGGAATACTAATATCGAATGACCTAAGTGCTAAAGCCCACTGCAACAATATAGCCAAAAAAGGTTCTAGCGTTGTTAACCTGATCCTACGCAGCTTCTGCTCCAGCAATCTCACCCTACTCACAAGAGCCTACAAAACTTTTGCCAGATCCATCCTAGACTACTGCTCATATGTCTGGAACCCATACCACATCTCAGACATTAACACCCTTGAAAATGTCCAAAGATATTTCACCAGAAGAGCCCTTCACTCCTCCACTGGAAACAGAATTTCCTACGAAAATAGACGAACAATCCTGCGCCTAGAAAGCCTAGAACTACGGTGCCTAAAACACGATTTAAGTATTGCCCACCGGATCATATGCTGCAACGTCTTACCGGTCAATGTCTACTTCAGCTTCAACCGCAACAACACAAGAGCACGCAACAGATTCAAACTTAATACGAACGGCTCCAAACTTGACTGTAAAAAATATGATTTTAACAATCGAGTTATCGAAGCATGGAACTCATTACCGGACTCAATAGTATCAACCCCTAACCCCCAACATTTCTCCCTTAGACTATCCATGATTTACCTCTCCAGGTTCCTAAGAGGCCAGTAAGGGGCGTACATAAGTGCACTGGTGTGCCTTTCATCCCCTGTCCAATTGTCTTTCCTTTCTCTCACATATCATATATATTTTCTTCCTTTCACATATATCCTCTCCTCTAAGTTCACTTTTACCCTTATATATATTACTACACGTCTATTTTTCTTCCTAGGTATTTGTGTATTGTACAAATGAATAAATAAATAAAATAAATAGAGATGGTTTGAGGCTGCTACAGCAAGGGAACCAAAAAGCCAAGGCAGACAGAGTTAAATTTTGAAGAATTGATCAGAAATGTAGCATCTCCTTATAAAGAAAGATTTTTGGAGAACTTGGAGAACTGCCTTCATTGGTGACAGGGAAAATTGTTTTTCATAGTATACTTCCTGTAAGATGCTTTGATTAAGTAGACTATTTGCTGATTGGCTCAAGAACATGAAAGAATAAAACTTCCCAGAAAGTTGGATTTCTTAGCTGATAAATGGGACTTTGACCACAGATGATGTGTCATTCAAGTCTGTTGGGAGGGTTTTTTTGATACTATCTTCTCTTTAATGTTAATTTTTCTTCTTTGGTGACTATTTTTCTCTTCGGTTGCTCCCTCCAGTAGTTTCTTCTTCTTTGAAAACCTTTTGCAAAATGACCTTCATGCCCTCCTTGGACTGAGCTCCTTTTTTTCTCCCAACTAGAAAGTAAATCACTGGATTAATGCTGCTGTTTACGCAGGAGCAAATTATAAAACCTGCCTGCCATAACATGTCAGGATCGGCTTCAATATTAGAAAAAGTAATAATCAGTGCAAAGACATTTAATGGGAAAGCAAGGATGAGGAAACAGAGAAGAGTCATTACAATCATCAGTAAAAGTCGACTCCGATTCTTCTGATTTGATTTAAGATGCACTTTGAAGAAAAGGATCGCAGTAGAGAGTGTGATCAAGGGGAGGCAAACTGTAGCAGCCACAAGGAAATGGATATTGAGAAGAATGTCGTTTACAAAGACTCTCATAATGCTCATACTTCCGCTCAGGAGGAAAGAGGAGATCCATAGGAGGACACAGACATGGGAGGACAAATGTTTTGGCCGGGAACAGCGATGCCAGATTGGGAAAAGGACAGCCACACATCGATCGATGCTAATAGCTGTCAGAAGAAAGTTTGAATTGATGTACATCATGTGTGAGAAAAAGAGACAGATCTGGTAGAAAACTCTGCCTCCTTGAAAACTGGTGAATGGGTGCATAGTATATATAAACATAGATGCCAGGAACCCAAAGTCTGCAATGCCCAAGTTAAGGATGAATGTGGTGAAAGAGGTTTTCTTAATCTGGAAGCCAAGTAGCCAGATGATGTAGCCATTGCCCAGAACTCCAACACAACAGATAATTAAAGTAATGCCTTGCAAAATAATCCTTCCTAAATCAGAAAGGGTGTTCTCTTCTTCACTCACATATGAGCCATTGGCATTGTCATATTCATAATAGTTTTGTGTAGTATCCACACCTCCCTGGCTGGAATTCATCATTAAGATTTTGTAATCTTCTGAAAATCTTTCTGAGTGGAAGTTTCTACGAATTCAAAGAAAAAAGAGTGGATTCAGTCATTCCTGTCTCCTAAATCAATGGTAATCATCCTTTCTGGCTCAGTACAGTAGCCCAGTGAAAGCCTCCTGGGTGGGGAGATATGGTTTGTGTTATATGTATTGATGTTTTAAGTGGAGTGTATTAATTTTTAAATAAAAAATAAAAAAGAACCTTCATTGATGAAGCACCCACCACTTCTAGGGGAAAGTTTTTCCACTGATTAATTGTCATTGTGATGAAATTTCTCCTTAGTTGTTTAAGTACAGAATATTTCCTGTATGTGTACAGGAAATGTGATTAAGTGGAAGATTCCCAACGGATACACTGTGATTAAGTGGAAGATTCCCAACGGATACACAAATAAATGGGATGAATTTTCATACAGAACTTAATAGCCAAAACTGATGAAAAACAATTATGGGCAAGTTAAAGAAACATCTTATTCCCTTGTCATTGAGTTCAAGATAATTTATTTGCTTCTGACAAACTTATTTATTTATTTTATTTATTTGTTTGTTTGTGTGTAGTACAAAAGATATAATATGAAGATATAATCATATTATTATACATGAATAAAAGATTAGAAAAACATTAGAAATAATAGTATTCATACTGGTTGTAGCCTTCTGCCGCACGAATCCCAGCGACCGGTTAGGTCCCACAGAGTTTGCCTTCTCTGGGTCCCGTTGACAAAAAAATGTCATCTGGCGGGACCCAGGTGAAGAGCCTTCTCTGTGGTAGCCCCAACCTTCTGGAATCAACTCCCCCTGGAGATCAGGATTGCCCCCACTCCCCTTGCCTTTCACAAACTCCTTAAAACCCACCTCTGCCATCAGGCATGGGGAAATTGATTCCCCTAGGTCGTTTCCATTTTATGTATGGTTTGTATGACATGTATGACTGTTTTTTTTATATATATTAAGGGTTTTAAATTGTTTTTAATCATTGGATTTGTACTGTTTTGTTGTTGTGAGCCGCTCCGAGTCTTTGGAGAGGGGCGTCATACAAATCTAATAAATATTTTTTAAAAAATATATTTTTATTGGTTTTGCACATAAAGTTACATAAAACAAACATAAAACAGTGCACAGTCCATGTGCCCATCACCCGACTGACAATCCCACCACCACCACCACCAATTGCGCGGGGTTCAAATATTTGCTAGTTTATTTTTATTTTTTTATTTCCTTAGCTCTACTTTGCATTTGTTATTATTAAAAGAGTGATTGGAGTTTATTTTTCACATTTTCGTCACAGATTCTACTCAGCATATAACCTTTCACCTTATTCCATCGTGCCATCAGCTTCTCCAATTTATTTTCATCAAAGTTGTTTAATCTTATTTCCCTGATTTCAAAATGAATGTGATCTTTGATAACTTTGATAAAGTTAACCATGATTACTTGTTTCAATTGCATAAGGATTTAAATATGGGAGACAATTTTTGTCAAATTATAAGAGCAATTTATAAGGATAATATAGCTTATATAAGGGTAAACGGTAATAGAACAGAGAAAATTCAGAACGGAACAAAGCAGGGTTGCCCACTATCCCCAATGCTATTTGCATTGGCAATTTAGGTCTTAGCAAATAAACTTAGAAACGATAAGGAGTGGAGAGCTTACCAAATAGGAAAACTTGAATTAAAACTAAATCTTTTTGCAGATGATGCTATAGTATTGACTGAAACCCCAATTGAAATGAAGAAAAGAATAATGATTTTACTCTAGGAATTTAAAGATCATTCAGGTCTTACAGTTAATATAGGGAAATCAGAGATTATTTGCTTAAATACAGGTCCTAAAGAGCAAATTGAGATATGAAAAATCTAATAAATAATAATGATGATGATGATGATGATGGCTAAAAGTAGAAACCTCAACTAAGAAGATATGACAACATGTAAATATCAGATAAGAAATATACAACTACTGAAGGAATGGCTATTTCTGTGTTATATTATTTATTACGATGCCCTGTCATTGACATGTCTTACCTGTCAATGACTATTTCAGCTTCAACCACAATAATAAATGAACACGCAATAGATAGATAGAAACATAGAAGACTGATGGCAGAAAAAGACCTCATGGTCCATCTAGTCTGCCCTTATACTATTTCCTGTATTTTATCTTAGGATGGATATATGTTTATCCCAGGCATGTTTAAATTCAGTTACTGTGGATTTGCCAACCTAGTCTGCTGGAAGTTTGTTCCAAGGATCTACTACTATTTCAGTAAAATAATATTTTCTCATGTTGCTTTTGATCTTTCCCCCAACTAACTTCAGATTATGTCCACTTGTTCTTGTGTTCACTTTCCTATTAAAAACACTTCCCTCCTGAACCTTATTTAACCCTTTAACATATTTAAATGTTTCGATCATGTCCCCCCCTTTCCCTTCTGTCCTCCAGACTATACAGATTGAGTTCATTGAGTCTTTCCTGATACATTTTATGCTTAAGACCTTCCACCATTCTTGTAGCCCGTCTTTGGACCCGTTCAATTTTGTCAATATCTTTTTGTAGGTGAGGTCTCCAGAACTGAACACAGTATTCCAAATGTGGTCTCACCAGCATTCTATATAGCGGGATCACAATCTCCCTCTTCCTGTTTGTTATACCTCTAGCTATGCAACCAAGCATCCTACTTGCTTTTCCTACCGCCCTACTGATTGTCCACTGTTGAGCTCACCCTATTCCTAAGCGATCTGTAAGGGGCGTACATAGGTGCACCAATGTGTCTATTGTCCCTTTCCTAATATCCCCTTTTATTCATATCTATTTCATATATTAATAATCATTTTATACCTATATCTGTTATCTAAAACATGCTTGACAAAATAAATAAAGTAAAGTAAAATATCGGGTATAGAAATATGCAGCTTCTGGAGGAATGGCTATTGCCATGTTTGCATATCCCTGGTTTTAATTAAACCTTCCAAAATTATAACATACCTGAAAGCGATGGTCCAAATTCTTCAAAGTTGGTGAGTGGGAGATTATTCTGTCTCAATATTCAGGATTGAAGTGATCAGGGATGGAAGGATATACAGGCAAAATATCCTTAAGTCCCCATTAGATGAAAGTAATCAACACTCAATCTTGAGTTACGAAGTTCAAAGAATTGCTGGCAGATTTAGACATAACTGGAAGTAGAATTTGATCAGAAATCTTCAGAGATATTTTTATTAAATAACAAAGTTCAGCATAGCAGGTGAGGATCGATCTCCTGTGGAAAACCTGAAGACCTTTTGCTTCTGGCATGACAAAGAAACTGTTAAAGATGCACATATATTCTGTGTCCTGTCTAATCATAATCCAGCACCATGTGATACAAGATATGATCCTTGTCTTTCTAAGATAATCGCCAACGGTCAGTGTAGAAGAGAGAGAGTTGGTTTGAGGCTGCTAGAGCAAGGGAACCAAAAAGCCAAGGCAGACAGAGTTAAATTTTGAAGAACTGTTCAGAAATGTAGCATCTCCTTAAAAAGAAAGGTTTTTGGAGAACTTGGAGAACTGCCTTCATTGGTGACAGGGAAAATTGTTCTTCATAGTATACTTCCTTTAAAATGCTTTGATTAAGTAGACTATTTTACACTCAGTAAAAAACCTTGGAATACTAATATCAAATGACCTAAGTGCTAATGACCCCCACTGCAACAATATCGCCAAAAAGGCTTCTAGAGTTGTTAACCTGATCCTACGTAGCTTCTGCTACGGCAATCTCACACTAATCACAAGAGCCTACAAAACTTTTGCCAGACCCATCCTGGGATACAGCTCATCTGTCTGGAACCCATACCACATCTCGGACATCAACACCCTTGAAAACGTCCAAAAATATTTCACCAGAAGAGCTCTTCACTCCTCCAATCGAAACAGAATACCCTATGAAAATAGACTAACAATCCTGGAGCTAGAAAGCTTAGAACTACGGTGCCTAAAACACAATTTAAGTATTGCCCACAAGTTCATATGCTGCAACGTCCTACCTGTCAATGACTACTTGAGTTTCAACTGCAACAACAGAAGAGCACGCAACAGATTCAAACTTAATATTAACTGCTACAAACTTGACTGTAAAAAATATGACTTTAACAATCGAGTTGTCGAAGCGTGGAACTCATTACCAGACTCAATAGTGTCAACCCCTAACCCCCAACATTTCTCCCTTAGACTATCCCCGATTGATCTCTCCAGGTTCCTAAGAGGTCAGTAAGGGGCGTATTTAAGTGCACCAGTGTGCCTTTCATCCCTTGTCCAATTGTCTTTCCTTTATCTCATATATCATATATATCTTCTTCTGTATTTTATATTTTTCTTTATATATATTACCTCATGTCTATTCTCTTCTATATGTATTGTGTGTTGGACAAACAAACAAACAAACAAACAAACAAACAAATAAATAAATTTGCTGATTTGCACAAGAACATGAAAGAATAAAACTTCCCAGAAAGTTGGATTTCTCAGCTGATAAAGGGGATTTTGACCATTGAGGAAGAGTCTGTTCTTTTGTTTTGATACTATCTTCTCTTTAATGTTTATTTTCCTTCTTTGGTGATTAAAAATGTGAGGATGGTAATGTGAGAAATTATAAATTAATTATAGCTACATCCTATAAAGAAATGTTCTATAGGTGGCATATTACCCAGATAAAATTAGCAAAATTAAATAACCAACTATCACCTTACTGCTGGAAATGTCATCAAGAATTAGGTACTTACTTCCACCTATGGTGGCAATGTAAAAAAGCACAGAATTACTGGAATATAATTGGACTCTGGATTGATGAAATACTAAATTTGAAAATAGAAAAAACTCCGGAATGCTTCCTTCTGGGTATCCTCAGACAAAAGCTTCCCAAAATTCAAATACACTTAATCATCCATCTAACCACTGCAGCCAGATTAACATTCGCGCAGTGGTGGAAAAACGAAGATGTACCCCCAAAAGACTGATTAAATACTATGCAGAGATGACTATGCTAACCATGGCAGTCAGAAATGAAACCGAGTCCTCATTTAATAATTGTTGGGATCCCTTCTACAGATGGTTAAAAAAGAGAGAACAATATGTTTAAACAATGGAATGATCTGTATAAATTAGACTAGACACAAATCCGGTATAAAATCTTTCCCTTTCCTTTCTAATAGTTACAAGAGATATTAGATATATAAATATGACATTTTATTTTTAGTTTCAAAATCTCTATATTATGATTAATTCAACGCTTGCTTCTACTTATCTATATGATTAATCTTGACCTAAGGTAATGAGCTAATAAATTTGAAATCAGTTCATATTCTCAACACAGCTCCACTGTACACTCGCCCACCCTTTTTCTTTTCTCTTTCTTTTCCTTTCTCTTCTTTTCTTCTCCCCTTTCTCTTTCCCCTTCTCCTCCTATCTATTTTCTCTCTATCCCCCTTTCTGTAAGTCTATATGTTTACCAATTGTTATACTTTTACATCTAGACATATTGTAGTGTACTAAGACTCAATTGTTAACTGTAATGATCATTTTTTATGTTTTGTATATTTGTAAATGAAAACTTTTTAAAAATTAAAAAAAATATGTGAGGATGGTGAAAATGAAGCTTTACATTCTTGTCTGAGGATGTCTTTCCGAGCATTTCCCAAAAGTGCTTTTCCAAAAGACGAATTGACCTTTTTTTCTCATCCCAAAGCCTCTTCAATTCTTCTTCAGAACTAAACTTGACAGCCTAGGTTTTTGAACAGTCTCCATATTTTGCAAAAACAAGAACCAAGATTGTCTTGTCACTTGAGGCTCATATTGATTGTGCAAAATAAAGAACATATTTATTTTCATTTATTTATTTTGTCCAATACACAATGAGGGTTTTACTGGGTATATATATATATATATATAGACATACACAGTAAAATACATGATGACGGTTATAGAGGAGATACTCATAGTAAAATATATCTAAGAAAGAATAGAAAAGAAGATATAGTAATAGAACATATCAATGAAAGAATAGAAGAAGAGATATAGGAATAGAAGAAAGCTATAGGAGATATAGGAGAACAACTTATACAGTATATAATCACAAACGCCTCTCAACCGCCCCCCCCCCCCGGCAGGTGATTGCAGTTTGGGTCTCTTCTAAAGAAAGGTTGGGTGATGGGCTGTTCTAGAAACAAGGAAAGGGTGTGTGTATAAGAAGAAAAGACAGTGGGGTGGGGAGGGAGGCAGAGAGAGAGAGGGAAGCCATGGGGGAGGTTCTCCCCTCTTGCAAGCTGTCTCTATGGGAGGGGTCTGCTCCTCCTCCCCACCTCTGATTCGCTTAAAGTTTCAGCATTGATTGCCCTCCACAGTATTTTTTCACCTCCTGCTCCTCCCACCCAATATTCTTCCTAGCAACCAGGTCCCCAGTGACCCTTATTTATTTATTTTGTCCAATACACAATGAGGGTTTTAGTGGGTATATATATATCTATCTATATAGATCTATCCTAGTCTCCCTTAATTTTCAAATTCAGCTTAAACATGTGACATATATATATATATATATATATATATATATATATATACACATAATAAAATACATGATGAAGGTTATAGAGGAGATACTCATAGTAAAATATATCTAAGAAAGAATAGAAAAGAAGATATAGTAATAGAACATATCAATGAAAGAATAGAAGAAGAGATATAGGAATAGAAGAAAGCTATAGGAGATATAGGAGAGCAATAGGACAGGGGACGGAAGGCACTCTAGTGCACTTGTACTCGCCCCTTACTGACCTCTTAGGAATCTGGATAGGTCAACCATAGATGATCTAAGGGTAAATTGTTGGGGGTTTGGGGATGACACTATGGAGTCCGGTAATGAGTTCCACGCTTCGACAACTCGGTTACTGAAGTCATATTTTTTACAGTCAAGTTTGGAGCGGTTAATATTAAGTTTAAATCTGTTGTGCACTCTTGTGTTGTTTTGGTTGAAGCTGAAGTAGTCGCCGACAGGCAGGACGTTGCAGCATATGATCTTGTGGGCAATACTTAGATCTTGTTTAACGCGTCTTAGTTCTAAACTTTCTAGGCCCAGGATTGAAAGTCTAGTCTCGTAGGGTATTCTGTTTCGAGTGGAGGAGTGAAGGGCTCTTCTGGTGAAGTATCTTTGGACGTTTTCAAGGGTGTTGATGTCTGAGATGCGATATGGTTTCCAAACAGATGAGCTGTATTCGAGGATGGGTCTGGCAAAAGTTTTGTAAGCTCTGGTAAGTAGTGTAAGATTGCCACAGCAGAAGCTACGTAGGATTAGGTTTACAACTCTTGAAGCCTTCTTGGCTATTTTGTTGCAGTGGGCTTTGTTGTTAGTATGCCGAGGTCTTTAACCGAGTGGGGATTATCTGCGATAATTTGATTATTCAGTTCGTATTTGGAGCTCAGATTCTTTTCCCCAATGTGTAGGACAGAGCATTTGCTAGTTGAGATTTGGAGTTGCCATGTGTTGGACCACTCAGAAACAGAGTTCAGGTCTTTTTGGAGAGTAATTGTGTTATCGGTGGTGTTGAAGAATTTTACATCATCGGCGAAGAGGACACAGTTGCTTGTGATGTAATTGCAAAGGTCAATGATGTAGAGAATGAAGAGTGTTGGTCCCAGTACACTACCTTGGGGAACACCGCTTTTAACTGGGACGGGGGTGGATATGGTGCTTCCTATTTTGACCACTTGTTGTCTGTTTGACAGCAATGCTGTAATCCAGCTGTGGAGGGATCCTGAGATGCCATAGGATTTGAGTTTTAGGAGTAGTTTGTCGAGGACCATTGAATCAAAGGCTTTGCAGAAGTCGATATAAATTGCATCTATAGATTTCCCTTGATCTAGATGAGTTGTCCATATATTTTTGCAGTGGAGAAGCTGCAGGTTGCAGGATAGTTTTCTTCTGAAACCAAATTGTTTGTTAGAGAGCAAATGATTAGTTTCTAGATGGAGAGTAATTGATAGGTTTATAATTGATTCCATGACTTTGCATGGGACGCAGCATAGTTAAATTGGTCTGTAGTTATCAACAAGAGAGGGGTCTCCTTTTTTGAAGATGGGGATGACCATTGCTTTCGACCATAGCTTAGGAAGTGTGCTGGTTCTGAAGTATTTTTCAAAAATTATGCTTAGTGGTTCAGCTATGGCAGAAGAAAGCTTTTTTAGGAAGTAAGCACAAAGACCATCTGGTCCGACTGATAGAGAAGGATTAAGGTCACGTAATGCTTTTTCAACTCGGTCTTCAGAGAAGTCTACTTGCCAAGTAGACTTCTCTGAAGGTCGTTGAGGGAGTTTGAGATGCGATTGATGAGTCTTTGAGTTTATTGTTGACAAAGTTGTAGAAAGCTGTATTAGATTTGTTGCTTAGGAGATTTTCCTCTTGTTTGCTGTAGTAGTTCAGGCATTCTGCTTTTATTTGATTGCAAATGCTTTTATATCGGCTTTTGAAGTTGGAAACTTGTCCTTTTTTGTTTTTCCTCCAGAGAGATTTTTTCCTTGTTTGTAATTTTCTTATTAAGATGGGGAGGTTATTTTTTTTGTTTATGGTACATGTTAGAGGTACATGAAGTCTGATGATAATTTTCATTTCGAGTAGGAACTTGTTAAAAGTGTCAGACAATATCACATTGTCTGACACTTTTAACAAATTCTGCTTAGCCTATTGAAGAACAGAAATATTTTTTTCTGCAGCAGAATTTTTGCTTCCTGTTAACTGCTACTCCAATGTACGACAAATTTGGGACTTTGTAAGCAAGGTTGCCTAGGATGGACAGAACCTGTTTAACTGACTTGTGCTAACTCTTCAATTCTAAATAATGTATTTGAGAATTACTGTATTTCCCCAAAAATAAGATCCTGCCTTTTTTTTTGGAATCTCCTGAAATATTAAGTTATATTGACCTTTGAGATACATTGAGTTTTTGCATTTTTGACTTTTATTTATTTATTAGATTTGTATGCCACCCCTCTCCGTAGAAGCACAGAGGTCTTGCAAGTTGTGTGGACTCTTCTATCTCTCTCCAGAAGCTTCACCTTCTTTGAAAACCTTTTGCAAAATGTCCTTCATGCTCTCCTTGGACTGAGCCCCTTTTTTTCTTCCAACTAGATAATAAATCACTGGATTAATACTGCTGTTTAGACTGGCGAACAGCACACTAATAGCAACTGGATATTCTAGTTTGTTTGCAATGTTTTTACTAGAAAAACTAATAATCACTGCGAGGACACTTAATGGAAAAGCAAGGATGAGGAAACAGAGAAGTGTAATTAAAATCATCATTAAAAGCCTGCCCTGATTCTTCTGTTTAGCTTTCAAACAAATTGTGATGAAAAGTATCATGGTTGAGACTGTGATCAATGGAAGGCAAACTATCGCAGACACAAGGAAGTGGAAATGAAACACACTGTCACTTGCAAAGAGTTTAATAACTCTCATAATTCCATTCAGGAGGAAAGAGGAGATCCACAGGAGGACACACACCTGGGAGGATAATTTTTTGGGCCGTGAACAGCGATGCCAGATTGGAAAAAGGACAGCTATGCACCGGTCGATGCTGATGGCAGTCAGAAGAAAATTTGAATTGATGTACATCATGTGGGAGAAAAAGAGATAGAAAAGTAAGAGGATTTTGCTTTCGCCATAATCAGTAAATAAATTGATAAAATATACAAATTCAGATACGAGGTAGCCAAAGTCTGCAACAGCCAAGTTAAGGATGAATGTGGTGAAAGGGTTTCTCTTAATCTGGAAGCCAAGTAGCCAGATGATGTAGCCATTGCCCACAAGTCCAATACAACAAGTAATTAAAATAACGCCTAGCCAAATAATCCATCCTAAGTCAGAAAGGGTGATATCTTCGGCATTCTCAGAGGAGTGACTAGCATTGTAGTATTCATAATAGTTCTGGGTAGTAGGCAGATCTTCCAAGCTGAAATTCATCATTAAGTTTGTGTAATATTCTGAAAAACTTTTTGAATGAAAGCTCCTAATAGATAAAAAGAAAGAAGAGTGGATTCAGTTAATCGTGTCTCCTAAGTAAAACCAGTATTGTCATAGCTAACAATATCTAAGAGGCTGTCAACCTGCACTCCAAAGGCAAGTGTGAAAGGCAATATAATAATATAATATAATATAATATAATATAATATAATATATTATATTATAATATAATATAATATAATATAATATATTATATTATAATATAATATAATATAATATAATATAATATAATATAATATAATATAATATAATATAATATAATATAATATAATATAATATAATATAATATAATATAATATAATATAATATAATATAATATAATATAATATAATATAATATAATATAATATAATATAATATAATATAATATAATATAATATAATATAATATAATATAATATAATATAATATAATATAATATAATATAATAATATAATCAATATAATAATAATAATAATAATAATAATAATAATAATAATAATAATAACAACAACAACAACAACAATTTATTAGATTTGCATGCCGCCCCTCTCCGAAGACTCGGGGCGGCTCACAAAATAATAACAATATGACAATGTAACAAATCTAATATTTAAAAAACATCTAAAAAGCCATCATTTAAAAACCAGACAACGCAAGCATACCATACATAAAACTATATAAGCCTGGGGGAGATGCCTGGTGATACAGGTGGGTCTTAAGCAATTTACGAAAGACAAGGAGAGTCGGGGCAGTTATGATCTCTGAGGGGAGTTGATTCCAGAGGGCCGGGGCTGCCACAGAGAAGGCTCTTCCCCTGGGGCCCGCCAGACGACATTTGTTTAGTCAATGGGATCCGGAGAAGGCCAACTCTGAGGGACATTATAGGCCGCTGGGATTTGTGCAGCAGAAGACAGTTCCGGAGGTAATCTGGTTCAATGCCATGTAGGGCTTTATAAGTCATTACCAACACTTTGAATTGCGACCGGAAACTGATCGGCAGCCAATGCAAGCCACGGAGTTTTGGAGAGATGTAGGAGAATCTAGGTAACCCCATGATAGCTCTCACGGCCGCATTCTGTACGATCTGAAGTTTCCGAACACTTTTCAAAGGTAGCCCCATGTATAGAGCATTGCAGTAGTCGAACCTTGAGATGGTGAGGGTATGAGCGACTGTGAACAATGACTCCCTGTCCAAATAGGGCTGCAGCTGGTGCACCAGGCGAACCTGTGCAAACACCCTCCTCGCCACAGCCGAAAGATGATGTTCCAATGTTAGCTGTGGATCGAGGAGGATGCCCAAGTTGCGGACCCTCTCCGAGGGGGGCAATAATTCCCCTCCCAGGGTAATGGACGGAAAGATGGAATTGTCCTTGGGAGGCAAAACCCACAGCCACTCCGTCTTGTCAGGGATATCAGACACAATATAAATTTGGAGGAATGGGTAAGGATATGGAACACGAACTGTAAATTAACAGTGTTGACTGCATTTAAAGAAAATCAATTTAAAACACTGTAAAGATGGCACAACACACTGCCAAGACTAGCAAAAGAGTATATAGGCAGAAGTAAGAAAGGAAGCAATTAGTTTAAAATTAATTTAATTTTAAGCAGCCCCGAATTCTCGGAGAAGGGCGGCATATAAAGGAAGGAAGGAAGGAAGGAATACATAAATAAATAAATAAATAAATTCAAATTGTTGGAAGTGCAGAAGGTAGGAAGGAACCTATTATCACATGTGGTGGCAATGTCCTAAGGTAAAAAAGTATTGGGAACAGATTATAATAGGGATGCCAGGAATAATAGGTGAACCAATAGAATTCATACAAGAATTATTTCTATTAGGAATAATTGATAAAAAGACAAAAAATGATAAAGAAATTTTGAAAATATTTCGACACCTTCTTTTTTGGGGCATCCTCTCAAATAATGAAACCAGCTATCATTTCACACCAAGGCTTCTTTTCACTCTCCTTAGTTCTAGATTGGTTCCCTCTATTCTTTAAGAATGGAAGATTTCTTGTAAGTATCTGTTTAAACTTTCTCTGATTAACTGGAACTTTCCCAGATAATACACAAACAAATGGAATGAATTTTCATACAGAATCAGAGTCCCAAAACTGATGAAAAACAATCACAGGTCAGCTAATTTCTTACTCCCTTGACCTTGGATGAGTGAAAATCAGGAAACCTCAGCTGAGACTTTTATGACTGTTAACATAGAAATATCAGGTGTAGAAATATGCAGCTACTGAAGGAATGCCTATTGATCTGTTTGCACGAATCCCAGCGACTAGTTCGATCCCACAGAGTGGGTCTTCTCCAGGTCCCGTCAACTAAACAATGTCGCTTGGCAGGACCCAGGGGAAGAGCCTTCTCTGTGGCGGCCCTGGCCCTCTGGAATCAACTCCCCCCAGAGATTAGAATTGCCCCCACCCTCCTTGCCTTTCGTAAGCTACTTAAAACCCACCTCTGCCGCCAGGCATGGGGGAATTGGCCTTTACAACTTAATGCATGGTATGTCTGTCTGTATGTTTGGTTTTTTATTATAATGGGTTTTAATTGTTTTTTAGTATTGGATTATTGTTATACGCTGTCTTATTATTGCTGTTAGCCCCCCCAAGTCTCTGGAGAGGGGCGGCATACAAATCCAATAAATAAAATAAATAAATAAATAAATAAATAAATAAATAAATAAATAAATAAATAAATAAATAAATAAATAATAAAATAAATATCCCTGGGTCTAATTAAATCTTTCCAAATTGTAAGTTACCTGAAAGTGATGGTCCAAACTCTTCAAAGTTGATGAAGGGAAGATTATTGTGTCACAAAATGGAAGTGACCACGGATGGCAGGATCTGCAAAGGCAAAATGACTTTAAATCCAATTCAGATGTAGTTCATTGACAGCAGGGAAATCCATCCACCGGATCTTGAGTTAGAAGTTTCAAAGAATTGTCTGCAGACTTGGACACACCCGGAAGTAGAGCCTGAGAAGAAATCTTCATAGGTGTTTTTTTTATAAAAGGAACAGGGTTCAACATAGCAGGTGAGGATCAATCTGCTGCAGAAAACCTGAAGAGTGTTTGCTTCTGGCATGAAAAAGTTGAAATATACACACATTCGTTGTGGATTTCCTAATCAGTAACCACCACCATGTGAACTTCATGATGTGATCCTTGTCTGTCTAAGATAATCACCAATAGTTGACCTTTTGCTTCTAGCATGAAGAAGAAACTCTAAATTATTATTATTTATTATTTATTATTATTTATTAGATTTGTATGCCGTAGACTCGAGGCGGCTCACAACAATAACAAAGATAATGTAAGAACAAATCTAATAATTTAAAAAACACTACAAACCCCATTATTAAAAGCAAGCATACACACAAACATACCATGTATAAACTGCATAGGTCCGGGGGAGATGTCTCAGTTCCCCCATGCCTGACGGCAGAGATGGGTCTTAAGAACTTTACGAAAGGCAAGGAGGGTGGGGGCAGTTCTGATATCTGGGGGAAGCTGGTTCCAGAGGGTCGGGGCTGCCAGAGAGAAGGCTCTTCTCCTGGGTCCCGCCAAATGACATTGTTTAGTTGACGGGACCCGGAGAAGGCCAACTCTGTGGGACCTAACCAGTCGCTGGGATTCGTGTGGCAGAAGGCGGTCCCGGAGATATTCTGATCCATGCATACTCTATTGTCCTATCTAATCAAAATCTAGTACCATGTGATACAAGATTATTATTATTATTATTATTATTATTATTATTATTATTATTATTATTATTATTATTATTATTATTAATTAGATTTGTATGCCACCCCTCTCTGAAGACTTGGGAGGGCTCACAGCATACAATATAAAACAGTGAATACAGAGACAAATCTAATTAATTAAAAAACTATGTAAGCTAAAAAAAATGAATATATTAAAAATCAATCAAACAAATTCAAATCACAGCCATACATCACAGTTACTGGCCAGGGGGTCCAGATCTAATAGCCCCAAGGCTGGCGGCATAAGTGAGTCTTAAGGTTACACAACCCTGAGTAGTGATACACCATTACTACTCAAAAAGAAGCACAGAAGTCTTGCAAGTTGTGTGGGCTCTTCTTTCTCCCTCCAGTTGCTTCACCTTCTTTGAAGATCCTTTTGCAATATGACCTTCACGCTCTCCTTGGACTGAGCCCCTTTTTTTCTCCCAACTAGATCATAAATCTCTGGATTGATACTGCTGTTTAGACAGGAGAACAGCACACTAATAGCAACTGGATGTTCTAATTTGTCTGCAACGTTAGACAGGCAAGCGGCATGCTATAAATAACTGGATATACTAATTTATCCACAACTTCGCTACTAGAAAAACTAACAATGACTGCAGTGGCCCTTAATGGAAAAGCAAGGATGAGGAAACAGAGAAGAGTAATTAAAATCATCAATAAAAGCCGACCCTGATTCTTGTGATTGAATTTAAGACACACTTTGAAGAGAAGGATTGCAGTAAAGAATGTGATCAATGGAAGGCACATTGTAGCAGTCACAAGGAAATGGAAATTGAGCACACCGTAGTTTCCAAAGACTCTTAGAATACTGCTAATTCCACTCAGGAGGAAAGAAGAGATACACAGGAGCTAACCTTTGAGGAAATATGTTTTGGCTGGGAACAGCGATGACAGATTGGGGAAAAATGAACATTTTTTCATTTCAATTTTCATTTCATTATGTTCATAATGAAATGAAAATTGAAATTAAAAAAATGCTTATTTGTTTATTTTGTTCAGAAATTCCCCCCCCCCATGGCTGTGTGCAATTATTTCACTTTATATATGTTGTGGTTAGCTCTAGCCCAGCTCCTGCCCCAAGGGCTGTGGATGTGGGGGAGACATCCACATGCTGCAGGCCTGTTTTGCCCCTGGTGGAATCTGCTGATGAAGGCTCCTCTGACCAAGACAGGGAGGAGGAGAGTATGGCAGACAGCTCAGAAGGAGATCAATTATCTAGCTCCTCCTTGGATTCAGAACAAGAGTTAATGATACAGCCACGCATGAGGAGAGTGATGCATAGGCAACAAAAACTGAGAGATTATTATCAAAGAAAATGAGGCCACCTGTGGTTGGGTGGGGCTGTGGTAATTAGTGAGGCTGCTATAAATAGCAGCCTGTGGGTTTGGCCATTGTGAAGGATTATCTGATCGTTGTGTTTCGTGACTGCTTTACTGACTTTGACTTTTTGTGTGCTGATTTTTCCCTGCTTTGAAACTAAACCAGAGCAAAGTGTGTTTCACTTTGTGAAAGAAGAAGGACTGTGAATTGCCTCACAGCTGCAAGCTAAGTATCACAGAACTGATAAGGGACTTGTGCAAATTACCAGTTTGTTTGGAGATGAGGGCTCTTTGCTATACCAAAAGAGGGCTTAGTTTAAATGAATTTTCATTATAAAGGACCTTGTTTTGAATTTTCAAACGTGTGTGTCTGAAATTTGTACCTATGAATTTTTGGGAGGATTCTACCAGAGAGCCCGACAGAACATTATATATGTAAGCCTTCCAATTTTGAATACCTTTGGCCTTTGCATACTAATTTGAACATTTCTGAACATAATGAAATGAAAATTAAAATGAAAAAAATGATGCTTATTTGTTTATTTGCGAGTATAAGACCATATGGTCTTATAGTATAAGCCTACTTGAGTATAAGCCTAGATTTGATACTGGAGCTGCGGTTCCAGTAGCAACATTTTGCTCAGTTTATACTCAAGTATAAGCCTAATCTATATAGAAAGTGAAATAATTGCCCAGAGACCTGGGGGGGGAGGCACTTTTCTGAGCAAAACAAACAAATAAGGAACTTTTTTTTCATTTCAATTTTCATATCATTGTGTTTAGAAATGTTCAAATTAGTATACTAGCAAAAAAGTATTCAAAAAGACCATTCCAGTAGTTAGAACTAACCTTTTTATACTCCGGGTCTAAAAGGACCCTGAGGGTAACAAATGTATAGTAACTGTGTGGAAAGTTGAAAAAATAGGATAGTTGAAAGAAATTTGGTCCCACCTATAAGATTACAACCTCCAGTAACAATGTGGTTGTTTGCTACTCAGAAGGAAGCACGGAGGTATTGCAAATGGGTTTGAGTTCTCCTAGTTGCTTTCTGTAGCTTCACCTTCTTTGAAGACCTTTTGCAAAATGACCTTCACGCTCTCCTTGGACTTAGAGCCTTTTCTTCTCCCAACTAGATAATATATCACTGGGTTAATACTGCTATTTAGACAGGCAAGCAGCATACTATAAATGACTGGATATTTCAATTTATATGCAACTTTGGTACCAGAAAAACTGATAATCGCTGCAAGGATACTTAATGGAAAAGCAAGGATGAGGAAACAGAGAAGAGTAATTAAAATCATCAGCAAAAGCCTGCCCTGGTTCTTCCGTTTAGTTTTCAAACACATTGCGATGAAAAGGATCACAGTTGAGATTGAGATCAATGGAAGACTAACTGTAGCGGTCACGAGGAAGTGGAAATTAAACGCACTGTTGCTTGCAAAGACTTTTACAACCCTCCTAATTCCACTCAGGAGGAAAGATGAGATCCACAGGAGGACACACACCCTGGAGGACAAATGTTTTGGCCGGGAACAGCGATGCCAGATTGGGAAGAGGACAGCCACACACCGGTCGATGCTGATGGCAGTCAGCAGAAAGCTTGAATTGATGTACATCATGTGGGAGAAAAAGACACAGATGTGGTAGAAAATTCCGCCTTCTTGAATATTGGTAAATATAGTGATATAATGTATAAATATAGATGCGAGGTAGCCAAAGTCTGCAATGGCCAAGTGAAGGATGAATGTGGTGAAACGGTTTCTCTTAATCTGGCAGCCAAGTAGCCAAATGATGTAGCCATTGCCCACAAGTCCAATACAACTGGCAATGAAAATAATGACAATTACAAGTATCCAAAGAATTACTGCTAAATCCGAAAGGCTGTTCTCTTCTTTATTCTCATACGAGCCACTGGCATTGTTATATTCATAATAGCTTTGTGTAGAATCCAGATCTCCAGAGCTGGGATTCATGATGAAGCTTTTGTAACCTTCTGAAAATCTTCTGAATGCAAGCCCCTTTTGTAGGAAAAGAAAGAAGAGTCGACTCAGTCATTCATGTCTACTAAATCGGTGGTCACTAATCATTCCGGCTTAGGGGACCAGCAGAAGTAGTGGGGGAGAGAGAGAAGGATGATTCTGTGGATAAATGCAGCTTCATACTGGTTGCATCTGCTGACCCATTACTTTGACCAAGTTCTGAAAGGACTGCAGGAACTTTCTGATGGTGAGAGCGGTCAACCAGTGGAACAGCTTGTAAGAGCTCCAACAATTGAGACTTTCAACATAGAAACATAGAAGACTGACGGCAGAAAAAGACCTCATGATCCATCTAGTCTGCCCTTATACTATTTTCTGTATTTTATCTTAGGATGGATATATGTTTGTCCCAGGCATGTTTAAATTCAGTTACTGTGGATTTACCAACTAGATCTGCTGGAAGTTTGTTCCAAGGATCTACTACTCTTTCAGTGAAATGATATTTTCTCATGTTGCTTTTGATCTTTCCCCCAACTAACTTCAGATTGTGTCCCCTTGTTCTTGTGTTCACTTTCCTATTAAAAACACTTCCCTCCTGGACCGTGTTTAACCCTTTAACATATGTTTCAATCATGTCCCCCCCTTTTCCTTCTGTCCTCCAGACTATACAGATTGAGTTCATTAAGTCTTTCCTGATACGTTTTATGCTTAAGACCTTCCACCATTCTTGTAGCCCGTCTTTGGACCCGTTCAATTTTGTCAATATCTTTTTGTAGGTGAGGTCTCCAGAACTGAACACAGTATTCCAAATGTGGTCTCACAAGCACTCTATATAGCGGGATCATAATCTCCCTCTTCCTGCTTGTTATACCTATAGCTTTGCAGCCAAGCATCCTACTTGCTTTCCCTACTGCCTGACTGCACTGTTCACCCATTTTGAGACTGTCAGAAATCACTACCCTAAATCCTTCTCTTCTGAACAATTGAGACTCCTGCTTGGGGTGAGGGGTGAGCGGAGTCAGACTATATGACCTACAAGGTCCCTTCTAACTCTACTAGTATTGGATATAAATATGACCAGAAACATTTTGCTATGAAATATTAGGGATTTTAAAAATACTGATGCTGAAGGAATGGCTGTTGGCCTGTTTGCATATTTTTATTGATTGATTGATTTTGACCATTACACAATGAGGGTTTTAGTGGGTATACACATAGTAAAATACATAATGAAGGTTATAGAGGATATACTCATAGTAAAATATATCTAAGAAAGAATAGAAGATATAGGAATAAAATATATCAATGAAAGAATAGAAGAAGAGAAGAAGAGATATAGAGAATAGAAGAGAAGAGGAGAGCAATAGGACAGGGGATGTAAATTGCACTTTAGTGCAATTATTATTATTCTTATTATTATTATTATTATTATTATTATTATTAAGATTTGTAGGTCGCCCCTCTCCGTAGACTTGGGGCGGCTCACAGCAATAATAAAAACAATGTACAATAACAAATCTAATATTTAAAAATATCTAAAAACCCATAAATTAAAAAGAGACCTACACACAAACATACCATACATAGACTACGTAGGCTTGGGGGAGATGTCTCAATCCCCCCATGCCCGATGGCAGAGGTGGGTTTTAAGGAGTTTGCGAAAGGCAAGGAGGGTAGGAGCAGTCCTAATCTTCAAGGGCAGTTGATTCCAGAGGGTCGGGGACGCCACAGAGAAGGCTCTTCCCCTGGGTCCTGCCAGACAACATTGTTTCATCGATGGGACCCGGAGAAGGCCAACTCTCTGGGACCTAACTGGTCACTGGGATTTGTGCGGCAGAAGGTGGTCCTGGAGATAATCTGATCCGATGCCATGAAGCGTTTTATAGGCATAACCAACACTTTGAATTGTGACCAGAAACCGATCGGCAACCAATGCAGACTGCGGAGTCTTGATGAAACATGGGCATATCTGAGAAAGCCCATGATTGTTCTTGCAGCTGCATTCTGCACGATCTGGAGTTTCAGAACACTCTTCAAAGATAGCCCCATTTAGAGAGCGTTACAGTAGTCGAACCTCGAGGTGATGAGGGCATGAGTGACTGTGAGCAGTGAGTCCCAGTCCAAGTAGGGTTGCAACTGGTGCACCAGGCGAACCTGGGCAATCACCCCCTTCGCCACACCTGAAAGATGTTTCCCTAATTTAAGCTGTGGATCGAGGAGGACGCCCAAGTTGCGGACCCTCTCTGAGGGTGTCAATTAAACCTTCCCAAATGGTAACATACCTGAACACCAAAGCTATCAAAGGAGCCTTCAAATGTGGTGAGTTGAAGATTATTGTGTCACTTTTGGCGATGAAGTAACTGGAGATGGCAGGATCTGAAGGCAAAATGTCCTTAAGTCCAATTCATATGTAGTTCATCAACAGAAGGGAAGTCCATCCACCCGATCTTGAGTCACAAGGCTCAAAGAACTTTCTGAAGATTTGGGTAGACCTGGAATTAGATCTTGATCCGAAATCTTCCAAGGTGTTTTTTATATAAAGCACAGGTTCAGTGCCAGCCTAGCAGGTGAGGACTGGTCTCCTATAGAAAAGTTGGAGAGCTTTTGCTTCTGGCTTGAGAAAGAAACTCTAAAAGATGCACAAAGACTTGGTATCCTGTTTAATCATAACCCAGCACCATGTGATGGAAGATGTGATCCTTGTCTGTCTTAAGATAATTGCCAACTATCAGTATAGAAGAGAGAGAGAGATGGTTTGAGCCTGCTAAGGCAATGAAACCCAAAGCCAAGGCAGACAGAGTTAAATTTGAAGAAACATGCTTTGAAAAAAGGCTTTTTTGGGAACAGGAGAAATTGTTCTCCAGATTATATTTCTTTTAAAATGCTCTGATTAAGGAGACTTTGCTTGTTGATGTTAGAAGATGAAAGAACAAAACCTCCCTGACAGTTGAATTTCTCAGCTGATAAATGGGACTCTGACCACTGAAGAAGAAACCCAGCTGATCACAGTCGTTCAACAGTGCATTCTCTACTTTGGTTTTGATACTATCTTCTCCTAGGTTGATTTCCTATCTTAAAAATATGAGGATGGAAATAATGTGTTCTGCCGGGCTCTCTGATAGGAGCCTCCTGAAAATTCAAGGGTACAAATTTCAGACACACACATGTTTGAAAATTCAAAACAATGTTCTTTATCACAAAATTCAAAATAAACAAAGCACTCTTTTATTTTTATTGCAAAGAGCACTCTTCCCAAAACAACCGGGTAGTCTGTACAGTTTCCCTTAAGCAGTCATTAAGTACTTAGCCAGCAGCTGTGAAGAAACTTCACACCCTTTCTTCTTCCAACGAAGTGAGACACACACACGTTGCTTCTTCTTCCAACGAAGTGAGACACACACACACACACACACGTTGCTTCTTCTTCCAACGAAGTGAGACACACACACACACACACGTTGCTCTGCTTTGGTTTCAAAGACGTGAAAAAGCAACAATTTATATATGGTATGCTTGTGTGTATGTCTATTAGTATATGGGGTCTTTTTAAAAAATCTTTAATATTTTAAATTTGTTAGATTATTTGTGATTTGTTTCCGCGTGTTGTGAGCCGCCCCGGGTCTTTGGAGAGGGGCGGCATACAAATCTAAGTAATAAATAAAATAAAATAAATAAACAAAGTCCAGCACACAGGATTCCTGACGAACTGCGAACAGATATTCTTCCACAACGGCCAAACCCACATGCTGCTATTTATAGCAGCAGCCCTAATTACTGGAGCCCCACCCAAACACAGGTGGCCTCCCTTATTTCCTTACTTGGTCTCTTCTACGCATAATTCTGCACTTGCGTGGTTCCAAAACGTGAATCAATGGAAGATAAGGGAGATTGACTACCTGGGCTGTGTGCCAAGCCCTCCTCTGCTGAGTCACTCCCCCCTTCTTCTTCGTCCGAGGAAACTAAACTCTGAACTGATTCAGTCAGCAATAACACAGGCCTGTGACAGGCCCCTGCATCCAGCTCCCCATTCCCTGGGGCAGGAGCTGGGCCAGAGCCAACCACAACATAATGAAGCTTAACCTCTCTCCCTGGTTGATGCTTTTTTGACCATTGCCCAAAGGTGCTTTTCCAAATGCAACTGGAAATTCTTTTCTTTTTTCTTTGAAAACATTTTCTGAAACTGAACTTTACAACCAAGGGTCTTGAATAGTCTCATTCTTTTTTTTCCGGAGTAATTTTTTAAATTTTTTCTTCCACATCATATAATACAAAAAGCCATATACCTTCTCTTTTGTTACAATAAAATGGTTTTGGATTAGTACATCTTATATAATCAAATAATATATTCTTAAATCCCATCTATTTAATTTTGGTTATCGTCACAAACCCTTTAGTTTAGTTTAGTTTAGTTTAGTTTATTTAGATTTGTATGCCGCCCCTCTCCAAAGACTCGGGGCAGCTAACAACAATAAAAAACAATGTAACAAATCTAATATTAAAAAGTAATCTAAAAAACCCCAATTTAAGAGACCAATCATACCAACAAACATACCATGTATAAATTCTATAAGCCTAGGGGGAAGGGAGAAAAATTTTTCAATTCCCCCATGCCTGACAACAGAGGTGGGTTTTAAGGAGCTTGCGAAAGGCAATGAGGGTGGGGGCAACTCTGATATCTGGGGGGAGCTGGTTCCAGAAGGTCGGGGCCACCACAGAGAAGGCTCTTCTCCTGGGTCCCGCCAAATGACATTGTTTAGTCGACGGGACCCGAGGAAGGCCAACTCTGTGGGACCTAACCGGTCGCTGGGATTCGTGCGGCAGGAGGCGGTCCCGGAGATATTCCTTTCTTTCTAATTTCATCATCCAGATAAATCTCCATTAATGTCTAATTAAATCCATCATTAATATTCCTTAAAACTACTGGTAAAATCAATATCTTTCAGATCTTATAATCTCAATATCAACGCCGTAGTGCCTTCTTCCCTCTTAGTAAAAATCTCAAAACAGACTAAAAACCCTTATATCTAATTTTATCAGTATAAAAATTATATACATTATCAAGTTAAAAAACAAGCAAATACAAACATTTAAATTCATTACTTATTATTATGCCATTATTATATTTCATCAACCCCCTCTTGATAAACTACAAATAAGCAATAAAAACAGATACTTTGATTTTCAAATCTATAAACCCCATTTAACACACTAGTCCAAATTAAACAATCCCTAGAAGTCTAAATTAAACCTACTTAAATCGCCTTAATATATTTCATTTACTTATTTACTTATACATTTTATCCAAATTCATAAATCTACTACTGCTAAATTAATCAAGAAGTAACTGCTAAAATTAAAAAAAAACTATTATAAAATATTATTAATATAATCAACCATTTTCAAAGAGCCATTTTCCTTATCTATATTTAATATCTGTCTCTCCCATATTTTATATTGCTTATTATTATTATTATTATTATTATTATTATTATTATTATTAATTGGATTTGTATGCCACCCCTCTCCGCAGACTCGGGGCAGCTAACAACATGTAACAACATGTAACAATCCAATTTAATAAAACAACTAAAGACCCTTATTTATAGTCTCCTTATTCTTCAGTTGGTGATTATCTTGCAAAAACAAGAACCAGATTGTCTTGTCACTTGATGCTCACATTGATTGTGCAAGATAAAAAAACATATCACATTGTCTTGAGACATCAGAACAGAATGTTTTTTCCTGTGGCATTTCTGCTTCTTGTTACCTGCTACTCCAATGTATATTTGCTAAGGACTGTTTGTACCCACCTGTAGCTGTTTCTCTTTCCATCCTTTTTTATTGGCCTGGGGAATGTCAGTAATTGTTGCTTTATATGTGAATCCCTTATCTCTAGTTGAGCATATTAAATGTACAAGACCTTTCCATTAAATAAAACCCTGAAAATCTCTCTCACAATTGTTAGATATCAATTCAACGCACAGAAATATTGAATAAATTGAATTTTTTTCCAGTTTTGTTGTGGTTAGCTCTGGCCCAGCTCCTGCCCCCAAGGACTGTGGATGTGGTAGGGACATCCACATGCTGCAAGCCTGTTTTGCCCCTGGTGGAATCTGCTGATGAAGGCTCCTCTGACCAAGAAGACATGAGTGACAGGGAGGAGGAGAGTGTGGCAGACAGCTCAGAAGGAGATCAATTATCTAGCTCCTCCTTGGATTCAGAACAAGAGTTAATGATACAGCCACACATGCAGAGAGCGATGCATAGGCAGCAACAACTGAGAGATTATTATCAAAGAAAATGAGGCCACCTGTGGTTGGGTGGGGCTGTGGTCATTAGTGAGGCTGCTATAAATAGCAGCCTGTGGGTTTGGCCATTGTGGAGGATTATCTGATCGTTGTGTTTCGTGACTGCTTTACTGACTTTGACCCTTTGTGTGCTGATTTTCCCCCGCTTTGAAACTAAACCAGGGCAAAGTGTGTTTCACTTTGTGAAAGAAGAAGGACTGTGAATTGCCTCACAGCTGCAAGCTAAGTATCACAGGACTGATAAGGGACTTGTATAAATGACCAGTTTGTTTGGAGATGAGTGCTCTTTGCTATACCAAAAGAGGGCTTAGTTTAAGTGAATTTTCATTATAAAGAACATTGTTTTGAATTTTCAAACCTGTGTGTGTCTGAAATTTGTACCTGTGAATTGTTGGGAGGATTCTACCAGAGAGCCCGACAGAACATCTGTGAGGTGACTTTGCTTGGTTAGATGTCTGTTAGTTACAGTTTTACATCCTGAAGACAAATGGCCTTTCATCAGCATCTCAGACCCTCCCAAGTCAGATTAAAAGCTCTCCATAATTTCGAATTCGTGATCTATGTCTCTTAAACTACTACTCAGGAACCAGAATCAATGTCTTCAAGGAGATGGAACCCTAGACATTAGATAATAGCTAATATTCTTATTAGGTATTTTACCAGAAAATTTTAATAAAGAAGAAACATATTTGATTATACATAATTTAACAGCAGCTAGAATAGCATATGCACAAAATTGGAAGCTGATTAAAATTCCAGACGAAAGAGAAATATTATGTAAGATTTTAGATTGTGCTGAAATGAATAGGCTTACTTTAAAACTTAAAGATAAAGAGGAGTGGGATTAGTATAAGATTTGGGGAAAGTTTTATGAATGGTTGGAAACTAAAAATAATTGAGAAGTATTTTCTTTTACTTACTTTGGAAGAAATACACAATGATTTAATTTTAATCTATTAAAGACCCAGATGACAAAATAAGGACTGGTGGCAGCATTGGATAAGGAGTTTAACACAGAGATGAAAGGATCAAATTAGATATTGAGTTAAGATGTTAAGATGTTTATGTTGTATTATACATAGAAAAAGGGAATGTAAGGGACTAGATTTTATAATATTGTTATATGTACATGAAATATATCTCATGTGTGGTTAATTTTAATTAACTTAGCAAAGAAGAGTGTTGTGGTTAGCTCTGGCCCAGCTCCTGTTGCAAGGAATGTGGAGGTGGATGTGGGGGAGACATCCACATGCCGCAGGCCTGTTTTGCTCCCGATGGAATCTGCCGATGAAGCCTCCTCTGACCAAGGAAGCATGAGTGACAGGGAAGATAAAACGAGCGTCTCTCCATCTGTGGTCTCCCCCATTTGAGTCACTCTCTATGACATTAGCTCTGTGGTCTACCCTAATATTACTAACTGTCGGTAGAGCAGGGAGATCTCTAAATCTAAGTCATCCTTCGAGTCTGAAACCTCCTCACGCTGCAAGAGAGTACACACAACAGTTGTGATATTCAAATTTACTTTATATATAATCTATTCCATTATTATATAATATGATATACTTTCTTATTGGAATAACTATTTTATTAGACATATAGAATTATGGTTTATTGGATTTTTTTGTTGCAATATGCAGAATTATTTTATATATAATCTACTTGGCTTAAAGGATTATAAGAAAATTGCCTTTTGGAATAATGACTCCAACAGATTTGTAAGACTCAAATAAGAAGTGAATTTTATGACCAGTGATTAATGTAAAGGTTATTGTAATGTTTTATTTATTTATTTATTTATTTATTCATTCATTCATTCATTCATTCATTCATTCATTCATTCATTTATTAGATTTGTATGCCGCCCCTCTCCGAAGACTCGGGGCGGCTAACAACAATAAAGAAGACAATGTAAACAAATCTAATATTAAAAATAATCTTTAAAAACCCCAATTTAAGAAACCAATCATACAAACAAGCATATCATGTATAAATTCTATAAGCCATGGGGAAGGGAATGTTTCAATTCCCCCATGCCTGACGACAGAGGTGGGTTTTAAGGAGCTTGCGAAAGGCAAGGAGGGTGGGGGCAACTCTGATGTCTGGGGGGAGCTGGTTCCAGAGGGTAGGGGTCACCACAGAGAAGGCTCTTCTCCTGGGTCCCACCAAATGACATTGTTTAGTCGATGGGACCCAGAGAAGGCCAACTCTGTAGGACCTAACCGGTCGCTGGGATTCATGCGGCAGAAGGCAGTCCCGGAGATATTATGGTCCGATGCCATGAAGGGCTTTATAGGTCATAACCAACACTTTGAATTGTGACCGGAAATTGATCGGCAACCAATGCAGTCTGCGGAGTGTTGGTGTAACATGGGCCTGCCTTGGGAAGCCCATGATTGCTCTCGCAACTGCATTCTGCACGATCTGAAGTTTCCAAACACTTTTCAAAGGTAGCCCCATGTAGAGAGCATTACAGTAGTTGAACCTCGAGGTGATGAGGGCATGAGTGACTGTGAGCAGTGAGTCCCAGTCCAGATAGGGCCGCAACTGGTACACCAGGCGAACCTGGGCAAACGCCCCCCTCGCCACAGCTGAAAGATGTTTCTCTAATGTGAGCTGTGGATCGAGGAGGACACCCAAGTTGCGGACCCTCTCTGAGGGGGTCAATAATTCCCGCCCCCAGGGTTATGGACGGACAGATGGAATTGTCCTTGGGAGGCAGACCACACAGCCACTCTGTCTTATTTTAATATGGAATAGAGAAAAGCTATATTTTTAAGAGGTTTTTGAATATATAAGATATATGTTTTTACAGTCACTTTGTGAAAGAAAGAGACATAAGAGCTTCCATTGAATGATTACAAAGTTAAAAGAAAAAGATTGTATATCTTTGACAATAAGCTTGATTTCGTGTTGGAAACTATGTATTGTTTTCAACTTTGTGTTGGAGAAAAAAAATTAAAAATATGATTAAAAAAATTCCCCTACTGGTTCTCCAGGACTGATCAGAAGCTGCTGAAACCCACCTCTGATTTAGTAGCAAAGGTGGGTTCCAACTCTCTGTATTACCCCTGAGCTATAGCTCTGTATAAGGGACCTCAACTGCAAAACAGTTTTAGTTATGGTACCATTATTCTGATAACTTTCTTCCATGATTTATAGCAGTGGAGGGAAAATTCTTGCATTTTGCATCTTTCCCCAATCTTTGAAATGAACTCTGACAATATCCCTTTTTGAGGGAAACAAAAGATGTTTATACTTTATTTTTGTATCAAGAAAGACATTTTTGCAGCTGAGCAACATCCTGCATTGGAGACAAGTTAAAACTACATTTTACAGAGGGGTTGAAACTCTGTTTGTGGCTTTCTCTGTGCTTTCAGGAGCTACACCTTCCCCGAAGACTCTTTGAAAAATGACCTTGATGCTTTCTCTTGTTTGAGCTTGGTTCTTTCTCCCAACCAGATAATAGATTATTGGGTTAACACTGCTGTTTAAGGAAGCACCCAAAATTAAGTAGTTGTTCAATCCATGAAATTGCCTCCAAGAAATTGAGCCAGAAAAGTGAATGAACACATAGATATGCAATGGCAGAGTAAGAATAAGGAAACAGAGAAGAGTAATTAAGATCATCACTAACAGTCGTCCACGTTTCATCTGTTTAGGTTTAAGACAGATTTTGACGAATAGGACCACAGTAGAGGCTGTGATCAATGGAAGGCAAAGCACAGAAGGCACAATTAAACAGACACTTAAGGAGATATCATAATCAAATGCATATTTCAGAATGCTTGGAATTCCTTGCAGGAGGACAGAGCAGATCCAGAGGAAAGCACAGACGGCAGAGGACAAACGTTTTGGCCGGGAACAGCGATGCCAGATTGGGAAAAGGACACACACACACCGGTCAATGCTGATGACTGTCAGAAGAAAGAAACCATTGATATACATGATAGAAGCAAGACAAACTATGACAGAAAGGGGAATTCCTGGTTGTGTAAAGATTATACAATCATAAATGAAAATTATAGCCAAAAATATAAGTAATCCAAAGTCAGCAATAGCTAAATTTAGAATCAACACGGTGAAAGGGTTCCTCTTAATCTGGAAGCCAAGGAGCCAGATCACAATTCCATTTAATGGGACTCCAATACAGCAGATGATTGAGCATATGATAGCAAGAAGAAACATCTTTTTGTGCTCAATCTAAATAATTGATAGAAGTGCTAGATACTCAGAATGCAGTACTTCACACTGGAATCCACCAAGAGTCTTTGCAATGCAGCAATAATCTCTGATTTTCGAATGGAAGTTCCTATTAGAAGAAAAGAAAGAAGAATGGATTCAATCATTCCTTCATAATTATTATATGTCTATCTCATTTAATAGCAACAACAACCACAATATCAGTGGAGTGAGAGGTTATCTTCTATAAACAATAAAGTGAGGCTTAATTTATAGAAACCCATAATGGACAAGTTGTCACTCGCATCACAAAGAATGTTGGAGTTTTTCGACATCTGGTGCCGAGTAGTTTATAGGACTCAAAACTGTTGGCAAAGCAATCATGTCCAGCAACTGTAAGACTAACGGAAAAAAAAATAACAGAACAGAAAGTAATAAAATTAAAAAAAAATGTTATTACCAGAAGTAATAGGGGGCCTTGAATGTAGTCCAGTCCCAAAACATTTGAAGCTTTCCTTAAAACACCATCGGCATTGACAAAATGTATTTGTCCTTAGATTCAGGACGGCTTACAACATGTTAGCAATAGCACTTTTTAACAGAGCCAGCATATTGCCCCCACAATCTGGGTCAAACAAACAAACAAACAAACAAACAAATAAATTTGGATACAAGCAACAAGTTACAGTGCTATAGTTATAGGTGGGAGGAAATAGGTGATAGGAATGATGAGAAAAAACTAGTAGTAATAGTAGTGCAGACTTAGTAAATAGTTTGACAGTATTGAGGGAATTATTTGTTTAGCAGAGTGATGGTGTTTGGGGGAAAACTCTTCTTGTGTCTAGTTGTCTTGCTTTGCAGTGCTCTATAGCATTGTTTTGCAGATAGGAGTTGAAACAGTTTATATCCAGGAAATGAGGGGTCAGTAAATGTATCAGTAGCTCCTTGGGCAGTTTGAGCTTCCACAGTCGGCGTAGGAAAAACAATCTTTGTTTTGCTTTTGTGATGAATTTTTTCTTTATTATTTATTTATTGAAGTTGTATGCTGCCCTTCTCCATGGACTCAGGGCGTCTCACAGCATATCAATGGGATCTAATGCCCCCAAGCCTGGCAGCATAAATAAGCTTTCAGGTTCTTACAAAAGGCAAGGTGGGTGGGGGCAGTACAAGTCTCTGGGGGGAGCTGATTCCCGCTGTTAGGTGACCATTTTAGGTCTTGAGATATGATAGAACCTAGAAATTTGAAAGTCTCTACTGTTGATACTGTATTGTCTAATATTGTGAAAGGTAGTAGGATGGGTAGATTTCTTCTAATGTCTACCACCATTTCTACAATTTTGAGTGTGTTCAGTTCCAGATTGTTCCAGTCGCACCACGAGGCTAGTTGTTCAACCTCCCGTCTGTATGCAGTCCCATTGTGGTCTTGAATGAGACCAATCACTGTTGTATCATCTGCAAACCTCAATAGTTTAACAGATGGGTCATTTGAGATGCAGTCATTGGTATATAGAGAGAAGAGAAGTGATGAGAGTACACAGCCTTGGGGGACCCCTGTGCTAATTGTGCAAATATCTGATGTGAATTTGCTTAGCTCAAAAGACCAAAATTTATTACTTAGATTTGTATGCCGCCCCTCTCCGAAGACTATAACAAAAGAATTTTTTAAATGTAGCGAAGATCTTTAAAACAGTACCAACTATTATTTACAAACAACACTTTTTCTTGTAAACTTTGATTAAAAAAAATAGGGTTACCAACATGATCACTAGCATCCAATGATGGATATGGCATAAAAAGAAGAATACAATTAATAGCACAATAATAAAACTCATAAAATTTATTGTTGTATGCTGCCCTGAGTCCTTTAATTAAATTAAATTAAATTAAAATACACATATGAAGATTAATTGGAGTTAGGCATGAGAAGACTGGTGTCATACCAGGTTGGATAAATAATTGCTTCTAAACTGAGTTCCATTGTTGATCATAGGATCCTTCACAATTAGTTGATCCCATCCTGATAGTCCCCAAGTCCAACCCTCACCTCAAATAACAGTTACAAAACCCAAAGCATTACCTGATGATGCTAAGAATCTTCAAACAGGACCAGCAGATCTTTTTTTGCAATCTAAGGATGAGATCTTTTACAATGACTCCCCTTGGTCTCCACTTGATGCAGTAGGTTCCTACTTCAGAGAAAAAGAAATTGAGATGGATAAAGCTGCAAACCTTCTTAGCGAGGGGAAAAAACAACTTGTGTTGAATTTTGCAATTTAAAATGTAATTGGACACCAGATCAAAGGAAGTGCTTGAAGATACTGTCATATCACAAGGCGGTAGGCGTTTCAAGGTCAAGAACTGAGTT